>NC_142662.1:23209036-23809036 GCF_026168435.1 Sesamum indicum
GTGCGCGTGTGGGGTGTGTGGGTGTCTTGCGTGTGTGTGTGTGCGTGTGTGGGGTGTGTGTCACTAGAACATATTTTACTTTCATTTTGAACGTAGAAGAAGTGAGGTTTTGCTTTTATCTTCTACGTCAACGAATACCATATACGTCGTGTTACATTTGCCATTCTCCTTCAATTTCTAAGTTTTCATTTCTATCTACACAACATTTTTCCTCCTGCAGGATGTTAACATAGTTTCAGAATATTTTATGCTCATTACGGGTATTGTGCATTTTGTGGTCTATTTATGTCCTTTGTAACATTTTTGAATGCTGGCATAGATGTGTATTTTCATTTTTATTTATCTGATATGAAAGAGTATTTATTGAAATAAAAGCAATAATAGGACATGAGAGAGTGCATTGACCCTCTTCATTTTTCCTTTCAATATATTTCGTTAGCAAGAGTGGTCTTGGATTGATTTACTTTACTAGAGGGGATATAGTGAGAGAAAATGAGTGGAGGATTGATTAAATTTGATAACTGCATTGGGTGGTTATGATGCGCTAACCAATTCTGGAATTGGTTGCCAGCGACCACTACAAAGTATTGTAGTTTTGAACCTCACTTTGGTGTGTTTAGACATTTTATGTGTGTACGTGTGTGGTGTGTGGGTGTATGTGTGTGTGTGGGGGGGGGGGTGTGTGTGCGTGTGGGGTGTGTTGGGGCTATGTGTGTGTGTTTGCGTGCGTGTGGGGTGTGTGTGTGTGTGTATGTGTGTGTGTGTGTGTATGTGTGTGTGTGTATGTGCGTGTGGGGTGTGTGTGCATGTGGGGTGTGTGTGTGTGTGGGGTGTTTGGGTGTATGTGTGTGTGTGTGTGTGTGCGCGGGTGGGGTGTGTGGGTGTCTTGCGTGTGTGTGTGTGCGTGTGTGGGGTGTGTGTGTGTGGGTGTGTGTCACTAGAACATATTTCACTTTCATTTTAAACGTAGAAGAAGTGAGGTTTTGCTTTTATCTTCTACGGCAACGAATACCATCTACGTCGTGTTACATTTGCCATTCTCCTTCAATTTCTATGTTTTCATTTCTATCTACACAATATTTTTCCTCTTGCAGGATGTTAACATAGTTTAACAATATTTTATGCTCATTGCGGGTATTCTGCATTTTTATGGTCTATTTATGTCCTTTGTAACATTTTTGAATGCTTGCATATATGTGTATTTTCATTTTTGTTTATCTGATATGAAAGAGTATTTATTGAAATAAGAGCAATAATAGGACACGAGAGAGTGCATTGACCCTCTTCATTTTTCCTTTCAATATATTTCGTTAGCAAGAGTGGTCTTGGATTGATTTATTTTACTAGAGGGGATATAGTGAGAGAAAATGAGTGGAGGATTGATTAAATTTGATAACTGCCTTGGATGGTTATGATGCGCTAACCAATTCTTGAATTAGTTGACAGCGACCACTACAAAGTATTGTAGTTTTGAACCCTCACTTTGGTGTGTTTAGACATTTTGTGTGTGTGTGTGTGTGTTTGTGTGCGCATGTGTTGGGTGTGTGCGTGTGGGGTGTGGGTGTATGTGTGTGTGTGTGGGGGGGGGGGTGTGTCTGCGTGTGGTGTGTGTTGAGGGTGTGTGTGCGTGTGCGCGCTTGTGGGGTGTGTGTGTGTGTGTATGTGTGTGTGTGTGTGTGCGCGTGTGGGGTGTGTGTGTGTGGGGGGTGTGTTGGTGTATGTGTGTTTGTGTGGGGTGTGTGTGGGTGTGTTGCGCGTGTGTGTGTGTGGGGTGTGTGTGGTGTGTGTGGGGGGGGGGCATGTGTGTGTGTGTGTGGGTGTGTGTCACTAGAACATATTTTACTTTCATTTTGAACATAGAAGAAGTGAGATCTTGCTTTTATCTTCTACGGCAACGAATACCATCTGCGTTTTGTTACATTTGTCATTTTCCTTCAATTTCTAAGTTTTCATATCTATCTACACAATATTTTTTCTCCTACAGGATGTTAACATAGTTTCGCAATATTTTATACTCATTACGGGTATTGTGCGTGTTTGTGGTCTATTTATATCATTTGTAATACTTTTGGATGCTTGGTAGATGTGTATTCAGATTTTTGTTTATCTGATATGAAAGAGTATTTTTTGAAATAAGAGCAATAATAGGACATGAGAGAGGGCATTGACCCTCTTCATTTTTTCTTTCAATATATTTCGTTAGCAAGAGTGGTCTTGGATTGATTTACTTTACTAGAGGGGATATAGTGAGAGAAAATGAGTGGAGAATTGATAAAATTTGATAACTGCCTTTGGTGGTTATGATGTGCTAACCAATTCTTGAATTGGTTGCCAGCGACCACTACAAAATATTGTAGTTTTGAACCCTCATTTTGGTGTGTTTAGACATTTTGTGTTTGTGTGCGCATGTGTGGGGTGTGTGCGTGTGGGTGTGGGTGTATGTGTGTGTGTGTGGGGGGGGGGGTGTGTCTGCGTGTGGTGTGTGTTGAGGGTGTGTGTGCATGTGCGCGCTTGTGGGGTGTGTGTGTGTGTGTATGTGTGTGTGTGTGTGCGCGTGTGGGGTGTGTGTGTGTGTGTGGGGTGTGTTGGTGTATGTGTGTTTGTGTGGGGTGTGTGTGGGTGTGTTGCGCGTGTGTGTGTGTGGGGTGTGTGTGGTGTGTGGGGGGGGGGGCATGTGTGTGTGTGTGTGTGGGTGTGTGTCACTAGAACATATTTTACTTTCATTTTGAACATAGAAGAAGTGAGGTCTTGCTTTTATCTTCTACGGCAACGAATACCATCTGCGTCTTGTTACATTTGTCATTTTCCTTGAATTTCTATGTTTTCATATCTATCTACACAATATTTTTTCTCGTACAGGATGTTAACATAGTTTCGCAATATTTTATGCTCATTACGGGTATTGTGCGTCTTTGTGGTCTATTTATGTCCTTTGTAATACTTTTGGATGCTTGGTAGATGTGTATTAAAATTTTTGTTTATCTGATATGAAAGAGTATTTCTTGAAATAAGAGCAATAATAGGACACGAGAGAGTTCATTGTCCCCCTTTTTTTTTTTCTTTCAATATATCTCGTTAGCAAGAGTGGTCTTGGATTGATTTACTTTACTAGAGGGGATATAGTGAGAGAAAATGAGTGGAGGATTGATAAAATTTGATAACTGCCTTGGGTGGTTATGATGTGCTATCCAATTCTTGAATTGGTTGCCAGCGACCACCACAAAATATTGTAGTTTTGAACCCTCACTTTGGTGTGTTTAGACATTTTGTGTGTGTGTGCATGTGTGGGGTTTGTGCGTGTAGGGTGTGGGTGTATGTGTGTGTGTGTGGGGGGGGGGGGGGCGTGTGGTGTGTGTTGGGGGTGTGTGTGCGTGTGCGCGCTTGTGGGGTGTGTGTGTGTGTGTATGTGAGTGTGTGTGGGGTGTGTGTGTGTGTGTGGGGTGTGTGGGTGTATGTGTGTGTGTGTGGGGTGTGTGGGTGTGTTTGGCTGTGTTGCGTGTGTGTGTGTGTGTGGTTTGTGTGTGGTGTGTGTGTGTGTGGGGCATGTGTGTGTGTGTGTGGGTGTGTGTCACTAGAACATATTTTACTCTCATTTTTAACGTGTGGTGTGTTTAGACATTTTGTGTGGGGTGTGTGCGTGTGGGGTGTGGGTGTATGTGTGTGCGTGTGGTGTGTGTTGGGGGTGTGTGTGCTTGTGCGCGCTTGTGGGGTATGTGTGTGTGTGTGTGTGTGTGCGCGTGTGGGGTGTGTGTGCATGTGGGGTGTGTGTGTGTCTGTTGGTGTGTGTCACTAGAACATATTTTACTTTCATTTTGAACGTAGAAGAAGTGAGGTTTTGCTTTTATCTTCTACGGCAACGAATACCATTTGTGTCTTGTTACATTTGCCATTCTCCTTCAATTTCTAAGTTTTCATTGCTATCTACACAATATTTTTTCTCATGCAGGATGTTAACATAATTTCGTAATATTTTATTCTTATTACGGGTATTGGATTGATTTACTTTACTGGAGGGGATATAGTAAGAGAAAATGAGTGGAAGATTGATTAAATTTGATAACTGCCTTGGATGGTTGCCAGCGACCACTAGAAAATATTGTAGTTTTGAACCCTCACTTTGGTGTGTTTAGACATTTTGTGTGTGTGTGTGTGTGCATGTGTGGGGTGTGTGCGTGTGGGGTGTGGGTGTATGTGTGTGTGGGGGGGGTGTGTCTGCGTGTGGTGTGTGTGCGTGCGCGCGCTTGTGGGGTGTGTGTGTGTGTGTGTATGTGTGTGCGTGTGCGTGTGCGCGCTTGTGGGGTGTGTGTGCGTGTGTATGTGTGTGTGTGCGCGTGTGGGGTGTGTGGGTGTATGTGTGTGTGTGTGGGGTGTGTGGGTGCATGTGTGTGTGTGTGGGGTGTGTGGGTGCATGTGTGTGTGTGTGGGGTGTGTTGCGCGTGTGTGTGTGTGCGTGTGTGTGGTGTGTGTGTTTGGGTGTGTGTCACTAGAACATATTTTACTTTCATTTTGAACGTACAAGAAGTGAGGTTTTGCTTTTATCTACTACGGCAACGAATACCATCTTCGTTTTGTTACATTTGCCATTCTCCTTCAAATTCTATGTTTTCATTTCTATCTACACAATATTTTTTCGATGTTAACATAGTTTCGTAATATTTTATGCTAATTACGGGTATTTGTGCATCTTTGTGGTCTATTTACGTCCTTTGTAACATTTTTGAATGCTTGCATAGATGTGTATTCTCATTTTTTTTTATCTGATATGAAAGAGTATTTATTGAGATAAGAGCAATAATAGAACACGAGAGAGTGCATTGACCCTTTTCTTTTTTCCTTTCAATATATCTCGTTAGCAAGAGTGGTCTTGGATTGATTTACTTTACTAGAGGGGATATAGTGAGAGAAAATGAGTGGAGGATTGATTAAATTTGATAACTGCCTTGGGTGGTTATGATGCGCTAACCAATTCTGAAATTGGTTGCCAGCGACCACTACAAAGTATTGTAGTTTTGAACCCTCACTTTGGTGTGTTTAGACATTTTATGTGTGTACGTGTGTGGTGTGTGGGTGTATGTGTGTGTGTGGGGGGGGGTGTGTGTGCGTGTGGGGTGTGTTGGGGCTATGTGTGTGTGTTTGCGTGCGTGTGGGGTGTGTGTGCGTGTGGGGTGTGTTGGGGCTATGTGTGTGTGTTTGCGTGCGTGTGGGGTGTGTGTGTGTGTGTTTGCGTGCGTGTGGGGTGTGTGTGTGTGTGTATGTGTGTGTGTGTATGTGCGTGTGGAGTGTGTGTGCATGTGGGGTGTGTGTGTGTGGGGTGTTTGGGTGTATGTGTGTGTGTGTGTGTGCGCGGGTGGGGTGTGTGGGTGTCTTGCGTGTGTGTGTGTGCGTGTGTGGGGTGTGTGTGTGTGTGGGTGTGTGTCACTAGAACATATTTCACTTTCATTTTAAACGTAGAAGAAGTGAGTTTTGCTTTTATCTTCTACGGCAACGAATACCATCTACGTCGTGTTACATTTGTCATTCTCCTTCAATTTCTAAGTTTTCATTTCTATCTACACAACATTTTTCCTCCTGCAGGATGTTAACATAGTTTCACAATATTTTATGCTCATTGCGGGTATTGTGCGTTTTTATGGTCTATTTATGTCCTTTGTAACATTTTTGAATGCTTGCATAGATGTGTATTTTCATTTTTGTTTATCTGATATGAAAGAGTATTTATTGAAATAAGAGCAATAATAGGACATGAGAGAGGGCATTGACCCTCTTCATTTTTTCTTTCAATATATTTCGTTAGCAAGAGTGGTCTTGTATTGATTTACTTTACTAGAGGGGATATAGTGAGAGAAAATGAGTGGAGAATTGATAAAATTTGATAACTGCCTTGGGTGGTTATGATGTGCTAACCAATTCTTGAATTGGTTGCCAGCGACCACTACAAAATATTATAGTTTTGAACCCCTATTTTGGTGTGTTTAGACATTTTGTGTGTGTGTGTGTGCATGTGTGGGGTGTGGGTGTGTGTGTGTGGGGGGGGGGTGTGTCTGCGTGTGGTGTGTGTTGAGGGTGTGTGTGCGTGTGCGCGCTTGTGGGGTGTGTGTGTGTGTGTGTATATGTGTGTGTGTGTGCGCGTGTGGGGGGTGTGTTGGTGTATGTGTGTTTGTGTGGGTGTGTGTGGGTGTGTTGCGCGCGTGTGTGTGTGGGGTGTGTGTGGGGGGCATGTGTGTGTGTGTGTGTGGGTGTGTGTCACTAGAACATATTTTAGTTTCATTTTGAACGTAGAAGAAGTGATGTTTTGCTTTTATCTTCTACGACAACGAATACCATCTACGTGTTGTTACATTTGCTATTCTCCTTCAATTTCTAAGGTTTCATTTCTATCTACACAATATTTTTTCTCGTGCAGGATGTTAACATAGTTTCGTAATATTTTATGCTAATTACGGGTATTGTGCGTCTTTGTGGTCTATTTATGTCCTTTGTAACATTTTTGAATGCTTGCATAGATGTATATTCTCATTTTTGTTTATCTGATATGAAAGAGTATTTATTGAAATAAGAGCAATAATAGGACACGAGAGAGTGTATTGACGCTTTTCTTTTTTCCTTTTAATATATCTCGTTAGCAAGAGCGGTCTTGGATTGATTTACTTTACTAGAGGGGATATAGTGAGAGAAAATGAGTGGAAGATTGATTAAATTTGATAACTGCCTTGGATGGTTATGATGCGCTAACCAATTCTTGAATTGGTTGCCAGCGACCACTAGAAAATATTGTAGTTTTGAACCCTCACTTGGGTGTGTTTAGACATTTTGTGTGTGTGTGTGTGTGTGCATGTGTGGGGTGTGTGCGTGTGGGGTGTGGGTGTGTGTGGGGGGGGGGGGGTGTCTGCGTGTGGTGTGTGTTGGGGGTGTGTGTGGTGTGCGCGCTTGTGGGGTGTGTGTGTGTGTATGTGTGTGTGTGCGCGTGTGGGGTGTGTGGGTGTATGTGTGTGTGTGGGGGGTGTGTGGGTGTATGTGTGTGTGTGTGGGGTGTGTTGCGCGTGTGTGTGTGTGTGTGTGCGTGTGTGGGGTGTGTGTGGTGTGTGTGTGTGTGGGTGTGTGTCACTAGAACATATTTTAGTTTCATTTTGAACGTAGAAGAAGTGATGTTTTGCTTTTATCTTCTACGGCAACGAATACCATCTGCGTCTTGTTACATTTGTCATTTTCCTTCAATTTCTAAGTTTTCATATCTATCTACACAACATTTTTTCTCGTACACGATGTTAACATAATTTCGTAATATTTTATGCTCATTATGGGTATTGTGCGTCTTTGTGGTCTATTTATGTCCATTGTAACATTTTTGAATGCTTGCATAGATGTGTATTCTCATTTTTGTTGATCTGATGTGATAGATTATTTATTGAAATAAGAGCAATAATAGGACACGAGAGAGTGTATTGACGCTTTTCTTTTTTCGTTTCAATATATATCGTTAGCAAGAGCGGTCTTGGATTGATTTACTTTACTGGAGGGGATATAGTGAGAGAAAATGAGTGGAAGATTGATTAAATTTGATAACTGCCTTGGATGGTTATGATGCGTTAATCAATTCTTGAATTGGTTGCCAGCGACCACTAGAAAATATTGTAGTTTTGAACCCTCACTTTGGTGTGGTTAGACATTTTGTGTGTGTGTGTGTGTGCATGTGTGAGTGTGTGTGTGTGGGGTGTGGGTGTATGTGTGTGTGGGGGGGGGGGTGTCTGCGTGTGGTGTGTGTTGGGGGTGTGTGTGCGTGTGCGCGCTTGTGGGGTGTGTGTGTGTGTGTATGTGTGTGTGTGCGCGTGTAGGGTGTGTGGGTGTATGTGTGTGTGTGTGGGGTGTGTTGCGCGCGCGTGTGTGTGTGTGTGCATGTGTGGGGTGTGTGTGGTGTGTGTGTGTGTGGGTGTGTGTCACTAGAACATATTTTACTTTTATTTTGAACGTACAAGAAGTGAGGTTTTGCTTTTATCTACTACGGCAACGAATACCATCTGCGTCTTGTTACATTTGCCATTCTCCTTCAATTTCTAAATTTTCATTTCTATCTACACAATATTTTTTCTCGTGCAGGATGTTAACATAGTTTCGTAATATTTTATGCTAATTACGGGTATTTGTGCGTCTTTGTGGTCTATTTACGTCCTTTGTAATATTTTTGAATGCTTGCATAGATGTGTATTCTCATTTTTGTTTATCTGATATGAAAGAGTATTTATTGAGATAAGAGCAATAATAGGACATGAGAGAGTGCATTGACCCTTTTCTTTTTTCCTTTCAATATATCTCGTTAGCAAGAGTGGTCTTGGATTGATTTACTTTACTAGAGGGGATATAGTGAGAGAAAATGAGTGGAGGTTTGATAAAATTTGATAACTGCCTTGGGTGGTTATGATGTGCTAACCAATTCTTGAATTAGTTGCCAGCGACCACTACAAAATATTGTAGTTTTGAACCCTGACTCTGCTGTGTTTAGACATTTTGTGCGTGTGAGTGCGTGTGAGGTGTGTGTGCGTGTGGGGTGTGTTGGGGGTGTGTGTGCGTGTGCGCGTGTGTGGGGTGTGTGTGTGTGTGTATGTGTGTGTGTGGGGTGTGTGGATGTATGTGTGTGGGTGTGTGTGGGTACGTTGCGCGTGTGTGTGTGTGCGTGTATGGGGGGTGTGTGTGTATGCGGTGTGTGCGTGTGGGGTGTGCGTGTATGTGTGTGTGTGTGGGGTGTGTGTGTGTGTGTGTGTGCATGTGTGCGGTGTGTGCGTGTGGGGTGTGCGTGTATGTGTGTGTGGGGAGGGGGTGTGTGTGCGTGTGGTGTGTGTTGGGGGTGTGTTTGCGTGTGCGCGCTTGTGGGGTGTGTGTGTGTGTGCGCGCGCGTGTGGGGTGTATGTGCATGTGGGGTGTGTGTGTGTGGGGGGGTGTGTGTGTCACCAGAACATATTTTACTTTCATTTTGAATATATGGTGTTGCTCGATAAATGGCACAACTGTTGTTGTGGCTCTTCTTTAGAAAGTGAATGATTTCTTTACTGGAAGGAGACACTAGCTTTAACTTTTTGAAAGAGAGATAAGTTTAATGAAGTAATCAAAATCCATTACAAGTCTTTATGCTAACTTTGTTAAAGGTTGAGGCGTCTTGTGTGATTTATGTTTCTTGTCGCTTGGGCTTTTGCTGAAATGCCTTAGTAAATACAAAGCTAACCCAGTGCTAATTGCTTTCTGTTAACCATCCCATGTATTCATAGCATTTTGGATATTGGTTTACTTTCTTATTTCATGTTGCTTTTGAGCAGTATGGGTAGCTGGATTACCTTGAAGGTAGTTTTCTATTTCTTTTTTGTTTTTCTTTTTAAGGAATTGAAGGCACTTTTTTGAATCAGGTAAATTGCAGGTATAAATTGCAGGAATTGAAGCGCAGGCGAAGAAAGAGGAAGAGTAGGAAGGAGAAGAGGAGGAGGAGGAGTCACCATCATTCAGATAATGATTCTTTTGAAGATTCTGCTAATCTGCGGCATAAAAGGAGGAGCAGGAAGGCGTATTTAGACTCTGATTCTGACATCAATTCTTCAAATGATTCGCCGGTGGGTACGGGCAAGAAGCGGTCTGAGAAGAAGAGCAGGAAATATCGCCATGAAGAGGACTAGCTTCTATAGTGGGTGATATGTCATGTACTTTTAGGGTTCCTCTAAACTGCTGCTCAGTGTGCCCTATTCAATCTTTAATCTGGTGATTGATGAGCTTCTTGATGAAACCCACTTTAACTTAGTGGACAATGCATTAGTTTGGTACATTTGTTGTTTTTCAATTTGATATAATGTATCATTGTAATTGCTTTATTGTTCTGGTTGTAAGAATTCTGATATTTACTTAGTATGCTATGTGTGATTCCGACATGTGATCGGTCCTGTTAGTTGAAATATTACAGTAATGCTTTGGAATTTTATTGAGTTTAAAGTTATTTTTACTCGTTGGTTGCTATTCGATGCTTTGGGGGAAGCCTGCATGTGGGCATCAAGAAGAGCTTAATTATTGCTGCTCTTTTGAACTGAGTGTTATTATTGGAGCAAAGAAGGTTGCAACATTTCCAGTGTGTTTCGTATATGTAATTGTATTAGGGCAATGATTTTGTCATTAATATTATCCAGTTTCTGGATCAACCTCTCTGAAAATCAAGATCTAGTGTAGCATATTTCTGTTGAGATCATGATGTCAACGAATATATTTTTATATATTCTAATGAGCTACTGCATTTTTTTTTTTCAATTTTATCGACTACAAACTTGAGAAGTTTAGCTCAATGATGCCCCTTCCTTGTTCCGGCTTTTCCATTTACTTGTCTGTGCGTCTTCTTTTTTATTTTTTTGTGTGGGTGTGTGGGGTGTGTGTCTGTCACGGTAAAACATGTTTTACTTTCATTTTGAACGTAGAAGAAGTGAGGTGTTGCTTTTATCTTCTGCGCCAACGAATGTCATCTGCGTCTTGTTACATTTGATATTCTCCTTCAATTTCTAAGTCTTCATTTCTATCTACACAATATTTTTTCTCGTGCAGGATGTCACCATAGTTTCGCAATATTTTATACTCATTACGGGTATTGTGTGTCTTTATGGTGTATTTATGTAATTTGTAACATTTTTGTGTGCTTGCATAGATGTGTATTCTTATTTTTGTTTACCTGATATGAAAGAGTATGATGCTACAGAAACTACCATACGATTCAAGGGTGAAAATTATAGAGACCGCTATAAGCAGAAAGGAAATCACTATGGATAAACACACCAAAGTCAGGGTTCAAAACAACAACATTTTGTAGTGGTCGCTGACAACCAATTCAAAAATTGGTTAGCAGATCATAACCATCCAAGGCAGTTATCAAATGTTATCAATCCTTACTCATTTTCTCTCACTATATCCCCTCTAGTAAAGTAAATCAATTCAAGATCACTCTTACTAATAAGATATATTGAAAAAAAAAAAAAAGGAGGGATAATGCACTCTCTCCTATCCTGTTATTGCTATTATTTCAATAAGCACAAATCTTTAGTAATAGAATTGTTATATTTAGTGTCATGAGGTCCTATAACAATTCTGTATCGCATTTTTCATTCTTTTTTAGTTTTTATTTTTATTTTTATGACATTTCTGTTAGTGAAAAATTTGGATTGACCTTGGAATTGCACTGTAAATATTAGGAGGTAATCAGTGTTTTTTATTTATCATACAGACTTTTAAATTTTCAATTGTTCCCTGCAAAATATGTATTAATTTCTTTACAGAATGATATATATATATATATATATAGTTGAGCTACTATTCTCTCTCAACATATATATATATATATATACTAAAAATATGGTGTGCAACGTACGTGCAAAAATATATATTTGAATGTAAACGCATTATCAATATTATAAAAGAATTATCAAATTTTAAAGAAATTTATTAATATATAGAAGTCCCTTATTTTTAATTCTATACAAAAAATTTCCAATTTAATAAGGTAAATTATTATTCAGTTGTAGTTTTTCTTTATGAATATAATTGCTATTTTTATTTTAATTTACAGTTTTATTTTTGTAATAATATTATCCCTCCATATATATATTAATATTTTAAATATCTTTAATTCTTGAATTTATTTATGTGGGTTTAACGTCCTTTTGGTCATGTATCTTTAAGGTTTTGACAAATTTTTCCTTTATCTTTCGGGACCAAAATTGAAAACAGGTTCATTTATGGGACGAAAAATGTAACTTACACTTATTTTGATTGTATTGACTAACAGAGAGAGCAGTTGCCGTTATCAATTGGACGAAAATTCCTAAATAGTCCTCAAATTGGAAAAAAAAAAAAAAACCCACATATAGGACTCAATGTGCGAATTGGCCTGAGTGGGACTAAAATTGAAAACAGGTCCACTCAGACCAAAAATATAAATTTACCCTAATTTTGTTTTACAGAATTATTTTTTAAATTCTCCTTTCATTCTCTCTTTATATATGACTTGTGATGTTTCTAAAGTTATATACATTATATATATATATATATATATATATATATATATATGAAAGTGTGAATCGCACGAGTGTTTATTTATGTTGTGAGAAGAAGATAATTGAGCAACGTCCCTCTAAATGAACTATCTATATATAATTAAATTAATTAGAATGAAATTTTCCAATAAAAACAAAATAAAAGAAGCAAATGGTATTCAACGTGATTAGTTTCTCAGCAATAAATTTTAAATATTTCAAGAAAAATAATTTATTAATACATATACAACTACATTTGATGGTCTTTTTTAAATGAACACCATATGAATCATAAGTAAAATTTGAAGCTAAAACGTTAAGAAAATCATAAAAACATATTACTAAATAAGTAATCATAAATTGCAAACAAAATATCACCAGCTTTATAATTAAATCGAAATTGTTTTTGAAAAATTTAAAATAAGTCCGATCTTACTAATCAATTTTATTTTAATATAGGGTGATTTTGTACGTTACAGTTTCGCTTTAATGTTAAATACATTTTGTTATAATATCATGAAGGTATAAAGACAAATTTAAAAAATTTAAAAAATTCAAAAAATTGA
This sequence comes from Sesamum indicum, assembly GCF_026168435.1. Taxonomy (NCBI): domain Eukaryota; kingdom Viridiplantae; phylum Streptophyta; class Magnoliopsida; order Lamiales; family Pedaliaceae; genus Sesamum; species Sesamum indicum. The sequence continues at coordinate 23,221,647 of NC_142662.1, forward strand.
CAACCCATAAAGTAGCAAGATACCAAGATGATGCTTTTACTTTATAACAAAATAAGATTTATTACAACAAATAATTGAGTTTAAATTTATATGCTTAGGTCAGTAAAGAAGTATATATTAAAGAATTTGCACAAATCAATTAAATTTAAAGAAGCTGAGCAATATAGAGATGTTTATGAATAGATGAAAATAGAGGAAACATAAAAACAAACATGGGCTTCAAAAAATATTGAATAAATATTAAATAATAAAATTTAAATAAAACTTTAATAATCATTGCGTACTGCATAGTCATAGAGAAATCCAAAATAAGGGACTTTTACAATTTTGTTAGTATTTTGTATGATTATTAAAAAATATTAAATATTTTAAATGAACCAGAGATAATTTGATTTGATCTTGTAAAAGATTTGCTACAGAATGAATGTACTTATTTTTCAGATGATTCATATCACATGACCCATTTCAAATTTTAGTCTGGTCAAATGATCAGCTGTTAATATGTCTTGTAGTAATAAAAATGCATTGTTTCGGGACAAAAAATAAAAAAAAATAGCATACAGTCATAAAAAAGAACTACAAATAAAAAAAGATCAATTTTATTGAATTAAATTTTTTTCTAAAGCTAATTAATCTTATTTCAATATTAGATTCTTTAATACATTTTGCCCCCGAAACTATTGTTGATGTAATATTTACCCAGTTAAATTAACAAATGTAGTACTTACCCCCTTAGTTGGACAAAAATGCCCCTCATGCCTTGACAATTATATTATTTTTAATTTTGCACATTAAATTATTATGAAATTATTTTCTAGTTAAATTTTTAATAAATGGAGAATTTAAATTTAAAATAAAGTATAAATTAGTATATATATATAGTAGATACACAACAAATATAATATAACCAACAACACATATGTACTTTTTAAAAGAAATTAAAAAATATATATGCTTAATTAAAAGTTCAATAAGTTTAATAAAAAAATAAATGTATTTTATTATTTTTTTAAAACAATATATTCAAAAAATCGATATGTAATTAAGTATTTTTATCTAAAAGAATAAATAGTTAACAAATTAATTTTATAACCAAATTAATAAAAACATTTTATGAACTCTTTTTGTATAGTTATTGTACTCATTCATTACTTAACTTTGAACCTTAAAATATAATAAAATTCGACTAGTTAATTCACTGATTATATTTTACTTTGTTATAATAAAAAAAAATATTTATTTCAATTAAGAAAATTTAATTAAACTTAAAATATTATATTATTAAAAAAGATTCTTTGACCTATATATACATATATAGGAATAATATTGTTCATAACTTTGGTTTTAGGAGGTAAGTATTACATTTGTTAATTTAGAGGTAAACGTTACATTAAGAATAGTTCAGGAGGCAAAACGTATTTTACCCTATATGATTAATTATTTTCACTTTTGCACTAATTGGTTTTAATAAAATATAATGAATAGTTTAAAGATCAAATCTTTTATTTAATGTTATCAATTAAATTTAGGAAATGAATAGCAAATAATAAAATTAAATGATCTTGTCAATAAAACAATTATTATCAATTTGTTTGAATAAATAATTCTATGTACTAATAATTAGAAACATAAATAAAATTATAAACTCTATAATTATAGCTAACTATAAGTAATATATTTACCTTCATATATATTCATACACGTGCATCGCATCGCACGTAGTTATGCATACAAGTAACAAAAAATTATCATGTTTGAACAAAGATAACAAGTCGATGATCTTAGTAAATTATCAAAGAATTTTGTTTTTATGGTCAATACACATTCTCAAGAGTAAGAAAATATATGTTTGAACACTGTTGTACTTTACTATTGTATTTTTTACTTAATAAAAATTATATTTACCCAAAAAGAAAATACATCGTCATAAAAATTTATAATGATCCCAAGAATGCCACTTGCACGAATTCAATTTATATAATTTGAACAACAATGAAATAATAATTTGACCAAACTCAATGAAAATATATAAAAATTGAATTTATCATCTACATATTTAGAACGATCACTTTTTTGTTTCTTTTTTGACGATCCCATTGTTACAAAAAAACAAATTAAATAAAGAAAATGATTCTAGAAGAAATCTATCACATAACTTGACTCGTGATATATAGTGATAAAAATGAAAATAAAAAAGAGAAAGAAAAAAGACAGCAACAAAATACAAATTTCAAGAGATGACGAAGAGACAGGCAAAACAGTTTGGTGAAAAATGGAAAAAAATAACAACCGCAAGAAGTCCTAGAAAAATTGATGAAGAATTCTTTAAGCAAATACATAATAGAATCATGAACTATTTATTTAATTATATTGTTGTTTAATTTTTAAATTTTTATTACATTAGAAACTCCTATAAATTTAACAAATCATATCATTATTGCATAGTGAAAGTATAGTATACTTTTATGAACGGAAGTAGTATTATTTTTTGAATAATATACTTTCACCTATAAAATATCATGTATTGCTTCAATTTTACTCACAAGAAATATAAAATTGAATTATAGATGCAATATAAATCATGTGCAATAAAAGTGCTACTTGTCAATTATAACTGGTCAAAAATTTTGAACATAGCATCAAGATATCATATAACTTAAACACACTTTACATCAAATGATCATTTGAGCCTTTGTTACATCAAATAAAATGTATCATCTCCCTAAGATAATTATCAATATCATAGTAAACATACATTCTAATATAAACAGTCCTGTTCTCATCTTTGTTTAGCATATACTGATGATTTTACTTACTCAAGAACATATATAGAGTTCGTGGTGCGTCTTTTACGTGGTAGCGCTGATCTTCAGACGCTTTTGTGATGAAGACAGAATCTTGCACCTGAACCAATTATGTTCTCAAGAACCATTCAAGGGTTACCAGTTCCAGTAGAAAACAGAGCAAGAGCGATTCAAGGTTTTGCTCTGAATCATCATCATGACCCAATAAAGGAGGAGAAAATAATGAGCCTTCAGACTCCAGAAACATGCACAAATGTGCAATTCAAGTGCAGTTTTCCATGTCAAGCCATAAATGTGCAATTCAAGTGCAGTTTTCCATGTCAAGCCACATTGTTCTGTGTGACTACTGTATCAAATTTCTCTCGATCAAGACAAGGGATTTCTCAGGTTTTTATCGATCAGAAATGAATAAGATCATAACTTCTATGTGGATACTATATAAATTATGTTACTCTGGGTACAACAGAATGCAAGCCTCTAGTATATACGTCGTTCCCTATTTGAACTCTCTAATTCATGTGCAGTAAACAAATATACAATTGACATTTCCACTTTGCTCACTGTTTGTAAACACTTTACCCATGAATTATCGAACAAATACAGATACACAAGTTACGATTTCATGAATATATTATGAGGTGTAATATTAACAGTGTCATTTCATGCCATCTTTGGGCACAACATGTGGCACCATTATCAAATCACAACTTACAATTCCATAGACATGAGTATCCTCTGATCTTTTGAAGTAGGAGATGAAGCTGCCTCGACAACCTGCATGGAGTAAACATGGAGGTACAAAGACATTACTCAATTTACAATTATCATTATGAACGAACTTATCAAGCCCAGGAATGCGAAAATGCTTGAAAGGTGACATAATGAAATTAAATGATAAAGTCAGCAATATTGGTATGTCAAATGATATGGGCCTCTACAGGTTTTTCAAACCATGTTAACCATCCAACTAAGTAAACTTTATTGAAGGAATTATGAAACCCTGAAAGTATTTTAGTTCCAGACTCAGATGGAGTTTTGGACTTGGAAGCCACTAATTGTGTTTTCACCAGATAACATATCTCAAAGACCATATAGGAAAACCCATTTACCATATAGGAGAACTCCTTTCATAGATGGACTCCTCAATAGGTGCCGAACAATATAGTTTCATTTCAACACCTGGTTTTTAATCCCACTCAGTATAGTACAGTTTTTAAGAGATGGGAGACACCAGTGGAATACCTTAAAAGAGAGTCGAAGGAAGAGAACTAGAGAGCAGGAGTCCGAAAAAATTCAAGGGAAGAATTACAATAACACCCCCTATAAAATGGCCAAAATACAAAAATAACACGTCCTTGTATAATTAGTCGACTCCGTATCAATCAAGAAGTAGCTAGAAAGAATGAAAAGACTTACATGCTGTTCAAAATTCTACTCCTATGTTTGAAATTTTCAAATTAAATCGTTTTTCCCCTTTTTTTATTTCTCCCAACAAAACATGTCTTCTATCTTTCTTCTCCTGTATATTTATTATATATTGTTTACAAATTATTAATTAAACTAATAACCAAATGATTAAATAAAATATATTTTAAGTTCTATTTAATTGTATTACATCTCAAAGAAAAGGAAAAGAATGAGAAGATAATAAATAAGAAGTAAAATAACCAAAAATAAGGAAATAGAACAATTAGAAACATCTTTTGAAGTAAAATATTTAAGATACACTGAATACAAGAAAAGTTGCATTGATGGTATTAAAATATAGCAATTAATCTCTTTTTTTTTTCACTTGAAAAAGAATTTATTTATAGAACTTCCAATGTTACAAAATTATAATTTTGTTCAAAATCCATCGACACTAAAAATAAGTATAGTAATATGTTCTGAAATACTGAACGAATTAAATTGGAATATTAGGTTTTGGGAAAGTATTAGATTAGACTGCATAAATTCTATAATCATATAAATACACCATCTTATATGGAGAGGTATTTTTATCCAAATAATAGTCAAACTCTAAACCAAAAAAGTCCAGGGATAAATTAAAATTTTCTTTTGTTATTGGTGGTGACATTAGCACTTTCTGGACCCAAACATGTCAAATGGGATATCAGTTGCAAGGCAAGATTTAGTCATAGTAGGTACGAGTGCAATTATTCAAACATCAATCATTTGTGTATTTTGACCACTCTGCAGGACCTGCCAGTGTAATTATCTCAACAAGGGAAGATATAAGCATATCTACAAAATCAAGAAAAAGAAAATAAACCTCACATTTAGGGTTTGGAAAGAAAACCTGAAGCTTCAAGCAAGAAAACAACCCTCATGAAAGCAAGAGAAGTATAGCCAGAAAAAGGCAAGTGACTACTGAATGTTAAAAAACACATATGTCATGAGAAGATTACTTGGATGGACAAAAAGGTTCGAGCAACAATCACCATGATTCAACCAGATATAATGGCAATTGCCAAAATAATTATCCGAGTATCTAGATAAGCATGGGTTCCAGGACTATTAGTTTTTAGCTCAGGCAAGGTCAACCATCAAGAGTGGCTTGAAGTCAAGGAGGCTAACAATTCAAAACAATGAGGTGAAAATGAAAATGCAAACAAAAACAAACAGATTTAGCCAAGCCAGTCCAGTGAAGCAGAAACCACATAAGAACCCTAGGATGTATATCCATCCTGCAGTTCTCTGAAAGTACATACAAGTGTCCCCCAGGGGGGCGAACATAAGATTATGGACAAAGTGATGAAACAATAAGGCAGGACATCTAACTGTATTATGAGTGAGAAGAATACTTAACCTCAGAGTATCACATGTAAGCCTCAATTTTTTCTCTCTAAATGGTAATTCATGGACCAGAGGATCTCTACATATTGTCTTAAGACTCAAGGATAGAGAATATGTACACATGGAACACAAATATTCAAACTGTCCACGATATATCAAGAGAACAGTGGAATATCATCATATACAAAGGATGACGCTGCAACAGCCAGATGGCCCAAATAGTAAAGGTCAAGAAGTAAAATGAACAATTAGTACTTCTCAACATCGTGGCCCCCATCATCATGTTTTTCTTCTTTGTCATCTCTTCACAGAGATATCTACATCTGTGAAGGCTCCTTAAATTGATGAGTACTCTCAGCAAAATGAGATACAAAATCAATCATTTTTGGCTAGTTAAAAGAAGATGGGTTTCTCGAGAAATATTGGCAACAAACGAGGAATGGAAAGGTCAGTAATGTCTAGATATATAGGAGTAAATGGAACAAGAATTCATGGAGAAGAAGGATGAAAATCAATAGGGTTGCATAGGCAGTGATCACCAAAGCAGCAACAGAAATTGGCATGGAAGAAATCTGGGCAAGGAGCAAGTTTTAAATCTCAAAAGTAAAGGAAAGTAAAAGGAGTGATCTTTTATAGATGAAATTATGAAAACAACACAGAGCTATACCATAACAATTGTACAGGTTTTCAGAATGTGCACACAAGTTGAGCAATTAACCTTAAAGCCAGTCTTTATGTAGAGATCCTGAGCAGGCTTGTTGTCTGCATTTACATGAACAAAGAGCTGCTTCATCCCTGGTTGCATAACCAAGAAAGAGGAGAAACGATATCTATTTCAGTATCCACAGAATTAGACAACAATATATGGAATACATGGGGTAACAGAAATAAGCAATATGGAGCGAAGAATATTGAAAGTCGAGATATCACACCTGCCATCATGGCTACTTCAGTAGCCAAGTATAACATGTTTGAAGCAATACCCTGGCGTCGAGCAAACTTTGCTACACAAACATTTGCAATATAAGCATATTTATGTGTATCAAAGGGCTCTGGGGTAGCCAAAACAGCAGACAGTTTCTTTATTTCCTGCAAATTAAAGAATAAACTTGTAAACAAAGCAATGGTCAGTTTCTCAGGAAATAAATAAAGTAATCTTGTCAAGTTGTTCAATTTATACTCATCCCAAAAATGTGATGCATGCAACTAACAAAATTAAATGGTGAAAAGCAAGAATTCTCTTTACAAACTTTTCCAGGCAAAATGTTGAATAATGCACACCAAATCAAATGTGAGAAGTAGCAAACACATAGTCACTTCCCAGGGTTTTTATATATATGTATATATATAGATACTTCCTAGGTTATAGTGCTGGTGGTCCACCACCACACTGTTCCAATAAGGAAGCTAAATTACACAGCAGTTAACATGTTATGCCATCTTTGCAATATGCAGCAGTTCACAAACTTGAGATTGTACCCCAGGATATGTTTCCCCTTGCAGAAACTGCCTAATACTTAGGTCCAACGTTCCCACTATACTGTTCAGGACTGTTCTTCTGACACTTCTATCTTCTTTCTTCATCTGCAACATAAAACCAAAAAAAAAAAAAATTACTAAAATTTGTGAACCACCAAAGTGAAACTGGAGTTGAAGTACTCTAACACTCATAATATTCAAGATTCTAAGCAATGGAACAAGTGCTCATTCAGCTATACACAAAGGACAAGGTTCTTAGGACATGGTTCCAGTGTCCAGCATACCATTATAGAGAGAGAAGGGGACACACACACACACACACACACACACACAGAGAACTTTCTCTAAACATGAATATTGCCAATTCCTGACTGCAGAATTTGAAATCTTATGACTTAAAAAGAGAACAAGCGACCGAGCTTGACAGTGAGAAAATACTTCTCAAAAACTTCAGCATAAGTATACTGGATGGATTAAAGAAACAATCTTGAGAAGTACAACTGTTAGAAAACTCAAATAGATTTGGACAAAGGAATGGAGCAAGAGTTCGGTATCCTTACTGCAACAAAACAATAGCAGTTCAATGAATTTCCCTCCTGTCCAAAACATCTTCGCTTCAAAGCATAGAACTCCTGCACATATAAGACGAATCAAGTTAAGAAAGTAATATTTCCTGAGACTAGATCATAAGGTTGCATGAAAAGTTAGTTACAGAATGAAGCATACTGGCAAAAGAAAAACAAAAATCATAAAGCTATTTGATGAAAACTCTGGAGGCAGCCATCTAAATCATGAGATAGAGGAATTATTATAATTATATCAGTAGCAACTGCACCATAAATGAAAAGCCAACAGAATTTGACACTAGTTCACCAACAGAAAGGAGCATCAACAGTCTGCAAGGTCAAGGTCGCATTCCAGGATGATCAGTAGGACCTATTAGATTTGCTATTCACTTAATGCTTATCACAGAATGAGGCAATACATATTTCATAGCCAATTTCTACGTCAACCGCAATAAGAAAAAAACTTAAGGGGATAGAGAAAGTGAACCTAGTGCACTGATCAATTCTTTCTACTGAAACTCACCTCTTCAGCATACTTCCTTTTATAACTGTCAACATGCCTGAAATATGGCACCGTTATTGAAGTAAGTAACTCACTCAAAAGATGACATTAATAGGGCACGAAAGAACAATCCCATAATATAAATGCTATTTTGCATCCAAGCGTAGGTTGAAGCAAAATTAAGCCTAAAAGGATATTAAATGCATATTATTACCTCATATAAGATAAGGACTCCCAATGGGCTTCTGCTCGGAGCCATGCCGCTGTCTGCCATTGTTAGTCAAACATGGAGACAAGAAATCTGAAGTTCTTTTAGAAAAATATGTGAACTAAGATATATACCAAGCATATAGAATACTTTCTTGTGTGTACATGCATGTCTATGCAGATGCACATGGTTAGGTGCATCTACATACATCATACGAGTAAGAAAAAAGGAGCAAAACCAACCCAATATTCTTCATCTAGTATAGCCTCACGAGCAACAAAACGACCAAAGTTCCTCCTTTGTAGTCCAGTACATTCCTTGTCAGTAAGCTGCAGCCGGTCAAATGAGAGGTCAGGCAGCTTTGAGCTCTCATTCCTAGAAGGAGCCAAGTACCTGATGCTTTGGTCATTGTTGCAATGAACTTCAAGATTCTTCCATCTATAGTACTGAGCAGGAAATGTCTCCCTGAGATGTTTGGCACCCAATGTAAAAAAGATGTCAAGTACAAGAGTTGAGTAATATCTGATCCACTAAGCAATAAGAGAGTCTATTTTACCAGTCATGTAAAAACCATTTCAAAACAACTTAATAACCAAATCATCATTCAGACTGCTGGACCAAACATCAGGTAAATTGAACTTGAGGGCAATATGAAATCACCAATCTACCTGAGATTAACCATCTTCATCCAGAATTGTAAAAACTTTGATGATGGAGAAAAATAGTTCAGTGTGATTTTTCGGCTTAGTAGCAGCCAAAAGTTTGTCTACCATAGTAAAGAGGGATGGAAATATCTTGAACCTTTGGAGACACGCAAGCAGTATCTGGTAACCAGAGTGCATAGGGTAGGATCTTATAAGTCCATATCATGGTACCATTAATTATACTAAAGCAAATTTGATATTCCAAATGCTCCTGACATCCTCAAAGATGTCTAGGTTTCTATTCTAATTTGTCCAATTGTTCTTGTCGTAATTTACAAAATTAATGTATTTATTTATTTGAATGCCTCTTATACTCTTCTATAAAATACAAAAGTATGATTGAATTAGAATGAACTTTATCATCTTTAATCTTAAAACCACCTTAAATATAGAAAATTTCTCTAACACCAACTTTCATTCCATATGTTTGGTAAAGCACCATTTATGCTTTTCATAGATAAAAATTGAGTTGTAATGAATGTAAATCATTCCCCTAAGAAAAGACTGAATCAACCACCACACACCATTAATGCTTTTCTTAGGTAAAAAGTTAAGTTCTAAGCGAATGTAAATCAATTTCCAAAAACGAAAGAGAGATGCATCAGCCTGCAAACAATATGCTCATTATTTTAAGGTTCATTAGTTAATTCAAATAAATACAGCCATATTGTATCAATTAATCAACCTATAACAAATAGAGAAAAGATTACAGATTAGGAGAAGAAAAAAGAGTCACTGTGGATACGACATAAAAGAAGAAAACTCACATATCCTCCTTCAAAGTGTTGCCAATTCTGGTCCCCATGGAAACAAATGAAAAAAGAAAAATGAAGGGATGGAAGCTTAAAGATACAAATGAACTGACACTCAATATACTGTATCTCGTCATCCTTGAAGATGATCAATTGCATCCTTCACAAAGTTGTCCTTCAAGTTCCAACTTGTACTTATTCGTATATGGGATTTTGTAATTATTGTCTACAAAATTCTGGTATACCTTGATCATATGTAATTGTAAGGACAAGAATACGGAATCGGGCGCCTCCATAGGCTATTCATCAAAATCTTTTTCAACTGCAATAACTAATTCATTAATCATTGATGGTGCTTCTTGGTGTTGCAGAAATTAAATTGCTCAAAAGAACCCAAGATTGAGTACATTGTGTCTGTCATATTAGATGGCTAATAACGTGATAAATGAACACAGGACCCTCTTTTCTAGCGGCTTCTAGAAAATCAACATTGTTTATATCAATTTGAGGTTCAGCATCATCTTGTTGGCTATAGATTGGACTCACACCAGTCTAGAGGCCATGCACTTAGAAATGCGGGCAAAAGGTTGTCAACTAAATCAAGTAAGAACAACAGGTTTAAGTTATGGTAGATCATATGTTTATATCGAAGGTTCCAACTATATATTTTACTGTTACTTTTGACAGGATCCTTTAAAGCAAACGGAAATATCCAAATCTTCCTAAAAACAGTTTGATGCATGCAGTACCAATCAAGAATGAGTTACTGCAGGCAAAAGCATGACCTTTTTTATAATCTTACTTTGGCACGTTAATGAAGGTTTAAGTTCTACGTGATGAAGATAATATTTCTCAACTGTCTTGGTTAAAAAACCATCAAAATAGACATAATTGTACATATCAACAAACTAGGTGATAGTGTGCAACATACCTTGATCTATCATTGACATAAAACACTCAACCTTGCTATTTTTTTCCCGTATCAAATGAGGTGAATGTGTTTGTATGGTTTAACTTTACCTCCTCTAACCCTCAATGCACTGCTGACTTTTTTCATATTCAATGCATTCGCCATTGATTATATATTTTTATGGTGACAGCGCAAGGAAATTTCTTTGATTTAATCATATTCAATCTCAACTCTTATACGCACTATATTTTTGGATAGCTTCAAAGATACATCAACTTAAGTACCTTAAGTGAACAAGCTCGTGCTCCATGCCAAATTCCAAAAATGGTTCTCAAAGAAATTGAAAATTAGCAACATCTTGGCAAAAGATCCATTTTTGGGGTAAGCATATTTGCTTCGCATCAATAGAGTCTGAATAACTAGTTGCCTTTGGTCATTGGTTAATTCTGTTTCCTAAGAGAGAGGGTAAGGTTTCTTTCATGCATGAAATTCCATTTAAATGGAGATTGACTAGTAAGGTAATGGTGTATATAGTTTGCTATTTTTAGTAATTACATATGACCACTGAAAATTTTTCAAAAATATATCTCAGACTGAAATTTGGTGCAACGCAACTTACTTTGTTGAAAAATGAGGCACCACTGATTTGTGTAGACATGAATTGACAACATTAAAATCCTTCAGATGATATGTCTGGGAAAATGCTTTTAAACCTAATTTGATCTTAACCAATTTAAAGTACCATTCCACATTATTAGACAAATTCCCTGTATAAATCTGCTTTGGTGAAGGCCAAAAATTATGCTTTGGTTATACTTATTGAATTAATTACCATATGAGTTTTCTTAAATGGGAAGTCTAGTTATTATACATCTACTTTTTATTTTCTTAATAAACTAAGGGTAATGTTGGAAGAAATAGGTATATTTTGCAATAATTCTATCTCCTACAGAAAAGGTTATACAAGACATTCTATGCAGGGGAGAGGGAGAATTGAATGCAATTGAATGCTGCTCATTTGACACCATACCAGCACTATATAGTGGTTTTGGGAAGTATGAATGGAGAACTTAACCAATTCCACCAAATTTAACACTACAAAGAACTGCTCCAAATTGGTACGAGTGCTCAAATTCTAAATTATGCCAGCATTTGCTCGTTATATATGATTTTATACTTGGATGAGCGTGGATATATCTGATACATCCATGCACTTAAACGTAATTTTGTTACTCTTTAGAGCATCCGATACCATATTTAATAAAAACCCCTTTGATCCTGCAGGTGACCAGGGCAAACTATTCAGAGAGGGAAAGAAACAAGCCACATTTGTTAAACCTGTTCTCCCTGGAATATAATATTTTCATTGAAATTGCTAAAAACATCGAGGCAACAGAAAAGGAAACCCCGACCTTACACCGACACAGTTGCCTCTGCACTTAGATTATGCTTGCAGAATGAAGTGGACAAACCAAGAAGGATATCTACTTCTTCATAACTTCCCTCGACTTAATGTTCATCGTCACAATTCCTATAAGGACTGTCTTGAAGGTTTCATCAGTGGAATCATTGTACTTTGATAGTTTCAGTTAACAGCATACTTCATAATATTGGTTTCTTCAATCAAGCAGTTAGGGTTATGTACAGCAACTTGCTCAACCCTCATCACTTTCTTCTTTCTCTAAAAGCATGTTAAAAGCATTCCCTTTAACTACAACCAATAATATTGGAAATCCAAGAACCTGAAATCTTTGAAGACATGAATTCCATTCCCAAAACAAAACAAATACAACCCATATAAACTTGCAGACAAAGAGCAAGATCAAACATGGCAACTCGAACTTGCTGATCTAAAACCAGGTGCTTATATTGTTTTATCTTGTGTAGCACTACCAAGAAGAATGCACAAATGAATATCATCACAAAGTCACGGAGAACAGATCAAGCAACAAAACATATAAAACAATGAATTCCTTTTTATATCTATTGCTTCATTATAGTTGTATTACCAACTAAGAAGGAAAAAAAAATTAATTGCCTCAGCAGATTCTTCTCTTTCTCTTTCTCTCTCCAGTCCCAACTAAAGATAAAGACTTCTACCTCCAACCCGGCGTCCATAAAAAGAAGCAAGACACCAACAACTATTACAACCAAAATTAACTAAACCCAAGCATAAACTATTAGCATTAATCAGAATAATAATCACATAAAACACTAAACCAGTCACAATAAACTCAAAACTTGTCAACTAAAATTAGCATCTAAACCCACTTTAACAAGCAAACATATACAGCTTCTGATACATATATATGCTCCATAATTACAGTTAAAAAGAATACCTAGTAAACATTCCGACGACAACCATATATTCGCGTTTGCCCGAGGAAGGCAACACGAATTGGCTTTCCGGAACTTTAAATTGAGGCAAGAAATTTCCCTTCAGCTCCATTGCTTCCACCTTATCTTGTTTCTGAACTTCTTCCTTTTCTCTCTCTCCCTCTCTCTCTTCCTTTTTTTCTTTTCCTTTTCCTGTCGCGTTACATGGGTGACAACCAAACCTGAATTCCGATCGACTCAGATTCTTGTACAGATTGTCATGTTGGCACCCAGAAACGAGAAGGAAAACCGAGGAATTGAATGCGAAAAGCGAGATTTGTTGAGTGAATTATAGGAAAATTTGGATTGCACTTGTGAATAAATACTACTCCCACAAATAGGAAAGATTGAAGGTCAACAACCCAACGGCCGGTTCATGATATATATCCACTCTTCGATAATATGGGTCCACGAATTAAACAACGACTTTGCGTCAAAGAGAGAACGCTGTCGCCTGTCGGCATTTCCTGTACCAAAAGTCGCATTTGTTATTCTTCTTTCTTTCTTTCTTTTTTTTCTTTTTCGTATTTTAAGAAGAAAAAGAAAACATGAACTCATGTAAACTTATACTTCATTTTTACAATAATGGTGGTATGTGAAGATAATTAAATTTATAAAATTATTAAATGTTTTTTCTTATATATCATATGAAAGTTAAAATACGATTATAAATTCCAAATTTAAATATTCGTTGAATATAAAAATACAATACTCAGATTAAAATCTGCATAATAAATTAACTAAGCTTAGTTTTGCGTATTGATAACAGACTGGTAAATAATAGAAAAGTCGAAAAAGGTGACAAAGTTAGAGGATTTGTTGATATAGATTTAGAATTCAGGATTGTGAATTTGTATTTGATTCTGAAATAAAATATTGATATCAACTAGTAGAATTTAACGACTTACAACTCATTTAAACACGTATTACTATTAAATAGTATTGAGAGAACATGAGATAAAAGAGTACGCTTGTATCAATAGAAACTCAGGCTATACAATTTTTGAAGTAGATCTGATGATGATATTTTAAACTGAAAAATAATTAAAATAGCTGCAAAAAAGCATGGCAGAATCTCAAGGATGATTTTTTCCCTGATCGCTCGGTTGCAGCATGTGTAGGGATTGCAACGAGGTGGCTGAGGCAGGTTTGCCAAAATACAGGATCGAGAACCTGCTTTATCCTGGACTCAGGACCCGCTCCGTCTTAGACTGGGGATTCATTAGGTTGGACCCAATTATTATTTTTAAAATATAAAAAAATATATTTTTTAAAGCAAATATTGCCACAATTTTTTTAAACACGACACAATAATATTGTTGACAGTTTTTTTTTGTTAATAAATTTATATGTGCATGGTTTAGGCATCTAGATTAAAACAATTTAAAATATGTGTTACTTATATATACATTAAAACACTTATAAACAATTTGTCTTTATAAAAATATTAAATTTATGTATTATATGTAAGTATAAATAAATTATATATTTTTTATATAAAATTTACAAAAAAAAACTGAAAAACTAAAATATAATCGAGGTGGGTCCGAATCCAAACCACTAAGACTCCTAATCTACCCTGGGACTCACTTATCTGCCCCAATTAGGGCAACACTGAGTTCGGATTATTGTCATCCCTAAGCATGAAAAAACTTTAAAAATGCTAGAGATTTTCATAATAATCCTCCGAACGAATCAACAGTCTTGATTGTACTTATTTTACCATTTTAATCAATTTCATTTTAAATATTGATTATTTTTCTAAATTCGAGTCTAGCTAATTAAAGTGCCATCGATATCGATACACAACTTCAAATTACAATAATTGTATGAAAGTGCCATCAATTAACCTTTACCTCCCTAATAGCAAACCATACAAGAATCAAATTGAAATCATTGCTAATAAAAATCGTACGTACTTTTATTGAATCAAGTTGCAAAGGCTACAAACTGAACAAGTACAACACACACATATATACTTCTTATTAGTGCTAGTCAATCCAAGTGTGGGAATCCAAAACCATCAATCACACTTGTCTTTTGGGAGCACTTGTCTGCCAAAGCAAGACACCACACAGGCAATGTTGCCTGCGCCACACCCTTGGTAGCAGGCGACGCCGCCCAGCCCTCCTCGCCCGCTACTTCCGCAATCTAAGGCGCACGAAATCGCCCTCTGACTGCACCCCAGCATGCACTGCCCGGTCGGCGTTTGCCCTTCCGCGCGTTGGACCAGCTCCACACGGCAACACAATGCAATCAAAGCGACGATAGCTAGCCATCGTGCTCTAGAGGAAACGGAAAACATCATGGTTTACGTGAACGTCTTATTTTGAGATCGTATATATATGGGTCGGACGCAATTTGGCCTTTTTATAGAGGGATTATGGGAATCGTGTGTCTCAATATTTTGCCATGCTGATGTTGATTTTTTTGTTTGAGTTAGGAAAAGGGTTTATTTTCTTTTCCGAAGTTCATGAGAATGGTGTGAAGGTTTGTTAATTAATGTCTTCATATGTGTCTTTTTGTGCATAGTATTGTTGTTATCTGCTTGTTTTCTAACTTTTTGCTAGGGAATGCCGGAATGGTAACGTATACGTGTAGATAAACTCTCTCAAACCCATCCATTCCTTTGTAAATTCATTTAATATTTATTGAATTTAACTTTTTGATATAATATAAAAAATATGAAAAAAAAAATACAGTTTTAGTCCTATAGTTATGGGAAGTGGCAATTTTGGTCCCATTGAAATCAAATTTCATAATTTGGTCTTATAATTTAAAATATTTTATAATTTAGGACAACTCCGATCAATTTTATCGGAATGCTTAATTTAATTGGGCCATGAGGCAAGTCACATGTGATTCTCGATGAAGTTGGTTGGAAGTGTCCTAAAATTGCATATTTTTTTAATTACATGACTAAAATTTTCACTCCTCATAGTTATAAGACCAAAATTACATTTTTTTCCTAAGAGTAAAAGTGCGGAGAAAATATAATTTTAAACCTATAACTATGAGGGGTGGCAATTCTGGTCCAATTGAAATCAAAACTCACAATTTGGTCATGTAATTAAGAAAAAGAAAATGAAATTTTAGGACAAGTCCAACCAATTTGCCGAATTCCCAATTTAATTAGATAATGTGCAGGTTACATGCAATTTTTTGATCAAATTGATGGAAAAAGTCCTATAAATTAAAATATTACAGGACTAAATTGTGAAAATCAATTCATGTAGAATAAAAAATGCCACCCCTATAAATTACAGAACTAAATTGTATTTTTCCCTAAGAATTATTTCATATAATAGTTGCACATACATACATTTTTTTTTAAGAAAATGCACAAATAATTCTAAATCAACCAATATATTATTATTATAATATTTAATACATAATATATCAATATTTCTAAATTAATTAATAAATTCAAAATAAACAAATAAATAACATACTACTGTACCTATGTCCAAAAACTCGATTTTGTTGTTTTTGAATTATTATATATTTAAGTTGCGATTGCAAATAAAATGTGGGGTAAGATAATAGAAATAAAATCTATAATCCGCCGGCCAAGAATGTCAGGCTCAAATGATTTGATTTTACAAGAAAATTATATGTTTATAATTTCTTCTTTTGTCTATCTACATATTTTGTGTAGAAATCAAGTAAAATTTGAGGGATAATTAATTTATTTATATAAATTATTCTTATTTTTTATGTAATTATAAAAATTATTTATAACAGAAAAAAATAGAAATAATTTGTGTAATGTTGCCGACGTTTATAGGGAATATATGCATAATTTTTTAAAAGTATAAATGATTTATATCAATAATATTGATATTTCAGATGGATGTACGTGTAACTTTTTAAAATATGGGAATAATCGATAAATAGACCACAAGTTAATTAAATAATATTTTAATTCCTTCATTATCCCACTTTAAACCTATCGTTCTTTACAATCTTGGGCAGTTCTTGCCAAGCCCATGTTTGGGTTTAGGGCCAATCAAGGCCCCATATGGATTTGGGCAAAGAATTTTATTCCCTTCTCAACCCAACAATTAATCAAGAAAATTTCTCTCCATTTTTTACTATCGTATCAAATCAATCACAGAGTAAGTGTGATAAACTTTTCATATGATTGATCACTTTAATTTTCTAGACAGTATAGGGACCAAATCCGATTTTGTATTAAAATTTTTAGTTTCATTTGTACAATTATAAAGAGAAAAAGGTGCTATAAAAGCGAAGTGGCGGTTTTGACACTGCTGCATCGATTTTTTTGTGATCCCCGAAATATACCTCAACGGATAAGATAACTAATTTATTAGTCAACTTTTCAAATTTTATGTTAATAACTTAACTGTTCAATTAATAAATTTTATTTTTATTTATATTTTAAGACGTAAAAGATTACTTTGTATATGTGCACAAGATGCCATGCGGGGGACGATAGTTCAAATAGGTCCAAATTAAAAATACTACCACACAATAAAAATTAAATAATATAATTAATAAATTACAACATTCACAAAATCTTGACAGGGAAAGAAGTGTATGAATAGTCCTTGAGAGGGTGTGTGTGTGTATATATATATAAATACTTTTATTGATGAATTTTGTTTATTTAATATGATGGGTTTACACCTCCAAGAACCCTAGCTAGTATCCATGATGATAAAAAGCAAGGCCTTCAAAGCATATAAACTTAAACCCCATGCATGGCCATTTGGCTGCAGCCATATCATCACTTATATTTTTCCATGCAATCCTTGATACAACATCGTTCGGTTTTCCCACATTTCTTGCAGCACGGAGTTTGGTCTAGATGCACTGAACAAGCGGAAACACACATCTCCCCATGTTTCGAGCAAGTGAGCAGGCAAAGCGCCAAGCCCGTCCCCTCTACCTCCTCTACCATTGCGCTGCACATCACCAGCACAAGCACCACCACGAACGCACTACTACCGCGTTGTCCCATTCGTTTATGTTTATCTGTGTGTTGATTGATGATCAATGTAATAATAATGAGTATTTGGAGTTGTAGTTTCTATAGCATATGTATATATAGAGGGTGCAAAGTTTGGAAGTTGCTTCTCGATTACCTTTTGCTCCCTTGAATGCCAATGGCATGATTGTTTGTTACAGCTAATTAAGTGAACATGGAATTGTCGTTTGTTTCGTTGAATTTAATTGTTTAATGTGTGTTTTTGTTATGTAGCTTCGTGGGCATGTATGTGTGAGAGAGAACTGTAATTTTAGTCCTGTTGTAAGTTTGGGATTAGCAATTTTAGTCATGTCTTGTGTCGTCTGGCGATATGATTATAGGCCAACGATGAATGTAGACCGACGGCCCTATTCATATTATCGCTGATACTACAACTTTAACCCGTCTCACATAATTGTTCAATTTAGTTATGCAAAAACTACATTTGAGGGATTGCATTCATGTACCTGAACTTGAATTAACAAACATGCACAGATCATAAATAGCAGTAGTTCGGTGGATTTTTCCTCTCAATTAACCGAGCCAACTCTGATCAAGAACACAAGAAAACAACCAAAAAAAGAACGTGGAAAATGCTGAGAACTGATAGCTGATTAGTCTCATTTGTGCACATTGTTCATCAGCAACTTCCCTGTTAAGCCACAGGCAAGAGCCTCATTAGGGATCCTCTTCACGCGTCGAACGCCCTCCGCGAAAACGACTCCCATCCCCATATGCAAATGGGGCTCGATGTGGCAGTGGAACGCCCACACGCCTGGATTATCCGCCACGAACCTCAGTGCAGTCCATCCGTAGGGGAAAATGACGGCCGTGTTCCTGTAGGGAGGGTTCTTCAAGTTGAATTTCGAGACGTCGCTCTCTGTAAACTTCCCTTCTCCGTAGCCAAGAATCCAGAAGTCATGGCCATGTAAATGCCAGGGGTGGATTTCACTCACATTCGCCTTGAGGGCATTTGCATTCTGCAGTATGACATCAACTGTTGTGTTGAATTTCAGCACGTAGACTCCGTTTCCGGATGTTGTGTTCTGATTAGGCGCGGGCTTCATTACATCGTAGTCGTGTTTGAAGTTGTCGGGAGGGCGTTTCTTGTCGAAAGCGTTGCTCAGGCCGAACCTGATGGAGCCTAAGTAAGGGGTGGCAGGGAGGACTAATGACACATTGTTGATAGCCCATTTGGTGTGTCCGTCCATGAAATTTTGAGTGTTTAAGAGGACTATTCTCCTGTCGGATGTAGTTGGGGGCTTAGGCGTGCCGGTGAGGGCAAGAATCTTGTTCGAGAAGGCCTTGCTGGAGCCGTAGTCATCCCATCGTGGTGAGACGGGTGGTGGTGAATTGGGGAGCTTTGAGGCCGATGTCGGGCTGTAGTTGAGTATGGTTAGGCCGGGCGGCGTCTTGGGCTCTCGGCCTCGTACGTTGGTCGATATCCAGTAGTTGTTGGAGGGATCTTGATTGGTTGTAAAGAGGACTGAGTAGCTCTCACCGGAGTATATGTCGATGTTGTCCACTGAAAATGGCCGGAGATAGTTGCCATCGGCTTCCACCACCACCAACTTGTGCTTCTGTTAAGACAACGGGAGTCAATCTCCTTAAATTTATTTGGATAATTCTAAATTTAAAAAATTTCAAATCATTCAATTTTAAATTTGATCTATATTTTATTAAATATTAATAAATTTAAGTTCTTCTAGTGTTAGGTAGAGTGATTTAAAATCCTTCAATTCAAATTCTTTCTCTCCAACGTTAAAATTGGGACATTTCAAAGCTCAAAAGCCTTGGTACCTATGAAATAGCCAAATGTTGCAATAGCTATGATACGTCCTTTTGATGAACCAGCAGAGCAAAAATGGCTATCTTATGCACGTCCACCTCACTTTTCTCCACTTGGACAACACGTTTTTCAATTTCCAGTGGAAGAACGACAAAATGTCATCTTTTATGATTTTTTTTTCAAGTTCTGGAGTTTTCGTAACCTACGCGTCTTTATTTTGACAAGACGACATAAAATCTACGAGTAATATCACCAAAATTTTCAAAATTCCCAATTTTATTTCCTCATGTGGTGTACACAGAAATATCTGTCGACTTTTCAATTATCAAATCAATTTTTCACGAAATTAAAATTATAAAACTTGTAATATACAAGGCGAAAATTATAATTATGCTACGATAAAAAGCCTACCCTAGGGACAAAAAGGTCAAAAACAAGAACATGGGTCAATTTCTGTTTGTGAACACGAGGAAGACTGAAATGAGCAAGACTATCTGGTCCCATACTTCCACTAGCAGAAAAGCATGCATTATCTATATCCTTTTGCGAATATTATTCTTGTAATAATTAATCTAGCTCACACAATATCTTATCTTACCCCACTTGTTCCCGAACAATTACACCTTTTTCTTTTTTTTTCATTTGTATAACTTTTATATATATATATATATATGTATATACTCCCTCTAGAGTATCGACATCGTGGAAAAATAATATTTTTTGTTGTATAATTTAGAGTCTTTTATTTTTGGTCTTATATGTTATGAAAGTTTTATTTTTAGTCCCTTAACTTTTAAAAAATCGTATTTTTAATCTTATAATACTTTTTCGTTACATAATTTAACCAAAAAAGAGCATGTGGTTGTAGGGGTTTTACACTTTTTTTTGTCTCGTTGGATTTCATACTTTTGGTCTTATAAATTTTAAAAAATAGTACTTTTGGTTCTATATACTTAACGGCTATGTGGTATTTTTCGTTAAATATGTGATTGAAAGGTGCCATGGGACTAAAAATACTATGTTTTGAAAATTACGGGATTAAAAGTGAGAATCCTATAATAATAGTACCAATGTGGAAAGATCCTAAATTATGGGACTAAAAATGCTAAGATAATTTACATAAAATAGTATGAAAATAGCATTTTCTGTCCCGTAACTTAGGACTTTTCTACTTTTGGTCCCATTAGTTATGAAATTCTCACTTTTGGTCCTATAATTTTAAAAAAGTAGCACATTTTGGTCCTATAACACCTTTTCATTATATATTAAAGAAAAATATTACGTGATCGTTAAGTGCATGGGACCAAAATTGCTACTTTCAGAAAGCTATACGACCAAAAATACCACTTTTTGAAAGTTATGAGATCAAAAAATAATAATTTTAATAATCAATTGGCCTGAAAGTGTAAAGACCCGTACGTGGCATTTATCATTAAAATATCAAATGGAAAGATATTATAAGACCAAAGTTACTACTTATTTTTCAAAATTACAAGACCAAAAATATATAAAATTTTTATAACTAATGCAATTAACAGTAAAAACACACTATATTACACGTGAAAAAGTGATATTTTCCCTAAAAGCAGTGGATGATATGAAAATTCCTAGTGGATGGCTAAGGTACATTGGAATATGAAAGCAGTGGCTGTGGCTAATACACATCTCTCATATATATTCAGAGTGTTGTTTTCTATGAATTGTCGTTACTCTCCAGAAGGAATCTACTGCCCTGTCTTATCAACATACTAATTCCAATTTTCTGCCTAGAGATTCCAAACAATAAGTCACAAAAACTATGTACTTCATCTGCATCTTCATACTTCACAATATAAAAAATTCTTAAATTATTTTTTGTCCTGTAACTTATGCAGATTGGTGGGTGGGGGTGAGAATTGACTATCTTGTAAGATATACCAACTTATAAGATATTTTAAAATAAGTTTAGAGACGTACTTTAATTTCAGGGGATTTTGGGCCCCGACAATCACCTATAGTTAAAATGAACGATTGTGATTGTTCAAAAATAAAAAATTCGACCCATTTAATAATTAATTAGATAGATTATATAAGAATTAAATGAGAAGCACTGTAAATTAGATTGGTCAATGGTGTGTGTGTAATATATATATATAAATAGATGGGATAAATTAGGGAAAAAATGCAAGTAACCCCCTTGTGATATCGCAAATAAACAAATTACCCCCTTATGAAAAAACAAATAGCGATTTACCTCACTATATTTTTTAAAATACAATAATTTACCTTTCTATGTTTTTAAAATGAAGCAATTTACCTTCCTGTGTAAGGAGGTAAATTGCTTCATTTTAAAAAGTATAGGGGGTTAAGTTGCTATTTCTTTTTTCATAAAGGGTAATATACTCATTTTCAATATCACAAGGAGGTAAATTGCTATTCACCCGATAAATTAATATATGTTGTTACCCCAATGGCCAAGTTGAGGGAAGCCAATGCAGTGGAGCTGGCTATTCTGAGCCTGTAGGTCTTGTTTGGCTGAACACGGAGGATTTGGGGTGCATACTGCTCATTTCCTCTTAACCTGCACTCGTTTGCTGTTGAGGAACTGCTAAAACGCGCCGCTAACGAGCAATTGAACTGCCCTCTCCCATTAATCAGCAACGTCTATCATATTCAAATATATCAGAAAATGGAAAAGTTTTCTATTCATAAGACTATACTTTATGGGTCTCCTACCCCTCCCCCAACATGCTAACATACGCGCACACACACACACAATTACTTAAACTTTTAATATAAACAAGACGTGGGATATATATTTTTACGTTCGACTCGTGAGAATTGTATTGATATATAATTTGTAAATACAATACAAACAACTTACGGTCCGTCACAGTCGAAATCATTTAAATTTTGAAAAAATTACACTGACACGTTCTAAAATCAGGTTAAATTACACAAATACCCCATATATTTTACAAAATTACAGTTACACTTTCTGAGGGGTTTTAGTGTAATATTTTTCAAACTTGTATAAATTTTGCATTCGAAGAGGAGGTATAGTTTTAATTACAACTATAATCTCTAAAAGTGTATCCATCATTTTGTAAAAAAGTCCAAAATATTTATATATTTTAACCTAACGTCAAGGGGTATGAATGTAATTTATCCTTAAACTTTTTGTAATAAAACACAAAAATAAAAGCACGACAAAAGGTTCCTAACTTTTCCTTTGTCAAACTATTTGCTAAAAAGGAACCAATCAATGCACATTGCCTGTTAGTATACCAAAGTTTATCAGTGACAACTTTTTCCATTATTCAAATGCAGACACTCCACATTCAAATGCAAACACTCCATAATCGTGTTCCTCATACAGCTAAAAGATTATAAAGGTGTTAAACACGCTTTCACAATTTCCAATGGGGTTTTGCAATTTTTTTTTTTTTTTCTGTTTTCTGGTAAAGAAAGCTGGCCATTGGTCCTTATATGTATACACATAATGTTATATATTTGGCTTGTTAATAAACTAACCAAATTACAAATTTTAGGTCAAAATTTTAAATTATTTGAAACTTTGATATTTAATAGCTATAGTTGATTTCTTAGTGTGTATATATATACTTGCTCACTTATCCACAATTTTGAGAAAAATAATTGAGAAATATTGTATTTTTCCGTCTCATAGCTTAAGTTTGTATACTTTTAGCCCCATTATTTATGAGAATTCTCAAAATAGTCACATAAACTCAAAATTTTTTATGGGATTTTAGAAAATAGCCCATCGATTTTGAAAAAATAACAGCCACATTACTTGCACGTAATTTTTTTTCGTTAAGTTCTTAATCAAGAAGTTGGCAGGAGGATAGGAAATTAGATTTTGCAAGTTATGGGACTGTTTTCGAGAATCTCGTAAGTAATAAGACTGAAAATTTACTAGGTTTAAATTACCAGACAAAAAATACGATTTTTTCAAAAAATAATGAAAAAGATTTTGAAGAAGTAATTAATGACAACCAACTGTAGAAAACCATCGAGTTCTCTAATAAAATAAATCATCTTATATATATATATATATATATATTGTGACGTCAATTAATTTTAGTCCACATATAGTTCAACCGAAAATTCACGTATTTGGGAATTAAGGAACTAAAAATTCTTACTAAAATTAAATATAACTGAATTGAATGACAAGTATAATTTAGTTGTCATTTGATTGACTATTTTCTTTTTTATCACATAACAAGTATATTATATTTATCATATAATCGATTCAAATATGATTAGATCCAATCAGACTGGATTCTCAAATTTGGAATATCTGCAATAAAATCTTTTGAATAATTATAAATGACATGCACAAACATAGATGCATACATATGTATAAAGAAATCAAGTAAAACAATAGTGTATTTTTTTTTAAAATAAAATTTTAAAAAAAAAGGAAAAGGAAAATATTACCTGTGGCTCACCAATCCAGCGCATGGGGTTAGAGGAGAGATCAACCTCTTGTTCATGGGAGCTCTTATGCCACCAATCACTGAGCAGAATGTTGAACTCCCCATCATAGTGGAACGGCTCCTTCTCTCCTTCCGCCACGTCAACGATTAGGGACCCATACAACCCTGCTGATCTTTGCATCCCGTAGTGCCCATGGTAAAAGTATGTGCCCGCCTACACCATATTACATACACACAGAATCAAAAAACCCTTGCTCTGTAAAGTAGCATATGTTCACCAGCTCAGACAGAGTGCTTTTCTTGATGTGAGTGAACAGTTATAATCAACACCAGGACTACATACACCAGACAACATGTGTCCAATAAAAAAAATCTATCTGTCTTTACTGTGCGTTTCTTTTTGAGAAATGTCTTTTTTTTTTCTAGGATTTCGTGGAAAGGGTAAATATAAACTTCATTTGAATTAATAGATTTTAATTTGAACGAAAAAGAATAATTTGAAAGAAAAATTATATAATTTTTTTTTAAATACTCCATCTAAAACATTTTTAAAATTTAGATCCACAAATTTAAAATTATCCAAATAAATTTAAAAAAATTATTACTAAGAATTCGAAATTTATGAATTCAACTCTATCGATTATCCAAATGTAACATTAAAATTTTAAATTCAAAGTTATCAGCATTACTAATATATTCAATAAAAGGGGTTCTAATAATAAAATTTGATCTAAATTTAGAGTTGTAAAACAAAAAAAACTCTAACCCGACTAGATTTGATCAAATCTGAATAATTTTATACATAAATTTTTCATGTAATTGATGTACAGTTAAAAAAAAATGACAAATTACATAGTTAAATTTAAATTACATTTGCCATGTAATTAATTTAATTTTAGCCAAATTCGACGAAAATTCCCTACGGTCTTGTACACTAAAGTTGAATAAAAATTGCTTCACTAATCGTTCTTCCATTTTTATACTTTATGAAAAATATAAAAAGATAGAAATCGAGAATATTATCTAGAATTAGGTATTCAGTAATGCTTATCAAAATTAAGTTTGGCTGAACAGAACAAGTGTGATATATTTATCATATGATTAGTCACTTTTTTGAACTACACACCAATTAAGTATAATATATTTGTCATATAATCGGTTAGGTCCACTTAAAACTTTATTTTCATTAAAAATTTTCTCTCTCTATATATAGTATATATATATATTACTATATAGGATTAAAGGTAATTTTCATTCACTAATTATAGTTAAATTTTATTTTAATCCTTTAACTTTCTAGAGTTTCAATAAGGTCCTCTAACTTTTGAAATTGTTCAATTTTGGGACACTAGTCTGCAGTTTTTGTCCAAAGTCTTTGGATTTTGAAATGCCCCGTCACGTTCAGGTGTCATTTTTTGGTGACTTTGGACAAAATTTGGTCACTAGTGTTTTAAAATTGAGCAATTTCAAAGGGTAGAAGCCTTTTTAAAATTCTAAAAAGTTAAAGGACTAAATTTTTTTTGACTATAGTCGGTGGACTGAAATTACATTTAATCCTACTATATATATATATATTATACCTACCCTGTCAACTTTAAACCTGTAGACAAACGTTTCTCCAGGATTAGTAGCACACTGTGAGATAGACGCTGTCCCATCTGCCCACGGCGTCCCTTTCTGAAAATTCCATCACCCAAAAATCAAGAAATCAGCTAAAATTATCAAATTGTAATTATAGAAAATCATGAACCCTTCATGCAATAATCATGCAAAAATATTTAAGAAAGAAAAAGAAAAAAATTAGAAAGAAACCTGTCGGATTCCGTGCCAGTGGATGACAACTCCTTCAGTGTGGAGCTTGTTGGTGAGCTCGACGTGCACGGTATCGCCGGCCCGAGCGCGGATGGTCGGGCCTGGAAACTGGCCGTTGATGCCCATAACCACGCTTTCCGGGCCGTCTGGAGACCAGTGCATGTACTCCACCTCCCATTTGAAATGCCTGGTTTTGGCTGCTGCTAATGATGAGGTAGCGAAAATTATTGACAGCATGTAGAAAGAGAAAAGGGCCCGAATCAAGCATGGATCAATCAAGAACCCCATGCTTGATGGTTTGGTTGGTTGCAGACTTGCACTATTTTTTCATATATATATATATATAGAGAGAGAGAGAGACAGAGAGAGAGAAAGGGGTAGAGAGAGAAGGAAATTCTCTCTCTCAGTGTGTGTGTGTGTGTTATATTTTTTATGGGTTTGGTTGAGGGTGTATATATAGTACTTTGATTCAGTCATATATAGTGCGTGGGCGCTTGCTAGTATGCATTCTTCTGAAGTTTATCATGTTCTTTCTGGCCACAAAAACAATTATTACTATGTACTGTCGGTGAATATTTCCTTTTCTTTGTTTTTGTCAAAAATAAGAAATGAATTATTCTCTGTGTGCTGTAAATGATTAAAATCATAAAATTATCACAAATTAATCTATTATTGTAGAACAAACCAAATTGCAATAATCAAAACATTTGTCTAGGTTTAGTTTTATATGGTCAAAACCTTTGTCATTGTCTTTTTTTATGATTAACGTGTTGTCCTTACGAAATACAACAGCCAGCTGTCATTGCATAGCTATAATTAGTTAAGTTTCATAATGATTTTTTATTTTTATTTGTTTTCTCATTATTCAAGTTACCATTTCCAATAGACGAATCATATATTAAATATTATTAATTTTGAAGTATTATTTTTCATGTAGCTTTCAAAAAAGAATCTTTACCTAAAAACTCATTATGTTATCTTTTTTAAAATTTAATATAACTACAAATATACTTTTGTTGTTTAAAAAATTATCAATATTAGTGTTAATGCTCCTAAAATACAATAACTCGATCCAAGAGCCAGAGAAGCTGGTCGTTAAAGCGGTCCCAAGACTCAAGACCTTAGCTAGGGGGAAGGCCCTAGCCCCCCGTTTCGCTTAGGCAGGAGTTAGTTCAATCTCCACATGGTGACAATCCTCACAAGCTAGCTCAGCAAGGGACAATTAGGACATGACCAAGGAAGTTGGGAGACTCTTGTGGAATCTAAAAACCCAACCAACCTGCTAGAAAAGTGGGATGTCTATATGTGCAAGAGAATTATTCTTATCGTTGGAGAGGACATTCACCCTTAAGTAACTACATTATGAAAGAGGGGGATTCGGTCGAGGAGGGAATAATCGTCTCTTGAGTCAAATGGAAGACAGATTCCTCTCAACGACTGTAAAGACGATCTTCGCTCCACTTTGGAGGGTGATAGCATTTTGACACTCACACATGAGAAATCCCATCACACACTCGTATTTGCTCTTATTTCATTATGCATTATTGTTTATGACTTTTTGCAATTATTTTATTATGATTCTTTGCTGACGTATTTTTTTCACAGATTTTCGTTCTAAGGCTTGTAAGATTCTAGGGTAAAATAATTCAAGTTGGACTTGCTTTCGACGAGCAACATTTTGCTCGCTTCACCCCTCTGATTTTAACGTTTGTCAAACAATGAGCCTGTTTGATCGTTAGCCACCATTAGGTTTCTATTCAATTTTGTCGTGAACCAACTAAAATGTCCTTTTAGACTATAAATTATAATTTTATATATTTTACAAGGGTAAATAATCAGATACAGCAGAGAGAGGTGAATGTGACATTACCTACCCTCAATTTTCTTTTATATGTTTTTTAAATATATATTTTTAAAAAATTAGTAAGGGTAAAATAGACATTTCCACCTTACTGTCTAAGGCTACATAATTATTTTATATTTAAAAGGATGCTGGTAAATATTTGTAATTATACCAAATTTCAAAAGAATTTATTGTAATTTATATCCTATAAATAATAAAATGGAATTTTTGAAAATTGATGAAGGGAGGGAGTGTAAATATTAGCATCATATCATGTGTGGATGTGGTAAAATATCTTTTTTGTCAGATAAAATAAGGATGGAATTTTTTTATTGGTGCCATAATTATGGCAGGTGAACTCAAAATCGCATCCTTTTGGTCCAAAAAAAAAAAAATGATTTTGGGCATTTTTAGTCCCAAAATTAAAGTATTTTTTTAGTCCAAACAACGCCTTTTTAGTTTCAAAACCATAATGCACGTGATTTTTTGGGAATAAAAATACGCAATTATGAGTTTTATGAAACTAAAAACGACACCTATAATAATTGTGATATCAAAACAAATTCAGCCTCTATTTTATGGGATTAAAAAAATATTTTCACCTGCAGAGGCTGTGGACCATTTTATTCTTTTCTTTTTTCTTTTTTCCACCAAAGGAGTGATCATTAATTGAGAATGATGATGATCACTCTTATTTTCTTTTTTATGAGAGAAAAGCAGAAGAAATTTCTTAAAAAATATATAAAGCTTTTCCAAGAATCATGAATATATATATATATATATATATAATCAATTAATAAATATAAATATGAACTAATTATACGTTTCTTGAAACCTTCTTTTTTTTCTTTTTGGGGAACAAATTCTTGCAAACTTTTTGACTTGGAAAGTTTAGCATTTCTAGTCAATTAAAGTGTAGACAAATGAGTTTGTCATCCACGACACTCACAAACCCCTTCAAATTTAGTTAATTCTCGAGTCTTCATAATTTAAATTTTCATTATATTCATTTAATTAGATATAATAAAATAAATAATTGATCAGAATAATAAAATCAATTCAATTAACTTTAAATATATATAAATAGAAAAGCTATTTTAATAAAATAAATTAATTAGAAAATAATCATCTGTGGAAAAATAAATATAATTAAGGGTATTTTTTTTAAAAAACTTAAATTTTACGATCATGATACTTAGGATCTCACTTTTAAATAAATAATACAGATAATTAATTATCACAAGATAAATGTATAAACATTGATTCAGTAGATAAATTAAGAGCTGAAAAAAGAACAGTGATTTCGCATTACAGATCTTAAAAATAATAATAATGATGATCTTACCCACAATTATTATATATATATATATAAAAAAAAAAAGTGGCCTAATTGCCCTTTATTTTAGGTGTACTAAACATTTTCCACTATTTTTACTTTTATTTGGCCCCATGTTGTCTTCTACTTTTTATTATTTAAATCAAAGTAATGATCAAATCAAGTCATTATCCAAAATCCACCCAAAATATATAGTAATAAAAGTTAGTAAATATTTTCCTCTTGCATAATTTTATTCATAAAATGATTAAAAAAATTGCTTTTTTTAATATTATATATATGACATCGTAAAGGTAGTAAAATGCCATGTATGCCCCTAACAAGATAACACAATTACCTAAATAGTACTAAACGATTCATGTTTTTTTATAATGGGTTGAATCGGATTAACCTGAAATATGAGTCTTTGAAGAGTGACACGTGGCACCATTTGGGAGCTCCGAGGTGGCTTTCGTATATTGCACACCAACTATAAATAACTCCAAATATAGTATTCAGGTATACTTACACTGTTTTAATTTTTTTTTATTTTTTTGATCTCTAATTTGATTGTCGAAATGTTTCTTTTAATGAGACCTCCAAATGACTTCTTAAACGTTTGTTGTTGGTTTCAGAATTAACTGTGCAGGCACCCAAGGCCTCAATTGACAAGCAATGACCTCGACCAGAATACAGAGTAGAATAAATAAATAAAAAATATATTATTTTCAGGTTGGGGGAATATCAAACTGATAAGCAACGACAAAGAAGATATACCTAGCTTGTAATATGTTAAGATCTACAAGGTTTTTTTTTTTTCTCTTTTTAATGGGAACAATGATTACATAATTATATTAATATTAATGAATTGATAAATATATTAATTGGATTAATAAATTGAAGTTATAATTAACTTACGTCAAGTAAAATAAATATTTATTACAATATTATTAATAAATTTACATTAAATGAGATAAATATCCACGAATGACCCACAATTGATGATTTTGAATGATCAGGTTCTTGTAAATGTTCGATTCTAATTATCTCCACCTTAATAATTACAGCTCAGATATAATTAATATACATATATACACACACATACATAGACATCATACGAAAGATTTCCGAATTTTGTTAACAATTGACCTAATTAATTAAGATCAATTAGGAACAAATATGTATCTTATTTGAGTCCAATCCAACACTTTATTATTTAAATTTGTTTGAATTAATATTAAGTTTGAAAATGATGTTTGAGTTTGAATTAATAGTAACCCTTTATGCTCATCCTTCTCTTAAATTGAATAAAAAATTGTACCCTGTCCAACTTTTGAATATCAATCTTCACACGAATTGCTACGGGTTTTAAACATAAATTTTAAAAAGTGCAATAAGTTAAACATGATTTAAATAAAATTTTAAAAACATATTTCATTTAAATTATTTCACAATATCATTAAAATTAACGATAAGATTTAGATTATCAATTACTGTTTCTAAAACGGAAAATAAAAACATAAACAAACAGCGATTTACATACTTAGACTTATGATGCAATAAGTTGAAAATGATGTGAATATTATTCACATAGCTATATATGAAATGAAATTATTAATTTCAAAATAAGATTCAGACTATCAAATTTCTGCTGATGCAGTAACTATATATATGTTGTGTACAACCCAGAAAACAGCATAACAGATAAATGGGATTGTGGTATTGCCTTCAACAATCAAAACATTGTTGGGATTCCTAGTACAAGTCATAATCAGACCATTGTCATATCAGCTGCATTACCAAAAACCTTACATCTTTGCACCATTTTATTACCAGATCAGCAGCTAAAAACCGAAAACACATATCGGTACGTAGCTATGTACCGCGTTCGTATTCATGTTCATACACCACTCGACGGTGTTTGCTAGGATGACGTTGCGGTCCATGTTTAGACCCGCGATGTAAACAGGAGCATAAATAATGCGTCTATGTATAACCATTCTCAACATACTCGGTTGCTGATGGTTTGGTACAAGGATTTAAGCTGTGTGTTCCACTTGTCAATTGCAGTATACTTGTTCGTTCCCTTTGACCTGCATGCATATTATCCCAATACTGAATATACGATACAACGGAAACAAAAGGGAAGCTGAAAACTCAGGCGGCAAGAGTGAAACTGATAAAGATATAAGTGGAGCTCAGTTGACGAGTCGACCTGTCGCCACACGCTAATAGCCGATTGACTTGATCAATGTGCCCGTGTATTTGATTATCTAAGATGAGGGACACCAACAACTCCTCAACATCTTTCTCTGGAACATTAAGCTCCTGTGGAACAATAAATGCTATTAGCAGATGTACAATTTCTTGATGGGCTATGGCCTAAGAGATAGCATTTCTTCTTTCCAAAGATAACACTACCAAATCAAAGATGCTGAGAATTAACTGTTGGTAGTGTACTGCTCAAACTACTCAGATGATAGGCTTTCGGAGTTTTTGCATTTCCTTCTACTTACCCAATATTTCTATTTTCTCTTGTTCTTGGCTTTGTTCATGAAATTGACCTTATTGGAATGCATATCAATGCAAGCCAGAGGAGCACATAAATATACCAAAAATGGCTAAACCTCGCCTGTGTTTTCTCCTCCTTTAAGGGGAAAATAAGTCGAAAATAGGAAGGAAATAAGGAAAAATATAATATAGAAGAGGGAGAAGAAAATAAGAAGGGTTCCTTGCCCAGAAAAGGATTTTCTGTATTCACCTTTGATATGAATGGGATTCGAATTCTGGTGTAAGGCTTAATCAGCTTAAGCAACACCTGCGTCCTCACATTCTTTAGGAGATCTTCAATGTAGTTTCAAATGAACGGATCATCCATTATTGTCCTTCGATTGCTCTACAAAATTCCCACCTCATGATTACTTCAGAACAACAAAACTTAATAAGATGAGATACATCTCCTAGCAAGCTGACATTAGACATTAAACATTAAAGACCTTCAGAATCTTTTCAAACTCCAAAATCTCATTCCGTTGATATGCTGCTATTAGGTTCGTCATGGCTAGAATCTCAGGATCATTTTTGTATCGGCAAAACAAAAGAAGGGTAGTGAGGGTAACCTCCAGTAAGCTTGAGAGCAGAATACAGAAGCTCAAATCCATGAATCAACTTACGGCTTTGCCTCTTGACCATCGAATGGATTGACCTCTGATTCCATCAGCATATTAGCCAGAACCAAATACCTGAGAGACATGAGGACCCTCAACTAAGTTCAAGTGGAGTTAAAAGGAATGGAGTGGAAAATAACACCAAGGATTCAGGATATTTGATTTAATTTCTTTATAATTCTATAAGCTACATCACTCTATTATTTCCTTTACAAGAATTTCGGTTTAAATGTTGTCATGCAAGAATACACCCAGAAAATACAAATGTCAAACATCAAAACCTTATATGTACAAATTTGAGCAAACCAGCAACCAAGAATGAGAAAATAGAAAATGATTGCCACAGCAGCACCATCTTAAACATTTTATCATCAATATGAGTACTATTCAGGGTGCAGGTCTCTTCTATCTGAAACCTTACAGCCATTTTTTAGTTAGTTTATACATATATATAGATATATATGTGTGTGTGTGTGTGTGTGTGTGTTTATAAAAGCAACTTATCCTATTCACATTTTATACAAGGATAAAATGGAAAAAATTCAAACAAAGTGCCAACCATAGGTCAAATTAATAATACCACACAGTAATGACAGGAAGGCTATATAACAGAGCAGATTAACAAAGAAGCCTAACATCATAGATTGAAAGAAACAAGGAAAAACTAACATAGACGGTTGGCCAGTCCTTAAGTTTGTGCATAAAAGATGTTCCTTTACATGGGACACCAATGAAACTATAGTGCATTACCTACTTTGTTAAACCAATAGCTGATTGAGTTAACTACAGGTTATGAAGAATAAGCAAACAAGCCCACACAAATATCTTACATTTAATTGATCACATGGAATTCACAAGGTTGTCATTCAGGATATAACATAAACTTGTTGAGATTAAAACTGATTCAAGGCTCTGTTTTTCAAGTAAATAGTCACGATTCACAACATATTAATCACAAATGTTATCCTAAACTTAGTTTTCTTTATTCCCCTTTGTCTTTCTAGCACTTTCTTTTAGATGACCTTTCAGTCAGTTACTAATTTAAAATTCATATTTTCTTATGTTGTCAAATCTCAGTATGGGTCACTCGCTTCCAACTCTTCACTCCTCAGTTTACTCTACGTCTAACCAAGTTGTTGAAGTTTAAATCGTAACTGCCATAATTATGGAATAAAACTATATCAAATATACTAGCAAAAAACTTCAGTTTAGCTTTACCCAACAGTATGCACTAAGCACGCAGACATATATGCACAACAAGAAGTAATTAGAAGCAGATGTATAGAAGTAGAAAACCACGAAATCCACACACAACACCAACTCCCTATCAAGACATGCATATAATAAGAAATTCAAAACATACTTTAGGCATTGGATACGCCTCTGGTTCCCAGCTTCATCATAGTTCTTAAAAGCTTCAAAGAAATCAGTAGCTGCCTCAGCCCACTGCCGCTCTGCCATATGCATTTTTCCACCACATTCACGAATTATCCCCATGATTCGTGGATGAGGAATAGCTGATTTGATAGATAATGCTTTTTTATACAGTTCCTGCAATAAATTCAGAATCCGAGTGACTCAATAAATGAATTCGAAGGACAAGAATCAACCTTTACATCCTTAGAAGAGGTTTCATAGCTTCAAAAAGTAGAATGCCGATGAACAGGAAGGAAAACGAAAAAAAAGAAAAAAGAAATTCGGATTAGATAAAGAAAAAGATAAGTAGTGATTCAAAGACACTAAAAACATAATTAAAGAAAGTAAAGAAACAATGAGTTTGATAGAAGAAGCATGCTGGTAGGATTTCTCTCAGTCCACAAATTCTATAACAGTATGACAATGCATGAATTCGCAGTTGCAGGAAAGACATCTTACTTGGCATCCAATTAATTTACAAACACTGATCATTCTTGTGTCCAATGTCAATAACAGAATTCTTTCGTCAGAAAATTGTTCCAAACATAACAAGTAATACGAGTGGAGCTATCCAGCAGGAATTAGAAAGAAATTAGGATAGCAGTAACCATAAAGTTGAAATCAACTTTCTCTTGTAAGCAAGAGGATTAGTACATTTAATAAAAGAAGAAAGGAGGAGGTTTCTCCACACAGAACTCCACATAATCACAAAAAGAAAAGGATAGACAACCCAAAGTCACGAAGAACAAGAAGATGATGAAAGGATAGGACTCTTACACCAAGAAAAAAAGGCGATAAACCAGGGGAGCGAGGGAGCAAGGATTGTGTTGATCATTTCTTGTCACAAAGTAAATTAGCATACCTGAATCCAGACGAGAAAGAAGGAAAGGCCATAAGAGTTGGTATTTCTTATCCTTGTCCAACAAAGGAAATACAAACGTGGCCTTTCCGCTCAATAACAGTAGCAATCGCAATAATAAAACATACTTAGCGGACATTAACAAGACTACTAAGAAAACAACAATGAACAAAAAGCAAACCAATTAGGAGTCAAGGTCGCCCCAGGACACATGTGAGGCCTGTAAAGAACACCCTACCTTCAGTTTTTTGTTGTTCTTTGTCTCAGTGTACATTTGGATCTCAATTGCATACACCTCCAATAACTGTGTGCCTTTCTTCTGATCATCAGTACCATCTTCTTTTTGACAAGACTTGTGAAGCTCCTTCAAGATCTGATGAAGTATGATGACTGACATTCACATCAATCGCCAAGTTGTATAAGAATAATTAATTACCTTAATCATCAAACAGTTACCTTACTCATCCGCCCATATTCACCCATATCAAACCATATTTTGCACAGTTTCAGATTTGTCTTAAACCAGAGTCTCTGGCAAAAAGAAGGACATGAAGTTTTTTACGGTTGACAGAAGAAATCACAAATATCAAATTAAATAGATTTTTTTACCTCATTCTTTGCCTCTTCAAGTGCCTTCAAGGTGGTCTGGTAGAACTCTTGCAACAGACCAAAGTTCTGACTTGCAGATTCAGAAATAAAATCCATAATGTTGTTTATGCATTTCTCACTGTAATTTCGGGTGACTGCAGACTTAATATAAGTCAACATGTCTCTGTAAGCATCCATCATTTCTTTGTACTTCCCAAGCTTATAGTAAAGCTTAACTGTTTGTTTTAAAGCTTTAAATCCCCTGAAGAAAAAACAAGACAACATGCAGTCAAAGACAGTAATTTACTCATGATAAAATCGTGAGAACATAAGCCAACACATATTAATACGGTTAATTTAACATATTTCCAGATTAATATACTTAATAATAACACATTTCCAGAACCCAACCAAATAACCATTAAACATCCTTTCCAAACTTAATACATCAGGGAATAAAACAAAACAACAAAGTGATACTCTTGTCATACAATCTCGGAGTAAGCTTAGTGGACTTGATTACTATGATCGAGTATCACTTGATCTAGTGCTTCATGAAATAAAAGTGAATGAAAATTCAAAATGCACATCAAGTCACATTATGAGAGTGGAAAAAACCAACTGACAAATAAACAAGTAATACACCATAAGAAATAAAGGTACTGGAAGAAGATATGTTTCAGCAAACGGGGAATTCTTCATTAACTGATAAATCTATAACTTCATAGCTCGCAACAAATGCATAAGTAATTATGGCAACGCGTATTGTAAGAACAATAAAACTCACCATTCAGCCTTTTCAGGTTCCATCTGCACCACTTCTGCAAAACCGTCAAGTGCTGCTTCGGGTTCTGTTTCAACCAAACCTACAAAGAAAAGAAAACAAACGGGTTATCGTGTTAAGCTAGAATAAAATAAAAGCACACAAACTACCTCATATCAAAACCAACTGCAATACACTGACCACATCCAAGAAAGAGCCACATATATTTATAAAGCCTAACTAGTGGATCCCCAAATATGCAAGAACCATAGTGTAACAAAGTCCCAAAAATTTTCGAGGACAAGACACTTTGTGAAATCTTCTTAATGCATTTGTCCATGTATACACCACAATGTGCAATCAAACAAACTTCCATTCTTCACAGACACACATAAACATTAATACAAGCACACTTGTGAACAATAAAGATGAGCCAAACGCTGTTCTAAATTCGTAAATTGAATTTCAGAAATTGCAAGAAAAAATAGTTTGCAACAATAAGGGATTGCAATAAAATGAAAAGATCCCACCTTTAGAATTATAATACTGGTTTTCAATATCAACATCCTGTTCCTCCGGTCCTCCTCCGAGTACTCAAATCCATAATCCTCCATGTCAGTATCTGACACCAAATACAACAGTTACATCCACATATCCACACATTACTTATTCTATCAAAACAAGAAAATGAGATCAACAAGAAATAATTAATGAAATGTAGATCATAAACAAACAGAGAAACGATTACCGGAACCCTGATGAATCGGTATTGCTTTTACAGTTTTACTTGGAGTAATTGGCAGCAAGACACAACAATTCAGAACACTCCACTCCGCGATGCTGAGAGAGAGAAGAAAGTGCACAAACTCACTCACTCTGTCGGAGTTGGAATTTTCGGTTTCTTGATTTGGGATTTTGATCCAATGGAAAAAGGGCGCTTGTCCTGAATTGCTTTGATCAATTGTTTGTCTAAGTTTTCTCAAGAAAATAACTTGAGAATATACAAAAGCCCAAAACAACAAAAATTCTTACATCGATAAACGAAATTTGAAAAATAAAATAATAATTCACGTCGAATTATATTCGGAAAGTAATTAACAACTGAATTCAAAATTTGAAAACAAAATATCAAAAGATAATTGCATTATCGCTCCCAAGCCCTTCTAACTCAGGTAATCTGCAGGATACTGTTTCAATTTTTGCTTACAAATTAATACTTGGTGGTTTATGCAAACATAAATTCATTAATTAATAAAACATAAAGTGAAATTTCATACCATCTATTAATATTTTGATACTTAAGTCAGTAAAATATTTTACAAAAAAAAGATAAAAATGAAAGATCGTCGTAATAAAGTATTTTGCAAACGAGGGTGGTGTGTTAAAATTTGTAAGTGAATCACAGTCCAGTTGAAATGCAAATCAAAAGTAAGTTATCTACCTAAATCTTTATATATAAGTACAAGATGAGATAAATGAGAAGACTCATGAGAGTGATTAAGATACTCCAAGATTTCTCGAAATGTCTACTTTTTATCGTGATATGTTTGGTCACGTTGTGTGCCACATCAACCGTCTCGAACACCATAGGGACAAATTTGCCACATCATAAAAAACTAGTTGAAAATAAAGAAAAGTGGTTATATGTCATCTTTATCTAGCAAACTACTGCAATCATATTCATTTGTGTTGATTTCCCTTTGTGGTGGCGTGCCATTTGAGGTGTGGGAATGTGGTTGAAATGTCCGTCGAGCTAGATGGGTCATCAACCCAACGTAGTTGGACATAGACCGATTGTTGTCTCATCAGCACACTGAAGCTGGTGCTGAGTTGGTTGGACTAGTTGTTTCATCAATTGTCGCTCTTGTCTTGATTGGATTTGATTTTTAACTGAATTTGTATTGAAGTTTATCATTAAACTTGAAAAAAGGATACTCCAAATATCAATATCAATGAAAAAGCTAATTTCTCAAAAAAAAATTTATCTTTACTCTAGTATTAAAGTGTTATTAATAAAAAAATTTTGGATACCAACATAAATTTTAGGTAAAATTATATTTTTGGTCCTGTAACTTTAGATCATTAGCACTTTTGATCCTGTAACTTGCTCCATTTACACATTTAGTCCTTTTTTTTGTGAATTTAGTTCTAAACATCTCACATTTGGTCCTTTTTTTTTTTTTAGAAAATTTAGTTATGTATTGACAATTTTGGTTCTGACGACTCAATTACAGGACGAAAAATGAGATTATTACAGTGTGAAAGGGATCAAAATTATCAATACAGCACTAAATTTGCCAAAAGAGGACAAAATGTGATATATTCAGGACTAAATTCATCAAGAAAAAGAGACTAAATATATAAATTGAGTAAGTTATAAGACCAAAATATACTAACAACCTAAAGTTATAGGATCAAAAATATAAATTTGCCTAAATTTTACTTAAAAACTAATTAATAGAATTTAGGCAACCTGCAAATATCCATACCGACCAACACTAGCTAAGTATATATCATCTTGACGCAAGTGCACCTAAACATGCAGCAGGTGCACCACATGATTTGGAATTAATTAAATACTTATTCCACTTCCAAATATCAAATTGAATATTCGTAATTATGACAATGTATATTATATGAATTTTAAAATATGTTTGGCCTCCTCTCGTCAAACTAGTTGAATTTGGGATGATAAATATTCAACATTTAATAATATGTATGGATATATATATTTATATATATGAATTTGTCAAAGTATATATGTGATGGGGATTTTATTGAAACACGGATGTCGCAAGATGTGGCCGTACAGATAGTCGCGGATCAGTGTGGACCGAAGACATTACAGAGGTTGCCAGGTGTGGTCGCTTAGTTGGTCGTTGTCCGCTGTGGATCATGGATATTTCTTTCGAGTCAGGATAATTCGGATCCGACCCATATAGGGACCCAGACAGATGGCATGTTGAGGAGACGCTTAGTCATTGCATGAGCACCCTTTGAGACGACACGCGTCGAAGGATGGGACCCACAAAAGAACCCTATAAATAATCCACTCCGTGGCAATGAGAGGTACTTTTGAGACACTACTTTTTACTCGCATACTTAGATCACTGAATTTTTCTTCGACCCGAAACTTACTTAAGCATCGATGTCGTCGTCGGGACGAACCCAACTAACTTAATTTTCTTGTTTTATCTTCAGATATCAGATTCGGATTGGTGACGTGAAGAGATCATGATCGTTAATCGTTATCAAGCGTGATTTACCCGAATCAATATGAGTAAAAGGAAAAACAATAATTAATCCAAAAAATAAATAGTGTCATTAATTTTCTATATTTGCGCTTGTATTTATTTTTAAAATTATACGAAAATTATAATGTATAGTACTGTATTATTTTTATAATTATTACACAGTCAAAAGATAATTATATAATTAGTACTTTTATAAACTATTATTATTTTTATTTGTGTTTGTAGGACACTACATGAATATTTACAAGTAAGTTTGATATGATGTTGATTTAGTTTTAAATAAATATCATATATAGCCATCTGTTAAATAAAATATCAATTAATTTCTCGTCAATATCAAGTAAATTAAAATATGTGCAATGTGTATATTAAATTTTCATATCACTATCTCGTTAATTAATTCTACATATTTCATAAACTTATAATCAATATACTCTCCAAATATAATAATTAGAGATTTACTGAAAAGAGCTTCATCACTTAATATATTTATAGGGTGAATAGCAATTTATCTCCCTATGATATTGAAAATGAGTATATTACCCCTTTATGAAAAAAATATAGCAATTAACCCCCCTGTACTTTTTAAAATGAAGCAATTTACCTCCTTATATAGGGATAAATTGTTGTATTTTAAAAAATATAGGGAGGTAAATCGTTACTTATTTTTTTATAAGGGAATAATTTGCTCATTTGTAATATTACAAGGGAGTTGCTTGCATTTTTGCCTATATTTATATATATATATATATATATATGTATATATGTCTATCAATAGTTGAGTTCACACCTTATAATATATGCATAGTCAATTGTAATCAATATATCCCTAAAAAGACAAATTAATGATGACAATCATAGTCACTTCACATCATAAATAATGTACAAATTTAAAATTAATATACACCATAAATTATATCTACATCTTCTGAAGTTAGATATAATTGCAAAAATATTCCATTTTCTTTATAAAATTATAAATATATTCACTAAAAGAAATTTAGTATTTATCTATGGTCAATTGCTATGGTTAAAAGTAAATAACCATAATAAAAAAGTATTGACTACGGCTACGTAATAGTTACCGATCGTAGTTTTTGCCCGTATGGCTAAAAGTCATGATAAAAAT
The DNA here is from genome assembly GCF_026168435.1 of Sesamum indicum. Taxonomy (NCBI): domain Eukaryota; kingdom Viridiplantae; phylum Streptophyta; class Magnoliopsida; order Lamiales; family Pedaliaceae; genus Sesamum; species Sesamum indicum. Next base: position 23,262,111 of record NC_142662.1, read on the forward strand.
ATTTACTATATATGCCTCGTAACTATAAAAAGAAATAGTAAATTTTATTCTAGTGATCTCTCGCTGCTATAGTTGTAATTATGCTAATTGCATTTTTCATCCTCTAATTATGCTTGTTCGACATTTTATTCCTTTTATTCAAGCATAATTAGAGAACAAAAATATGCAATTAAACAGTTGTAATTACGAGTACACCCCTTATTCAATCAACAAAATTTTACACAAACAATATTACATCTCAGGTATATTACATTAACACCCTCAAAGATGTATCCATAATTTTTCAAAAAATATAAAATACTTATATAATTAAATCTAATTTTGATAGCTGCTAATATAATTTAATATATCCATATCGTCGACTAGTACAACTTCATTTATTAATCATTTCCTTGGGACATTTTTTATTTCGAAAAATGATTTAAATAATATATGAGAATGCATATATAAATATATATATATATATATATATATATATATTAGTTCATCAATTTTGGACAATAGAATATAAGTTGGTCAACATTCTAAATGTAATTAAATTAACACGATTACATTTGATTAGGCGCTAAGACAATAATTAATTAGAATGGTCAGATTCTCGCAATCCACGTCTAATCATTAAGCCACACATAAAAGCAACCTCTATCAATAACATACGAAATAAAATCAGATGGGGCTTAATAAATAAGATCATGCCCTAATTATCGGTCCACACATTGATCCATCTTTCTTTTTTTCTTTTTTTTTTTTCCCTTCTCTTTTTGCTATAATTATTAAATATTTTTTAATAGTTTAAACTTTTAAATGAGAAGATCATTCGGTATATGATATGAGAGTCATATCAAACATGATCATGTCCTGATTCGGATATTCTCATTGCGAATGATTTTATGGAAAAAGAGTTTCATGTGCACTCCAGGGAATATAAAATTTAATAATGGTTGACTGTAACGGTTAAAATAAATAGTCGCAGTAAAAAATTAAATAGTTATTGGTCGCGGCTACGCTATGTGTGCTGATTTTTGTAAGTGTGGTTACAATATTTATCATATTGGATAAGCTAAGTTTTTTCATCACTTATATTTAACCATGATTAATAATAGTAATTTAACTTATTTTTTTACTTTATATTAATTAAAATGTAGGGGATAGTAAATTTTCTTTTAGTGGTGCAAGACTTGACCTAAAAGAAATAAAAAGGATAAATGCTATATTTGGTCCATTTTTAAGTTTTCGTTTAAAATCACTTTCAATCTTATTGACCATTTTACCCTTCAAGAATCAAAATTTGGACACATTTTCGCTGCAAAATGGTAAAAGGGACCAAACTGAAACAAAAATTAAAGCCTAAGGATGCTAAAGTCAAGAATTGAACTTGAGGGACTAAAGTGATTATAAACAAAAACTTAAGGGACCAAATATAACATTTATCCAAAAAAAATACCGTCTATCACTAGAAAAAAAGATAAGATTAATCCCTACACAATAAATCACTATGATTAAAAGTCGTAGTAAATTAATACTATGTACCACAGTTAAACAAAATCTATACGAAAATTTAAGTTTGGATCATGGTTCACCAAAATGCCAGAGTTTTTAGCTGCAATAAATATTTGACCCTCGCTTGCGGAAACAACAAACAATAATTGATTTTTTACTTTCAATATGGTAATTAATTATAGTAACATGTCATATTTTTTTTCCAGTGTATATGTAAGGTCAGAGCACATCAGGAATATTAAATGTTATAAACCAATTATTTAGTAAATATTACTCCATGGCAATAATTACTCAGTAGCAGGTACAATAAGGGTAGCCTCAACAGTAACAAGAATATTATTTTTAAATATATATAGCTTATGTAATAATTTAAATGTGACAATAAACATAAGATGAGATTTGATTAAAAATAAGATCATTTTTAATTATAGTGCATTTATCAACCGGATTTTTTTCAAGAGAAAAAGGAATATTCTGAATAGGGAAGACTGTTGTACGTATAGAGGGCAAGGAATTATTTGAACAATGAATTGAACTAAAAGATCGATGTGAACTACTATATTTATTATATAATTTTGATGAGTGTACTGATCAATCTCATTTAATAAATATAATTCAACGGTTAGCAAATAATATTTGGCAAAATTAATAACTATTTATGTATTTTTTTTAATTATATATCTAATTAATTATAGACTACCAAAATTGTCAATTTCTTAAAAGATATAGGACAAAAGTTGTAATTAAAAATTATAATTTGAAGTACTGTCACATCATCAAATTCACCAAGAACTCAATTTAGATTCTAACATGGCTGATGTCGTGGATTTTTTCGATCAAATTGGCCGAACCTAAAATTGCTATAATTTTTAAAATGACAAGACTAGATTGTAATTTTTTTAATTTAAATAGGACCAAAATTTTCATCCCCTAACTTACGGCACTAAAATTACAATTCATTTGTTATAATATAGGGAAAAATTCATTTTTCTAAATATGCACACACGGGACGCATTATGGGAACAACGGATCCCACCATTCTGTAGTTAATTGCAATTTGATAGTAATATTATCACTAATTATAATAATTAAGAAAAGAATTATAGAACGTGGGTAGCTACTAGGCCGAGTACTTCTCAAGTCCACCCGTACACACTATCGTTCGAAATATGGAATATCCAGCTTCCGACCAGACCTTTAGATCAGGACAAAAATTCTATCCTAATTTCTCATGGCCAGATATAACCTTATATAAATCCATCTTCATCATCCACCCACTTTCCTTTTTTATTCCACCTGTTCTCTGTTTATGCTTTCAACTCATATATCGAGAGAGAGAGAGAGAGAGAGAGAGAGAGATTTTGGTCTTGACCAGGTGATCAATGACAGGAGTACCTTGCAAGGTAATCTATTCAACCCCCACTCTGTCTGTGTGTGTGTGTCTGAATTCAGACCCCAAGTGATTGAGATCTCATTGTGTTTGTGTGTGTGTTAGGATAAAGTTTTAATTTGCCTGATTTTGCCTTTGATCATAGTAATATTAATGGAGCAGTATGTTTTGGTATAGCAGGAGGGCATGGAAATGGAAATGGAAGAGTACTTTGATGAGATGTTTGGTGTTAAGGCTAATAAAAGTAATATCCCTGCTCATCATGAGATCTTCACCTCTCACCCTTTCTCTACTAACACTACCAACCAGTTGGTGGAGTACCCTCCTTCCTGGAATCTTTCTTGTACTACGCAACAAACGACACCCAAGAACGTCCCTTCTTCTTCTGCTTCTGCTTCTGCTTCGGCCTATCAGCTAATTTATGTCGAAAACAAGAACGCGATCCCCAGCCTGGAAGAATCATTAGTTCATGATCAGTTTGTTAGCCCTTATAATGGATTGACTGCTAATTTATCATCCAACACACTACTGAATTTTTCATCCCCAGTACTGATTAACCAGCATGATGATTTATCGAAGAGGGTTAGTTGCAGCAGCTTGCCGGTCAGGAGCACGTTACAGGCCCGAGATCATCTCGTGGCCGAGAGGAAACGCCGAGAGAAGCTAGGCCAGCTTTTCATTACTCTTTCCAAAGTTGTGCCAGGTATTAAGAAGGTAAACATCTCCTCTTCAAAAGCTTGACAGAATAAAAATTTAGAAAGAAATAGGGTTATATTTTAACAGTACTGATCATGTTAATTATCATCTCCAGATTAACAAACCTCGTGATTTTACTGGATTAGGGTGGTTGTTTTTTTCGAAAGAGTGAAGGGAAAAATTGGGAGAAGCTTAGGAAACTAAAATTTTCGTTTTCATGATCTAGCTATAAATTACCATGCTGTTTATGATAATTTATTTTGTAATAATAAGTGTGGATATATAGCTAGGCTGGTTCAGTGATAAATGTTCTGGAAACAATTACTTGAATTTCAAAATTAGGGTTTCTCTCTGGAAATCTCATTATAGAAATATTGAAATTTACAAAGTGTACTTAACCATGGATGGACTACGAGAATCAGTAATGAGGTGTCTCGTGGTTCATAAATAATATATATTACTTGAAAATTTATTATTTTTTCTTCCACTTGTAAATTGTTCGTGAAAATAGTTTGGAGTTAAATGTTAATTGTTTGCAGTTGGACAAGGCTTCTATACTTGAAGATGCTATTGACTACATAAAAATCCTGGAAGAACAGATTCGAGTTCTTGAGATAGAACAGGTGGAGAAACGGTCAGAGGATATCGATAATTCTACCTCTAAAGAGAGCTCCAACATTATTGATGACAGCATGAACGAGCTATCAGCTGCTTCAGCAATCAAGGTCAGAATTTCAGACAGGAATGTGCTCATAAAAATATTGTGCAAGAAACAAAAGGGATTCATGTCAAGAATTCACATGGAAATGGAGAAGATGAATCTGTGTGAGGTAGACGTAAGGGTGATGCCATTTGGGAGGGATGCACTAGACATCACCATTCTCGCCCAGGTATGTATTCGATTACAGATCTGGATTGCTTTTATATACATGAATATTGTCTATTTTATGTTTCACTTTGGTCTATGTATGCAGATGCAAAGCGAATTATGTGTTACAGTAAAGGACATTGTTGATCACCTGGACATGGCTTTCTTCAGTCCACCTCACATGCAATAGTAACTTTTGTTAGTCCCTGGACACATCTTCTGTAATTATCATTATAATTTTTTGCCATCTGCGTCGGACTATTATTACTACACACACACACACACTTCTCGTCATTAAAATAATAATAAATTTGTTCATAAATATGTGTGTGCGCGCTGCGCTTGTTCACTATAATTGTTTTCAACCTCTAATACCACGGCTAGACCAAGATTCTTAGTCTTGGGAGCTCAGGAAAAGTCAATTAGGATGGAATTAATTAGGTTGTGAACTAGTGTTATCTTTTACTATAGTTCTTCTTGGTAATTTCAAAATTATCAAACATTCCCTCAAAATTTATTAGACTAATTACGTACCAATTCATTCCATCAACAGACCAATTGCGATAATGTCCACTCTATACAGGAAAAGAGAAAAAACACTTAATTGCGACTCTCTTTGGTGACGGATCTTTAATAAATCCATTACGACTCAAGTTTTGTGACGGATTTTGAGACAACCATTGCTAGGTCACAGTACACCCCCATTGTAAATGATCTGTGACAGTTTGCGAGGGAACATACAAACCGTTGCAAGTATTTGCAACGGACATTTAATTCCATCGCAATACATGATGGTGTGACGGTTAACAGAACAAACAACTTCTAGCAACGTTTGTGACAAGCTTTGAAACGGATACAATGGTTTCCTATTGTGTCAATTTGGAACAAGATCTGCGATAGTCAACCACTGCAAAACCACAATTTTTATTGAATGGTTTTCAAACGATAGTTTGTGACGATTGCTTGTTCAATTTCAAAAGACCGTCAGTAGGCTTGTGTGCAATGGGATTTTGATTATGTGCATGTTGGATTTGTGATGGTATGACCGTTGTTATATCCGTCACAACTATTAAATTAATTTTTTAAAACTTTTTATTAATTTTATAATAACTTATTAATTACAATAAATTTAATTTTTTAATATATTAAAAAAATTATATTTATTGCAACATTTAATTCAAGAAAATAAAATATCCTAATCTAATCCCCAGGGCTCTTGAGGAGCCAGAGAATTAGGCTCGACAATGAACTGCTAGGTTGCTACGTCGGCCTATAGGCGAAAGGAGTATCATATGATGTTGGGACGTCGTCATTTGATGGAGGGGTGCGGATTCCTATATATAGTCTAGCATCGTTATCGTGATCTTCTGGAGCTAGTCGATTAATCTTTTATTGGTCTGCATATCCTTTTGCTTCGATTCTTGCAAAAGTTGACGTCGCTACTGACGTTCCCTGACGGGTCGGCCTTCGTGCAATGGGTTTTGGAGCCATGTCGAAGATCCAACTCTTCTTCTAGTCCCCTATTTTTGCCGACCACAACTCCTGGGAATATAACACTATGTTTGTTTTCATTTTTAAATTATTTTCGGGATAAGTCAAAACATATCCAATGTTTGTCATCATTTAGAAACACCTTATCTAGGTGTTTTAAACTGTTTTAACATAAATACATACACATATATATACACATACATATACATAAATATATATAAAAAAAGACATGATTTGATAATGAATAGTAATTTTTGTCTCTCAAAACACAACATTAAACACACAATACTTATTTTAAATTATCTCTAAAAATAAATCCAAACATACATACTATCTCTAACACACACTTATTTATCTTTGTTTTTCTCTCTCTATCTCCACAAAACACAACAAAACACTTAGAAAACGAATCCAAACATTATGTAAAGTTTCAAGGGGTTTTTGGGAGGCACACTCCTCCCCGCGCCGTTGCTGCCCTCCGCCTCCATCCACCGCCATTCTCTTCTCTTTTTCTCTCAGTGTATATAAAATATATATGTAATTATAATTACAATTATAATATATTTTGTTAAAATTTATATAAAAATATAATTTTAAATTCAGACAATTGATTTGAATTAAAATAAAATTTGTGTCATTGATCTACTAATTAAATTTAAATATTAGATTCAAATTAAATTTGACGGTTCTTAAATAACATTTACAAATATAAATTTATAATTTAAAATTTAAAAAAATAAAAATTAAAGATAAAGCGTGTGCAGTTCACGAATCGCGTGGGGTATAATTTACTTAACTTTAAAGAACCTTTGGTATATTTTGGTATGTATTTTTCCCCACTCCAGACAATGTTGACCAATCCAACATCACCTACCTGGTTGACTGCGTTCTTGTGCAGCTGAGATGCGCAAGGGGGGTAAATGACTATTTTTCTGTCACTTGGTTTTTTGTTTAGAAGGTTTTTGGGTAAAATTCATTTCAGTCCTCAACATTTTCTATTTTTTTAATTCACTTTAAATTATTCTATAAAAATATTATTTAAAAAATTCAAGAAATTAGCTTCCCGACAATTTTGTTAATATGTCATCGACCAAGTTATTATCTAAATAATTGAACAAAGATAAATTCTTCTATTTTCAAATAATTATATTTTTCTAAATTATGTGTTAGGGACCAAATTACAATTAAAAACTCTAAAGGACTACAATGATTTTTTTGTTAAGAAAAAAAAAGAGAAAGAAACAAATTATAAAGGTAATATATATGGAAAATCACCCATCGAAAGGACTGATTTGAGGTGAATTTGAAATGATAAAAATTATTTTAAAATTAAAATTAAATATCGAGGACTAAAATAAATTTTAGCCAAAAAAAAAAAAAAAAGATCGCCTGTTAATTGCATGGGAAGGCAATTGCATTTAACCCTCCAAGAATTGTGCCCTATGAAAGACCATTTATGTTAATTTTTCATTAACGTTTTTTTAATGGAATTATATATAGAGTTGAGGGCGGACAAATCCAATTATATATATTGTGAATCTATGAGAGAGATATATTTAGGTCAGCATTCTCACCCTCCATTCTGATGATCTATTAAGATATATATATTATAGTAGTTAAGTATAAAAATATAAGAAGATAATTTAAAGAAAACACACACATGTACAGCTCCAGAGTGTATAAGTTCTTGGGATCTCTTGGTGATCTCATACTATGAGTGTTGGATATATTTATTATAAGTTATATAATATATACTTATATTTATATACACAAATATTCATACATGTATATGTATATAACTATATATTAGCAATGGGGATGTATCTAACTCAGCTTCAAAAAGACTATAATACCCCCATGGGACAGGCAGTATACCGTACAAGGTCAAAGATCCGCATCCTTCTCATTCGGGTCGGGTCGAACACTGATCCAATCCAACCCGAGACCCAAAAGGGCCGTCCGATGGCCTTTTACTTGAGAGCCTAGAATGACGACACATGGATCCGTACGAATATGGACATTTGGCTCCTTATAAATACACGTACCCACTTCATATTTTGGTAAATCATTTATTATTACTGAAAAAATTACAATTTTAGTCCTACAACTTAGGAGGAGTGGCATTTTTAGTCCTGTACAAATTGATTTTCGCTTTGTCTTGTAAGTTCATAATTTAGCAATTTTAGTTATTTTCCGACCAATTTGGCCGGATATTGCAATTTACTTGCAATTTTAGTCATGTAAATAAATTTATATTGGATAAAAAATGTCAACTGTCCCAAATTATAGAACTAAAAGTGCCAATGCCCCATAAGTTACAGAACTAAAATTGTAATTTAATTGGGTCTTATGCAAGTCACATACAATTTTTCGGTCAAATTGGCCGAAAAATGATGAAAATTACCAAATTTTTAAAATTACAACTATATTGCAAAAATCAATTCGTATAGGATCAAAAATACCACCCCGCATAAGTTACAGGACTAAAATTGAATTTTTTTTCATTATTACTTTAGCACTAGCTTTGTAAGCTTTCTTTTTTATCTTTCGATTTGATTAAGTATCAGAGAGCCTTTGTCGGGGGCAACCTACCGAGCCTAACGAGCATCTTTTTCTCAATTCTCAAACACCGGATTACAAGGCAAGCAACCATGACCCCTACCCAGATCAATTAGGAACTTTTTTATCATATTGTAAAAGTATACAGAAATAATAACAAAAATATCAGATACTTGTAAGAAACAAGATTTACTTAGCTCAAAATTTTTTCCTACATCTACAGTATGCTCAAGATCGATTTCTATAGCTAGTGTGGTTGTCCGTGAATCACAATAAAACGGTCACTCATCAATTATTTATTAATATACTAGGAGTAAATTATTAGATTTTATAATTTTACCCTCAACAAAAAAAAGTTTCTGAAGATTGAATTATGGTTGTCAAGCCTGGATGTAATATTTGGTCGGACTCCATACTCCAACAATAAATACATACATAGGTATATATATATTTTACATATATATTATTCTTTTTGAGGTTTTTTTAAGATAAGTTGGTGGAGTTGTTTAAATATTAGGTAATTACGGATATATTAAAGATGCAAGATACTTGGACAAAAGCTAATCATAATATATATATATATATATATATATATTAATTGGAAAATCTAATATTTAAGATCTGCTACACGTATAAACATACATATGCCCCCACAAGAGATTGTGATCTCTTCTAGTTAATTATAAATACCCTTATGATCCTATGTAGATTATGTTTAATTATAAGAAATTTCTTGGTTAGAAATATATACTTGTTAATATTCTCGACATCATAATTGTGGTGTTCTTTATTTCTTGCCAGCTTTGGATCACAACTAAGGACAGGATTATATACATATTAATCAAGTGATAATTACGTGGTCCCTCAACCATAGCTATTTATGTACTTTTGGTTTTCAAAATATTTGAGATTGCAGTTTTAGTCGTCAAACTGTACATTTTTGGTCATTTTTATTAGTGGGCTGTTAAAGTTGACGGAATTTTGCACATGCCGCTAGTTAATTTGGAGGCGGAAAAAACAGCCATTTTCCTCTCGTTTTGTGATCAAAGTACCTATTCCTCCCATTTTTTTTGTAAGTTTCGAGAGAGAAACAAACAAAAAAAAAATGAGTTCGAGCAATAAATTTTCTCTATAATCTTAATAAGATTTCTCATAACTAACCCATAATATATCTTCAAATTAAAACATTAAGGGTCCCCCATACTCACTGTTATTTTGTTTTTATTAGTAGTTAAATTAAAATTAAAACAAGAAGGCCAAGAAAACAAAAACCAAAAGATTCCCATCAGATATCATCAAACATAATAAAATCTAGCGTTGCAGATCCGATGAAAGATATAAAAAGCTAATCAAAATCAATGCTTGATCAATAAATAGAACTTCTATTTTTGTTTAAATTGTAGTGTAAGAATGTAGAAATATAAATGAAATTATGTTGCCTATATATATATATATATTGATTTTTTTAGATGGACTTGCGACGGACAATACATGGTCTTGGCAATATAGCCATTAATATTGATTTGCGACTGCAAAATATTATCGTTGCTATTCCAATGCTGGAAACATTCATAGTCGAATTTGTGCCAAAGTCGCTAATGCGCAACTGATTTTTGCACGACTTTGCAATGCACCTTCTCCTTCTGCTAATCCGTCGCAAAATTCATTACATCCTTGTCTCAAGTTTCAGTCGCAGTTTCTGGGGCGCTTATTGGACGGAAGCTATGTTGCAGCATGTTTTGCGGCAGCAACTTCTCCCGCCATATTTCGATGAAACTTGCGATGACAGTACTATCGAAAATTTTTGTCATATTATTGCAGTCGAGTTTTGCGATGGTTTTCTGCACTTGAGTTATACAAAATTAGAATGAACAATACCTCACGTTATAGGACACTGATTGAGTCGAAACTGTGTCAACGGGTCTAGTATGAGATTTTAATTAACTGAGCTCCTTCTTAATTCTCATACTCACTTAAAAAACAAATTATATCCCTACTTTGATGAGTTCAAAACTGATTAAGATGATGGTGCTCCTTGTTTCTCATGCTTCATTACTTAAAAAAAGCAAACTACATCAATCATTAACTTAGTTCACAACATAAATAATTAATGCATAATTGTCCTAATTATTACACACTTAGATGTCAATCATACTCAGTTCACGCTATAAAAAAATGCACAGTTGTAATTAATATAAACATGTCCTCGTCTACTTCATTTCTTAATCTTTCTCATGGGACATTATTTTATTTCCCAAAATTACTATAAATAATAATATATTGATATTTCATCAATTTGCACAATAGAATATTAATAGTTGGTCTAAATTCTAATCTAACTAAATTTGAGTAGCCGCTAAAATTAATTAATTATTTTTTTGATAGTATTTGGTTGATTACTAATTAACTAATTAATTACAAAGGTCAGATTCTTGCGATCCACATTTCGTCATTAGGTCATTTATAAAAGCAACCTCTAACAATAAAATATAGGAAATAAAATAAAAACGGGACTTATTAAATAAGATCATGCCCTAATTTTCGGGTCGGATCGATTTCTATATTATTCTTTTAGGTCGTTTCATTATAACGATATAAGAGAAAGAGAGAGAAAGAGGGGATATTTGTGATAGAATCCCTACAAAATTCATCAAATAAAATAGGGATAATTATATTATTATTTTTTTTGAAATTTGATGTAATTACATGTAAATTTTTACCGTTTGAAAAATTACATCTACCATCTCTGAGATTTGCTTCTATTTAACAAATAAGTCCACCTGTTAGTCAAAATTCACTGAATTTGCTAATATCAGTAAATTCGGTAAATTTGACTAACGAAAGAACTTATTTGTTAGTCGAATGCAAACCTCAAGAATGCTAGATGTAATTTTTCAAACCATGAAAAGGTTACGTGTAATTACACCAAATCTTAGGGGAGGAAAGAGTACTGATCCCAATAAAATATTTACAATGGATTTTGGGACGAAAATTATATGGAGATATATTGGAGTGGACTTCAGTAATCCGTATATAACTTTGGCATGAAATCGAGTAAATTACATTTTTTATCCCTTAAGTGGACCTATTTCTAATTTTAGTCCCACACAATTTGAGGACCAAAGAGGGGCTTCCGTCCAAAACTTAACGCCAACTTGAAGTTTTGGACGGAATCCCCTCTTTTGTCCTCAATTTGAAAAAAAAAAAAAAAAAACCACATATGGGACTAAATGTGCGAATTAACCTGAATTGGAACTAAAATTGAAAAGTAGTTCTATTTGAGACTAGTTTTCAAAAATATATATCTATATATATATTTATTACTTTTTACAGAATCTAAAATTAGCCACATGGTGGCTTTCAGCTACAAGTGCAGCGACTGATTTTTCCATAATTTTAAGCGACGGTAATTTTAGTTATAGTAATAGGGTCTTGGGGCAGATCTCGAGTTTTAGTGTTTTGGATCCAAACCCAAATTGAATTTGGTTCTTTTAATCTTTTATATGTATTTATGTAAAATATATATACACCATATATTAAAATATGTGTATACATTTATTTATACTTATATGTAATAAACAAAATTAATATAATATTTACAAATAAAAATAATAATTAGGAGTGTTCAAAATTTGGTAAATAGATCGAATCGAGTTTTGGTTTGGTTCTGTTTAGCATTAGGTCATTTTTTTAAAAAATCGGTAACTTGGATCGATTTTGGTTTTATGGATATACCAAATCGATTGAATTATCAAATTTTAAATATATATTTGCTTGATGTTTCTAATTAGTAATTTTATAAATATATAAACTATATTATAAGTAATATATACTATTATAATTTTAGTAATTATATATAAAAATAAATATATTATTATATTATAAATACACATATCACTAGATTTTTTTTTTTTTAAATTCGGTTAGTTCAGTTCAAAATTAAATCGAACTAAAAAAAATTCGATTATATTGAACTAAACCATCAATTCTGTACGTCATTTCAGCATATCAAATTTTTAATTAACCAAATTATCTATTCGATTTGATTCAGTTGATCGAATTGCACATTCCTAATTTAATAATATAAGTAATCTATAAATATTTTAATGTATACATATATATAAGTAACACATGTTTGAAAAAAATTAATATTCTTAAAGCTTAAAACATGTACTTATAAACTTATAACAATTTATTTTTAAATAATATCATTGTCTTATATTTATAAGATTGTGATAGTATTACTTCTAAAAAATTTTTTTTTTTAATTTGAAAAATATTAAATCGAGGGTCCATGGGGTCTAGTCCGTTGAATTTCGAGTTTGGCTGGGTCGGATCTCGAGCCCAATAAATTTTTAATGGGTCGGATCTAAGATTTTGTACTTTGTCAAATATGAGGCTTTTTTGTTGATTTTTTTTACTAAAAAAACCACATATTGTGCGTATATAGAAATATCACATATGCACTGCATGTGATTTTTTTTTTTCCAAAAAACTTAATTGATGAATAGTTATAAATGACAAAGTGTAAAATTTTGTAAAATTGATGTGGCAAATTGAAAAAAAAAATTAAATGCCAAAAATATAAAAACAGTTATAATTCAGATAATAAAATATAATTAACCCTTATTTTAATGATTACGGTTGATGTACCATTATCGATACGAAAACTTCGCTCGGAAAGTATATATTTAATTTTTTTTTATTTTATACAAGTTTTTTTTTAAGTTGATTATTTTATTATATTTTTGTAGTTTAATTATTATTAACTTATTTTAATATTATAAAATAAAAAATTATATAAATATAGTACTTAGAAAAAAAAAAGTAACTTTGCTAATAAAGAAGACAATTGATTAAAATGACAAAAAATACCAATTAGGGTAAGCCGAATATCCCAAACCAACAAAGAAGATTCCCAATATGAAGAAATTAATGTATGAAACGCTATAGATCGAGAGGGTCGAGTCCCGTTAATATGCATATAGTAGTTTATTTTAATAATATAATTATTTAATTTATTATAATATTAGTTATATATATTTAAAATTAATAATAGATATATATTTATTATTGATGATTGAAATTTATTATATAGTTATAATTAATTAATTAATAAAAAAAGCGAGAGAAAGATCCCACTTGTTTTTATAATTAGATCCCATTTCATATGATAAAGGATTTGCATATTAATGGATCAAACACGTGACTGAAAAAATATAGTGCTAATATCTTTGACCAGTCCACCATCATATTATTATATATATAGTTTCTAGCTATCAAATCGAGCTTAAATTAAATATGTAATAAATAAAATCTACATAATAGGAAAATTAATGATACTAAATTAATTAATCATATATACACATATAAAATATATTTTTAGTCTCATTAGATAGAAGATTCAACATTTTTAGTTTTTTGTTTTAGATAATTTTTAAATTAGTTTCAAATTAAAAAAACTCGACACATTTAGTTATCTACTTTATGAAACTTTTAGAATGATCCCAAAATTAAAAAAATCCAACACATATAGTTTTCAATTTTTTCGGATTTATGGGACTAAATGTGTCGAGTTTTCTCAATTTTTGAATTATCTTGAAAAGTGCATAAAAAGACGTGCAAATCTTTTCCCACCTATTAATCCTATCTATTTCCATGTATAGGGATGGCAATCAGACCTAATTTTTTGGGGCCCCGCCCCATTTGGTACTCATATTATCAGGTCTGAGCAGATCCGAGTCCTAAAATATTGGACCCAGGCCGGGTTTGGGGCGGGATATGAATTTTATACAGGACCCATCCCGATCAATTTATTTATTTATTTATATGTAATACATTATTAATAAAAAAATATGATATTATAGGTAAATTTTAAATAATTTTTTACATATATCCAACTCTCTTTATAAAATACCAAAAGAAAATAATTGAATGCATTATTTGTATTATATAATTTATTTTAAATTAAAAAAGCTATATTAAACTATCTATATTTACAATGGTATTTAGTATTACTTATACAAAAAATTAATTGAATATGTTATAGGTATTACATAATTCATTTTAGATAAAAAAAAACTATGTTAAATTATTAAATTTAAATTTATATTACTTAATTTAAAAAATAAAAATTTTAAATTGGGTGAGACGGAGCGGGACAATCAGGGATGGGGTGGCGGAATCGGTCCATGTTTCAAGGAGGTGGGACAGATCTCGCGTCCGGACAAACCCACCCCAAAATCATTTCGTTGCTATATAATATTTCATACTTATGGTAAATATTTGACAAAATTGAATAAGTATGTAACTGAATTTGAATAATAAAAACATTTAAATATTTGAAAATATTCATTATATTTAATGTATTTCAAATAATATATAATTTTGTGATTATAAACTTTGTTAATATAAATTCTATTAAAGGTTATTTGTCAAAACTATTACATGGAACCTAAGTTACATAAAACTATATTAGTCCATCATCTAATTCAGTCAGATATACATTTAATTTGTCGGGAAAAAAATTGTCAAGCCTGATGAGGATCAAATTGTTAAAAGATAGAAAAGCCCTTCGATAAGGTATAATGATCATTTTCACTAAGATCCGCGCAGTAGATCACGGGTTGATTCGGAGTTTAAGGATAGCTGGGCACCACATGATTGAAGCTAGGGGCCCCAGATTAAGGCACGTGGACTGATCTACAGTGTCAAATAAGACCCTATAAATACTTCAGATCTGATTCACTTGAGGTAATTAACACTTATTGCATTGACTCTTTAACTTCAAATCGCATATTTCTATCTCGATCACTAATTAACTTGGGCGTCAGAGGGTTTTTATCGGGACGGATCTGACTAGCCTGGCATACCTGTTTCATACCTCAGGACCCATCACAAATCTGGAGAGATTACGTGGCCAAGGTCAAGCTCATTGATCGAGGCCATAACCAAAAATGTAGTTTGAAGGAATAAATTGAATTTTCATATATGGGGTTATTTTTAATTATAACAGCGTTAGCATCTTTAATTTGGTTCGGAAAATGTCAAGTAGTGCGTAAATATTACACAAGATCATACGACCGCAAGGGTGTCAGTATAATTATCCCAAATATAAGGAGTGATTTGCATTATCTATAACTTCAAAAACTGTGATCTAGAAGATGTTAGTATAATTATATGTATATATTGTAATACATATATATATATATATAGAGAGAGAGAGAGAGAGAGTGGGCAGTGGGAACAGGTGAGCGCCTACAATATTTGTAACAATGAAGTAGTCAACACACTATTAGTGAGAATAGGACGTGGGTGGAATACAATATTTTTATTACACACAGCAAAAATTCCATCCTCAATCATCATCACTGCACCAAACCCTTATAAATCCGATCCACCGGCCACACGTAATTAAGGAAAAAAGGGAGACACGGCCACTGAAGTCTTTCTGTCTAGCTAATATATATCTTGACCAACTCATGCTCATCATCAATTAGCTAGCGTCGTTCAATTCCACCACCAGGTAATATATATATATATATATATATATATATACACCTTCCACTGTGTGTCTCTGTGTGTGTGGACTTCAAGCAGGTAATTAGATCATATATAGATCTGGGTGTGATGTGTTTGTGTGAATTATACTGAGTTGTGGGATATATATATATATATATCAATCGGAGAATTTAATGTTGTCTTGATTAATTTGGTCTTAATTGAGGTGCGACAGGAACTGGACATATATATGGAGATGAAAGAAGAGAACTTTGGTGAGATCTTTGGTGTTAATAAGGCTGATGATGATGAGATCTTTACCTCTCACCATAATTTCTCTATTAATACTACCAACCAGCAGCTGCAGTACTCGGAATACCCTCCTGCCTGCTGGAATAATTCTTGCACTATGCAACAAACGATGACGACGACCAACGTCGCATCCTCTTCTGCTTCTACTTCTGCTTCGGCCTGTCAGCTAATTTATGTCGAAAGCAAGAACGTCCCAGTACCCGTCCTGCACGAAGAATCATTAGTATCATCAGTAGATAGAGCTGCCTCCACCTTTCATGATCAGTTTGTTATTAGTCCTAGTTATGGATTAAGTGCTAATAATTTATCATCCAACACAATCCTGAATTTTTCATCACCGGCAGTACTGGTTAAAGATGATTCTATTATCCATAACATTAAAAACCCGCAGTATGAGTATGATTTAGGAACAAATGGGAAACATAGTTGGAATAGGGTTAATAGCGGCAGCGTGGGGGGCCGGAGCAGGTTGCAGGCTCGGGAGCATCTCGTGGCCGAGAGGAAACGCCGGGAGAAGCTTGGCCAACTCTTCATCAATCTTTCCAAGCTTGTGCCAGGTATTAAGAAGGTAAGCTTTGTCTAGCTACGTCTTCAACTGCATGTAATATTTGAGAAAAAAAAGCTGTAAGAAAAGTAGGGTTATAGCTTGCTGGTGACAAACATATATATATGTCTCGTATTGCAATTATTATAGTAATCTCTGATAAGTTCTAGCTCGGACCCAATTTGGTCCATGATTCACAGTATTGGCCGATACATAATCAGACTTGCCAATGTTTTGATACAAGAAAATTATCTGAATTCGATATATTATCATTAATAATAGCTGATATTATTGTCTGAACTCGATATTGTCAGAGTAAATATGACACAATTGGTTGATATGTGTAAGTAAATAAAATAGAGTTTTTTTTTCATGCATGTGAAGTCTTTGGCTTGTGTATATATAGTATATATGTGTGTAAGAAAAAACTTGAACTTGAATAGTGCATGGGTATGATGATAACTAGCTTTATTGTGTCCCATTATGGGATAGGTATGTTTCAGGAATTCAATAACATGGTTCAGGAATGAAAAAGTTGGAAGAGGAGTTGGGCAAAACATGGAGCATGCATTTGCTTATAATGTATCCTATGAATAATCTTGCTTAAATATTATATAAACAATTGTTTAATAGTATTTTCATTACAAGAAAATAGTTTGATAGCAAACGAAAAAAAAAATTAGCATTAACAAGTAAAGTTTTCGTTGCTAATCATATTATAATACAAGAATTTACTTGCTAATATTTAGTAACGAAAATTTACTTGTTAATAAATTTAGCAATGAATTATTTACAATATATATTAAATAGTGTAGATTAACAATGAAAATTTTATGTGCGAATTACCTCGACGCTAATTCACTTAGCATCAAATATTTTCTTAGCTATTTTAGCTGTTTTCTTGTAGTATTTCTGACATGTCTATATATTTTTGTAGTAATTTATTAAATGCTTCTATGATTAATTTTATCGATACTTAATATGATAAAAGTTTTGGTTTACAATACTATGCAGAAATTTGTGATCTACTTAGCCTTTTTTGAATTTTATTTATTTTCAAAAAATTTCTAAGTGTTGTATAATATATTTATTTTTCGTATCGTCAAAAAATATATATCCCGCATGCCACGACCAATGTGGAAGCATAGCTACAAATATTATTGACGATACAACGACTTTGAACCATGATTTGGTCAGATATGAAACAATCACATGATAACTAGTATATATATTACACTTGCTATATAATTGATTCGATTCAACAAATCTGGTCCGATTATGTAAGAATTTTTTGTAATCACAAAGTGTAATTCAAACCCAATTTTCCTGGATTTATGATTTTTTCTGATAGTTCATGAGTCGGGTGAAACGAAGATAAGAAGAATGATGCATGTATATCATGTCATGGACTGTTGTTGTAGTAAGAGTATATATATACATATATATAAATATATATATATATATATGCATGCTATTGTTTAGTAATGTCCAAGTAATAATTTTGAAATAGGTGGTTAGGGTTTTTCCTTGAAAAAGTATTGAGGACGAAGAAAGTAATTAAAAGGAAAATGGACACATATTTATATGATCAACCTCACAAATTATCATAACCCTCCTTATATATAGTAAATAATTAATAAAAACATGTATATATATATAGTAATTAATTAATTACAGGCATGTTATATTGGAATTTTTGAAAGTCTAGTTATCAAGATTTTATTCCTCCTAAGGGGATATTTATGATAAAGATTGGAATTATATATGTTCGACATATGTATGTATATATATATAAATTACACCAATTAATTATTTGTTAAAAATACATAGTTATAAATATATTGTTAATAATTGTTTGCAGTTGGACAAGGCTTCTATACTTGAAGATGCTATTGACTACATAAAAATCCTGGAAGAACGGATTCAATCCCTGGAGAAAGAAGAGGCGACAAAATGCTGGGAAGTAGATCGTCTCGACAGAGAGAGCTCTTACATGGATGGAAGCACGAACGAGCTCTCGTCAGCAATCAAGGTCAAAATTATGAACAGGAGTGTGCTCATAAAAATGCTGTGCAAGAAACACAAGGGGTTCATGTCAAGAATTCACATGGAAATGGAGAAGATGAATTTATGTGAGGAAGACATAAGGGTGCTGCCATTTGGGAACAATGCACTAGACATCACCATTCTTGCCCAGGTACCTACTTATACTTCACTCATGCATCAAAACATACATGTATATGTACGTCTTTTTCAGGACTTTAGGTTAAGGTTATTTGCATTTTCTTGTTATGAATTGAAAGATAAAAACTACCCAAAATGAGAGAAAATTGCAATTATGGGTCCGAAATATCGGATGATTTACAATATTAATAATGTACTTTTTGAAATAATCAACACTAGTCCCACACTTAGGAAAAAATTGTAAAGTTAATCCCATCGTAAAAAATTGCGCAAAGACCACCTGCATTGCACTTGACCGTTAGTTTACCAGCTGAATGAGTTGCGACAACTTGCTTGGACGATTTTCAGGGCTAATATTATAAACTATCCTATATTTTGGAACTAATTATTGCAAACCACCCTATATTTTAAAATCAAAATTGTAATTTTCTCATAATTATATATATGTGTCGAAAGAAGGAAAATAAATTCTTGGGGTCGAAGAGTTGTACGTATGACTCGGTAGAAATGTTGACAAAATGCTATATATAACCCCAATTGTTATGCTGGTCGTTCTTTTTCTTAATTATAATAGAGATTTTCACTATTTTTCTGTCATTTAAAAAAAAATACGTCTTCTATTGATTAAGAAGCTTCAATCAAGTCAGTTAATCATGATTAAGGAGCTTTAACTTTATGATTTGACTCATTTCATCTTCCTCCTCCATGCATTCTTCTTCTGTTCTTGATAAGGATACTTAATTTATGTCTACTGCTTTCATTATTATACCCCGCTTTCCCCTATTCATATAATTATGAGAAATTTGCAATTTTGGTCCTAAGATATAGGGTGGTTTGCAATACTAATTCCCAAATAAGTAGGCTATCACAATTCATTCAGCCAATAAACTAACACCACATACAATGGCGTGCCTTTCCATCAATATTTTGACGGTAGGACTAATTTTGTAATATTTTTCAAAAGTGTGAAACTAATATTGACTATTTCAAAAAGTAAAAAACTAATCTTTCAAGTCATCCTATATTTTTGGAATTTACAATTTTCTCAAAATGAAATATGCTAGATATAATTGTGTCCAGTTAGCTGCATACCTTTAATGTCTGTGTTGGTTATATACTTCCAAGTAAAAAAACACCACCAAACGTAATTATCGAATGAGATGATCACAATAATATTAAGCTTATATAAAAGTATTTTTTGTCTTGTAACTTGAGCAATTTAATGTTTTTATCTTTTAACTTTTTAGGATAGTCTTTTGGTCTTGTATCTTTCTAACTTTCGCAATTTCCGTCATTTTTTTGCCTAAATTCACCTTTCTCACCAATGGAGGTGAACTCCGGTAAAAAAAAAAATTTGATTGAAGTCGTAAAAATTAAAAAGATGTAAGATCAAAATACTCTCCCATAAAGTTAAAACATAAAAAAGCCAAATAACCTAATGACGGGATCAAAAATGTTTTAATCATAATATTATTAATTGAAGAGTACTAACCCTAGAAACTTTAAATGTGATGATAAAAAATAATGTGTTTTTACTTTGTTTTAAAAAGTGGAGAAACTCTAATTCAAATCGGGTCTAGCCAAATTATCTGAATTAATTGTGTGGATAAAGTGTAATATACTTTCGATGTACTTCTTGGTGCACGTACAGTTCAATGAGAGTCGCAAATCACATGACAAATGTATCATACTTGCTGATTTTTTTATAGTGAGTTAGCATTAATCCCAATAGCAATCAAATTTCTGACATTATCATTTTCAGTGTTTTGGTTTATATACATAATTTATGTTAATTTCACTTAGGTCTATACTATTTATACGTGCAGATGCAAAGTGAATGCTCATGTAATACAGTGGACATTGTTGAGCAGCTGGAGAGGGCATTCTTGAATCGACCTCATCATGACATGCAAGATAATTAGCTTATATATATATATATATATATATATATATATGTGTGTGTGTGTGTGTGTGTCATATGAGTCCCACAGGCACAGAGCTCTTTGTAAATTGATATTGCTGCTGTGTTCATCAACCCTTAATTATTAGTACATGTAATTGTAAGGTAAAATTATATTTTTAGTCCTATAAATACGGGTTCAACATTTTTAGTCCTATCTCTCATTTGATAGGATTCGACATATTTAGTCTTTCGCTTTACAGGATTTTCAAAATAATTCATAAATTGAAAAAATTCAACACATTTAATTCTATGCTTTATGGGATTAATGGGATCATTTTGAAAATTTCGTAAAGTATAGGACTAAATGTATCGAGTTTTACCAATTTTAGAATCATTTTAAAAATCTCTTAAAATAGAGGACTAAAAGTGTTGAATTCATATCCTATGGGACTAAAAGTATAATTTTACCTAATTGTAGTAGACGTTTCCACAAGATCAATTAGGATATCTGTCCTTGATGTTTTCAACTATATATATAACTAGAGATGCACTTAATCATATATATATATATATATATATATATATATATATTATATATAGTACCTGGTTGTTGGATTTCAAGAGGTGATATCTTGAATTGTGTTGTTTGTTTTTTAGAAAAGTTTAATTTTAGTCCTCTAATTGAAGGGTTGACAATTTTAATCCTATTTAAATTAAATTTTGTAATTTGATTTTATAAGTGAAGGGATTTGTAATTTGGTCATGTAATTTTAAAAATTATGATAATTTTAATCTTTTTTCGGCTAATATGGCCTGAAAATTCTATATCATCGAGCATGCTAATACCTAAATTGAACTTCCAATGAATTTTTATGATTTGGCAATCCATTGTGTTTTTTTTTCCCTTCATTTTTTAGGAAATGACAAAAAAAAATTACTACTTGATAATATGGCAAGTTTTTCCCAGATGTAATTTTCTTTTTGCCAAGTCATTTCCTAAAAAATAAAATTTGGATGTCATATTATCAAATTCATCGAAAGCCCCTTTAGGTGTTGATATAACTGATGGCGCAGAATTTTTTCAATCAAATTGGTTGGAAAGATTAAAATTGTCATAATTTTCAAAGTTATAAGACCAAATTACGAATTGTAATTCATGAAAGATTTTTTTTTCACCTATTTTTATTATTAAATAAATTATATATTTGTCGATGAATGGATGTTATTCTATTCATGCCATTGTTTATAATAATTATTTATGTACCCTAAATTTACTCTTACCTCCAAATACGTTTTGTCGGATTTTATCCATATTATATCCAAAAAAATCGACTAGATTATACATCTTATGAGTTCTGCGTCATAATAGATTCTAAAAAAGAATATTTTTCAAAATTTAAATTTAACTCAAAACTCAAACAAAATTTTCTACATTCTTTTATCGGCTAATTCCCTGCTGGTCTACAAGGTTGTGTTCATGTTTGATTGGGACACAGATGATTTGACGTATAACAACATCTCAAAATATTTAGAGATATATAACCACCATCAACGAATAGCCCTCCTATAAACATGGGTCTAGTGGGTAAAGGGAGCTAGGTAACTTGATATTTCAACTTTACTTTGAATCCGACGTACGAATTTCAACTCATCAACACTCGTTTCTCTGCAATGTCAATCATTACACGCATATTCCATACAATTTCTATACATTCGGCCGTCAAAAATATTATAATTTACGTCCCACAGTTTACCCTCTTTTCGATTTTGATCACATTGTTTTAGCACATCAAATTTAGTCGTCTCATAAATCACAAAAATTTATAATTTAACCCCACCATAAATTTATTAAATATTTAACGAAGCATGTGTAAATCACGTATTCCTTATATTAATTATTCTCATTTTTTTACTAAAATATAATACCTCAAAAGTAGGACAATAATAAAGAATCATCCACTAGCTCTATACGACCTTTTGCATCTGCTCCAAGCGCGTTTTTTTAAAATGGAGAAAGGCCTAATGGATCCTTCTTGGCGTTTTATATATCAAGGTCTGACCACTCACATCCAAGCAGCTGGGTGGAGAAATTCAATATCAAAAGTTCAGGCTGGACGAATCCAATTATATATCTTGTGAATCTATATAATCATGGATAAAATACATCAAAATTACACTTTTTTAATATATAAAAATAATAATTACATGATTACATCAATATCTTAATAAATTAAGTAACACATTGGTTCGATATACAAGGGATTTTTGGTCCCCATAAGTTATGCTCGTTTCACTTTTGATCTCATTCATTACGGAATTAGCATTTTTAGTCCTGTAATTAACTTACAAAAACAACACTTTTGATATTCATCCACTTTTTTGTCTATAATTTAATGATGTAGCGCACGTGTCTAGTATGTCATCATTAAGTATTTTTTGTTGGAGAGAAAATAGATTTTTTTTCCAACTTGGAAAATATATAATTACATTTGAGTTGGAAAAATAATTTTGAAGGAAATTAGTGCAAAAAATATAGTTATCTCTCTTCTCTCACAAAAATTAAATCCTATCATTCCCATATTTTTATAAGCTGAAGTCAAGTAGAAGCAATACAAAGAATCATGTCTTTCACAAGTGAATTAAGTAGGTCAAATGAAGCACTCATATGCTACTATTAAAAAGAAATAGTGAATTTTTCCTCTATCCTAAAGTACTTAATAGCAATGTGCTAGTGTGACCTACATCATTAAATTATAAATGGCAAAATATATGATGACCAAAAGTGCTAATTTTGTAAGTTATGGGACTGAAAATGCTAATCCCATAATGAATTACACCAAAAGTGACATGGGCCTAACTTATGGGACTAAAAATGCTATTTTCCCTGATATACTTCAATATAACTAATTAAGAACAATGAGTTAAATTAGGAAAAATTGCATTTTTTGTCTCATATATTAGGATTTTTTTAGATTTAGTCTTATTTATTATGATTTTTTTATATTGCATCCCATAAGTTGTAAAATTTTTCAATTTTAGTCCCAAGTGCATTTTTCGTTAATAAAGTTATGAAGCCCTTAGCATTTTCGTATATTTTGAGTTAATTATTGGATGAAAAATACACGTGAAGACAAACATTGAAAAAAATTTCAACTTATGGAATGCAACGTAAAAAGATCATAACAAATGGGACTAAATAAAAAAAAAAAAAAAAACCTTAAATATGATGATTTTCCCAATAAATTACAATAATGAGTTCCATAAAATGAGACAAGTACCCCTACTTTGAATTTTATTTTACAATTAAAGGCAATATTTTAAAAAGAGTAGCACAGTTGGTCCAATTCGTTCCAAGAAATACCCGCGGGTTGTCACATTCTAACACGTCCCTTTTTCCGTCAAAATTGGCATTTTTTGCTAGAACTTGAATCAAATGTGCTGCTTTTAATAATTATTATCCCTAATTATAAAATTAAAATCAAAATGAATAAAAAATTACCACAACTACACAATTATAGGACCAAATATATATTTTTTCCTATACTTATATCGGCACTTCAGTTCTTGTACGTCTCATTCAGGAGACATTTTTTTTTAATTTTCCAGACACTTTAAATAATATATGAATTAGCAGTTCATCTGTTTCATCAGAATATATAAAATAGAATATAAGTTGGTCTACGTTGTATAAGTATAATGTAATTAAAGTAATACAACTATATTTAAATATTAGTCGATTAATTACAATTGATCAGATCCACATTGCATCATCAGGGCATCGTAAAACCAACCTCTTAACAATAAATTAGAAAATAAAATCAGAAAGATGCATAATAAATAAGATCATGCCCCTAATTTCCGTCGACGTGGGTCAATCTCTCCCCTTTTCTTTTTTCAATTTTATTTTATTAGTCGTTTTTATTATATTATTGGGAAAAAAAAAAAGAAACCAAAAAAAACACCTATAATGGATCCACTGTGACTTCATAAAAAAATTTGCGATAAAAGGCAAAAAGACGCATCGCGAGAGCTACGGGCGAACGATAATTAGTGCTCCATCTATGATTTCTATAGATTATGAATATTCAAGATTAACCTTATTTTTAGATTAAAAAAAATATGTGACTTGTTTAAGATAAGAACATATATACTCCTAGACACATACATATAGGTAATAAGTTGGGATTTTGCATTTTGTCAAAATACTTCCAAGTATTGGTAAAATAGTTCATGCAAAGAAAACTTTGTGACGGACACATGATTGTCGCTACCTGCACGAAAGTTGTGACGGATTTAATTGCGACAGCCAACCCCAGCGAGCACAATTTATTAAAAAATCCATTGCAGAGTGACGATGAATGTTTGCCAGAAGTGTTTGTCATGAATTTCATTGGTTAATTTGACTGGAATTTGGCTGAAATAAGGTGATTTGTCGCAAATGATATTCCAAATTTGCGAAAAAAAAAAATTATTGCAAATCCGCACCAATCCTTGCTACAAAAACTTTTTATCACAATTTTACGACAAATTTGAACCATATATATTTTTGTAAATTAACACCATAGCTGTAAAGTTGTCGTAAAATGGCAACAACATTTCCAACATACATGTCATGTGTTGCAGGTATTCATTATTAAGTTGATTTCAATTATCGCCACCAAACTTATACAACAACCTTTGCGACAATATTGACTTTGTCGCAGAAATTAGGAGACTCGCGGTCATTTCCAATAGAAATGATGGTCGATGCAAAGACTATCCAAGTGAACTGAGTACAATTTTTATTTGATATATACTACACTGCACATTACATGTTCGTAGCAAAAATTGTTCTAAGTTTTGGCCTCTAACGGCTATTTTCCTTCGGTCGTTGCTAATTTGTAGCTAGCAGTCGTCGTCATAAATGTAACGCTTATATTTTTAAACGTCATAGGCCCATAACAAAGTACATCGCTAATGTGATGCGGACAGATACATATATTTATTCATCGCGAAATCCGTTGCAAGCAACTTGCTATATATAGGCAACACTCATTTTTGGATGAATCTAATTATATGGAGTTAAAGTTGTGTGAGTCTAGTTTCAAGTCCATTGAAAATTTTTGCAGAGTGTTCTGACTGTTTTACAGAGAACTCCAAAAAATTAGTATCGTGGGAATTAGCAAGTAAAATTTAATTGAGTTACGGAATTATGGAATTAATTAGGTTGTAAAAAATAACACTGTTTCACAACCTGATTAATTCCATCTTAATTGACTTACCCTGAGCTCCCATATATATGAATCAAATTCTCCCTCCCAAGACTAAGAATCTTGGTCTAATTAGAGGTTGAAAAGAATTATAGTAAAACAAGCGCGGCGCGCCACACATATATATGAACAAATTTATTATTATTTGAATGATGAGAAGTGTGTATACACATATACCAATAATAGACCGACGCAGATGGCAAAAAGTTATAATGATAATTACAGAAGATGTGTCCAGGGACTAACAAAAGTTACTATTGCATGTGAGGTGGATTCAAGAAAGCCATGTCCAGTTGATCAACAATGTCCTTTACTGTAACACATAATTCGCTTTGCATCTGCATACGTAGACCAAAGTGAAACATAAAATAGACAATATTCATGTATATAAAAGCAATCCAGATCTGTAATCGAACACATACCTGGGCGAGAATGGTGATGTCTAGTGCATCCCTCCCAAATGGCATCACCCTTACGTCTACCGCACATAGATTCATCTTCTCCATTTCCATGTGAATTCTTGACATGAATCCCTTTTGTTTCTTGCACAATATATTTATGAGCACATTGTTGTCTGAAATTCTGACCTTGATTGGTGAAGCAGCTGAGAGCTCGTTCGTGCTGTCATCAATAATGTTGGAGCTCTCTTTAGAGGTAGAATTATCGATATCCTCTGACCGTTTCTCCACCTGTTCTACCTCAAGAACTCGAATCTGTTCTTCGAGGATTTTTATGTAGTCAATAGCATCTTCAAGTATAGAAGCCTTGTCCAACTGTAAACAATTAACATTTAACTCCAAACTATAATTCATTCCTTTTCAGTCTGATTCGATATACGATCATATAAATCAACAAATACGTTCAAACGGGACCAAAAAACAATACTACCTTCTTAATACCCGGCACAAGCTTGGAAAGAGCGACGAAAAGTTGCCCTATCTTCTCCCGGCGTTTCCTCTCAGCCGCGAGATGCTCCCGGGCCTGCAATGGATTCCGGACCGGCACGCCGCTGCGCTGATCCCTCTTCGGGCTAATTCTCCAGAGTGCTAAATCGTCGTATTGGTTGACGTTATCGACAGAATCATCCTTGATCAGTAGTGGAGATGAAAAACTCAGGATAGTGGATGACAAATTTGCAGTCCCATTAGGACTAAACTCAAAATTAGGTGTTTTAAAATCTGATTCTTGCATCAGCAGGACAGATGATGTCGGGTTCTTGTTTTCGAAATAAATTGCCTGTCGGGGAAAAGCAGAAGAGTACGAGGACGAAGACGAAGCCGAAGAAGAAGAAGAAGGGTCTGTTGTGATCATTGTTTGTCGAGAAACCATGAGCTGATCCATACAGTAAGGCCGAGAGCGAGAGGTGTAAATCTCATGAGGAATATCAGCAGCCTCAACACCAAACATGTCATCACAATTTCCTTCCATCTCAGGCAACAATCTCTTCCCTGCACGCATTCAACACAGATGTTTTGAAGTTCAAACAAACACACACACTGACACACACACGTCTAATTCAATTTTCTATTTCGAATCCTATGATATATCTCTTATGCAAAGACTACTATGCTATTAATTTTATTTAAGGTTGAGATTTTAACAGGCAAACAAGTGCATATGGTAAATAAACTAAAATAAAAAATGATAGAATTTGAGACATAAAATTAATCCAATCGTCGTCCGATCTTGGAGTTTAAAAAAAAAGGCAAAATTGTACTTTTGTTCTGAACTATAGATCGTTAGCATTTTTTTGTCCTATAACTTATACTATTTACACATTTAATTTTCTTTTTTTACCAATTTAGTTCTGAACATTTCACATTTGGTCCTGTTCTTTGGCAAATTTAAACTTGTGTTGATAATTTTAACGGTAACGATCTATAATTACAGAACAAAAACTAAGATGACCAAAACTATCAATACCCAACTAAAATTTTCCAAAAAAATGACCAAATATGAATATCCAGGATTAAATTCATAAAAAAAGTTAACTAAATATTTAAATAGTAAAAATTATAGAATTAAAAGTGCCAACCACCTACAGTTATAGAAACAAAAATATAATGTTGCTCAAAATAAATTACCTGAAAAGTCCTGTTTGCCAGTAAAGGAAGAAAAACTTCAAAAAAAAAAAAAAAAATCCCTCTTTGATATGAGTAGAAATTACTTAGTACCAACAGAGAACAGCATGTAAGGAAAATGATGAAGATTGATTTATATATAAAGTATTATTGATAATAGCCTCATGACAACTTAGGATGAATTAATATTTGATTATTGTCCTCATCTAACGGTGGGAATTAATTAAGGTGAATTAACTATCTTATATTTGAAATTAAATAGCAGATATGAAAAGCACTATCCTCCCACATTCTATTTTTTTAATTATTTATAATTAAAGATGTAGGCGCTCCGCTGTTCCCACTTCCCATGTGTTTACTTTTATATTAAGAAATTAAAATATTATTAATCAATAAATTATCGTTTCAACGTTAAACGAACTGAATTCCAAGACAGGTTCTTGTCTATTTACAGACATTTAAAAAGATAAACTCGTACTGTTTTAGAGACGTTTAACTCTTTTGTCCTCGGCCCATCGAATAGGTCTAGTCTAATCTTAATGTGTAATGATACCAGTTGTAATGAGAATAATAAATAAGTGTTGATATATTTATTATATGATTACTTGTATTTATTTATTTTTATTTAAGTGCAGGTTATTTAAATAATGAATATGGATAATTTGTTTAGGGCAAAATATTTTTTTTAGTCCCATAAAATAACTACAGAATTTTTTTTGTACCACAACTATAATAGGTGACGCTTTTAATCCCATAAAACTCAAAATCACGTCTTTTTAGTTCTGAAAATTATGATTTTGGGCCTTTTAGTCCCAAAATTATAATGTCTTTTTAAACTCAAAACCACAACGCACGTGACTTGTTGAAACTAAAAATACGTAATTGTGAGTTTTATGGGACTAAAAGCCATACTTACCATAATTGTGGTATCGGAACAAATTCTATTTTTTTTCTTATTTTATGAGATTAAAAAAATATTTTGCGCTTTATTTAGTACGTGATTAATTTGAATTTGAATCATAGAATTTATAATATAGTAGTGGTGAAATTAAGGTATGAGAAGAGGGTGAGGGCGGAGCACGTGTATGGTTTGAATGGCTTATTAAAATTCATTTAATTTTTTTAAAGATGTTGTCCTAAGAAGTGGGATGGGAGCTCTATCTCTTCTCTCTCTGGTTTCGGACATGCCTGCCTGTGGTTTCAGACATTAGTTTCTTCCGGAGTGAGAATCTTCCTTATTCGGTTGGAAGATTCGGCACATAATTTGATTAGTGGGATAATTGCGTTGTAAAAAAATTAGTAAAAAATTCATCAAATTTTGCTGATATTAATAAAAAAAGTTAGAAAAAAATTATATTTACTCGACTAACTTATTACTGATTTATAGTAGGTCAAACAAATCTTTTTGTAACCAAATTACTCCTATATATTTTCACACGTTAATACATGTGATGAGGTATATTTTCACCGTTATAAAAATAGTTTCGTCTAAAAATAATTTGTAAGTTGTAAAGTAGAGTAAAGCAGCCACGTGACTTGTAAGTTGTTTTTTGCGTCAATTTCTTGAAGGAGATGATCGGAGAACTAAAAGTGAGAGTTCTAATTAAATTAATTATGTGACTATCTCCGTGCAACCCATAAGTAATATGATTGAAAATATATTGCGTCTAAATTATGGAACGAAAAATGCAATTTCTCGTCATATATGCTAATTAACTTAAGAAAGAATTAAGGGGTCTTTGTTGCACCAATCAACTTGTAGTAGTACTATTAATTAGAATAATAATTCTTTAAATTTAAGATGTAAGCAGATATTATTATATTTTTTCGAGAAAAAATTAATCTCAAATTAATAATTATGTATCTAATTGTAATTAGTTGGCAAGGAATAATTAAGAACGTCATAAAGGGATGACGTGCTACCCAAACATCATATTGTATAATTACCATATATGGAAACAAGCATATGAATTAAATCAGCAAATTTCTCATTATAGAAACATATAAAAAAAATTATTACAAAAAATCATATAATATTACGTATGAGAACGACAAATTTATCAATAAATATATATAGTATTGATTTTTTGAATTTAAATTGAATAATATAATAAAATGATATCTTATTTTTTAAAAAAATACGATCTCGTGTGGGGCATATATATATACAATCAAGTGTGCATGTCTGTATATATTTTAATAAGTGCACTAACTTATCCAATACAAGAAAATGATAATGAAACAGAAAAGTATTCCGACTTCTCGTACGTACCCGAAAGATTCAACTGGCAGAATTATGCGGTAATTAGTATTATACGTACATATATACGTATACGCTATATATTTTTTGAGATTATAGTTTTACTAAGTTTAATAAAATAATAATTTATTTATTAAAAAGATATTTTAATAAAAGGGTGGTTAGGGTGGGCATGGCGGGTGTAGCTGGGGAAGAAGGAATAATTTTTTTAAAATAAATAATTTAATAATTTAAAATATTTTTTAAATAAACAAATTATTTATTTTATTAATTGTATATAATTTATATAAACTACATAAATTATTTTCAATTTTAGTAAAGTTTAGTTATAAATAAAAATAATCTTTTAATTTTAATAATTTTCCTAATTTATATATAGATTAAATAATTTAATACTTTAATTATTAAAAGGTTCAATTTTATAGAGATTCAATAAAAAAATATAATAATTTATATTTAAATTAAAAAGTAGTATAAATAATAAAAAAATATATGGGGTCATATTACACATTTTAAAAAAAAAAATACTTTGACACCCATTCTACCTTTTGATAATTACATAAACACCTCTAAGGGCATTTTTATCCTTGAAAAACTATTTTAAAGGTTGACATAGTCAATAGGGACATTTTTTTATTTTAAAAGCTGTAAAGAATGGATTCTGTAATTTTTCAAAAGGTACGGTGGTTTGTGTAAAAAGATAACAAGTGAAGGGGTGTAAATATAATTATCCCAATAAATAAAGAGTAACCAACTTATTTAAATTTAATGATGTTAATTACAAAATCATCATTACTAATATTTTATAAAATTTATAACATTATTTCATTGAAATAGTTTAAGAGCCTATTTTTAAAACAAGACTTAATATTTTGAAAGTTCTAAAAAATTCTTATAAGATGAAGATAATAATAAAAAAAAAGTATTTTTTTAATAAACTTATTTCAATATATAAATTTATTTTTTATTTTTATTTTTTTTTTAGGGGGGGGGGGGAGGGGGGGGGGATAAATTAGTGGTCTGATGTTGATGGATCTTGCATACGTTGAAGTGGAATGAGGCCTATATCTCGTGAACCCTTCAAGAATTAGTCTCCCAAGATCAAGATCAATCCTGCAACCCAATTATGATCAAGTTATTTACGATTAAATTGGGCTAAGTTCATTGATGACCCATAATTTTCCTTATACGACTTCAAATAAACCTAATTAATGACTTGAGAAAAGTTATATAGTTGTAAAAAACAGCCAAATAAATTGGGACAGCTAAATAATATTACAGCCACCCCCTCATACTTTCTTATTGCTCATAAAATTAAAAATACTTCTTTTATTTTAAGATCAGTTTAACAACGCCTAATTTTATTAGCCTCCATCTGATTTTCATCTATTGCTTATGGTAAAATAAGCAATTTGCTCTTTTAAATTTATATATTTTTTAAAAATTCTTTAAAATATTTTTAAGGTAAATTGCAACGATCTCCCTTGAAATTTGGCATAATCACGAATGCTCTCTCGTTGTTTGAAAATTACCAATATCCCCTGATTTTAACAGCCATCTAACAATTAGTCCAATCCATTATATTTTCATTCATTTTATGGTGAACTGATAAAAATGCCCTTATGGATTAAAAATTATAATTTTATTTATTTTTTTAAAAAAATATTTTTTTTATGGTCTAAGTGGATATTTTTTTATAATTTTTAAAAAAATTTCGTTCATCCCATTTGATTTTTTTATAAGTTTTTAATCTTTCACAAAAAAACTAAAAAAATATAAAACGGACAAAGTTGACAATTTCATAACCCCATCCAAGGTTATATAATTTCATCAAATATCGGAGGGCATTTGTAACTTTTCAAATGATGAGGGGGTACTTGTAATTATACCACACCTCAGGGGAGTCATTGTAATTTATCCATATTTTAATGCACTACCACGCTCTATGAACTATTTACTTTACTCTCTTTAGATTTTTTTTTTACATTTAATCATAATTTTTTTTATAAAAAAATATTTAATAAGGGTAAAGTAGTAATTTTTATCTCATCATTTAGAAACGATATAATTTTTTTATTTAAAAAATATATTTATAATTTTTCGAACAATAATAAGGTGTTCACAATTATACTCCATTTTGGGGAAGATAGTTGTAGTTTAAGCAATACAAATATACTCACCATGACAAAAATGTGGCCATTATGTAAGATTCATGAGTTGTTCTTTGGCACTTATTCATGCTAATATTAATAATTTTTATACACAATTCTAGGGGCGCTCGTTGCTTGTCATGGGCCTCAGTTTCGCTAACTGAGCTAAGTCTCATTAGCAGATCTTGATTTTTTTGAGAGAGTGTAATTTTTCAATAAGTATGAGCGGTTTGTGTAAATAGTATCGATGTTTCTCGTATGTGTATGTGTAATTTTTCAAAAAACAGTAATAATCTGTATAAATAAACCATAAGTCAAGAAGTGTCACTAGAAAAAAAAAATTACTATTGGCTACAATATTAACGGCTATGGCTAAAAAATATGATGTACAATTATTATTAACCACAGTTAAATAAAATCGATACAAACAAATTATTCGTCATAGCTAAGAGCCATAGTAAAATCATTAGTCATGACAAATATTTTAACCACCTTTGCAAATAAAGACACATGACAACAAAAAAGTACGAGTTAGAATGTGTCCTTATCCCAAAAACAACCGTCTTCCCAAAGATCAAGAGGCGGCCCACCTGCAAAATTTCAATTATTCATGATCACACATAAAAAATATATACGGCTGAATAATTAAACTCATAATTAATAAATCATTTGATTAAGTTTCTAGTAATACTTTAGTATCTTTACTCAACTTACAAAATTTGTCTGATTGAAACACTAAAAAAACAAACAAATATTAGGAGAAACATCCTAGTTAGGCTTAAAGGGACTTGAGCTACGTCATATTCCCAATAATTAAGGAGGTCGATTCGTCACATCCATAATCACTTCGGTATTATTAGTGAGGTGAGATGACACATCACGACTAAATTATAACTTGTTTTCTCATGGTTAATTGCTTTTGATTATATTATTTGAAAAATTATAAATATTTTTTTATAATTAATTATTGTTAATTTATTAAGTACTTTTTATAATGAACTGTCACGAATGAATATTTATTATACGGCCATTAATTTCAAAAGGTATTTATAAATTTTTCAAATAATAAGAAATATTTGGGTTAAATTCAGTTTGCACTCATGAAGTATGTTACCTTCATCAATTACGTCCCTAAACTATATAAACCTTCATTTACCCTCTCTATCTTTGAATAATTCTTTAAATTAAATAAAAATGAACCAAAAATACCCTTAATTACTAATAATATGATATATTTGTATTAATGCCCTCTATTATTAAATATAACAATCAATTTGAAAGTTTATTAAACGACAATGTTTACAAATTAATACTAAATTTGTATAAATTAACTAAGTACAAAATAATTATTTCAATGTTGAGTGTATACATAGTCGTATTGATAATTAGCAAAAGTTTATGAATTTACTGATTTTTAATTTAACGAATAAAGAAGTATTTTTGCATATTAAAATTTAGCTACCTGTATTTTAAAGTGTGGGCTCTACCCAAATCAAGAAAATTAATACCATATATATGTGTCTAAGTTTGGATCTAATGTAAAAATATTAGGTAAGGATATGGGTCATAACAATCAAAATGGATCTGAGTTTGGATTTAGGTATTGCACACTAATTAACAGACATAATGTCTTGGACCTAAAGTTAGATCAAGGAGTGAAATAGTTATTACATGAAAATACAAAAAAATAGATTAAAATTACCTTATTAACTCCAAATACCTCACTTGTCATTTGGGTGCCAAAACAATATGCTCGACGATCACTTGCAATATTTTTGTCTTTAAAATTATATTTAGTGTAACGTACAAATATAAGTTTATAAATTTATTTTAATTTAAAAGTACTAATATTGATCTTTTCAATATGCGACTAATCCAATATTGATTTATTAACATCATAAATGAATAGAAATTCAAATCAAATCGATTGATGTATTTAACGGAAAAAAGCAATTAGCCCCATGTGATATTACAAATGTGCAAATTACCCTTCTATGAAAAGAATTTAGCAATTTACCCCCTTTATTTTTGGGGGTATAATTTTTCAAAAAGTATGAATGACTTATGTGAATGATACGAGATTTTGACAGGTATATATATAATTTTTTTAAAAAAGTATGGATAATTCGTGTAAATAGATTATAAATTTAGGAATGTAGATATAATTATTCCTCTTCTTTGTGGTTATAAATAGAAAGAAAATATGTTCATAAAAACATATTGGATTATTAAATAATGATGAGGCGGTGTGTTATTTCTTTTTTGCTGGATAATAAGTATATGTAACTCGAGCAATTTAGAAACTCAAGCGAGACTTGATTTTTGAGTCAGGGGAGGTCATTGTAATTTACCCTAAAATATAAAAAAATAAAATAAAGGTGTAAATGAGCCGAGTTCGGCTCGAGCTCGAGGTCGAATTTCTTTTACATGGCTCGAGAGCTCAAGCTCGTCAGCTCATTTTACATGGCTTGAGCTAAACTCGAATTTTTCATCAAATTTTATTATTATAAATAAATAATATTAAATATTATTATATTATAAAAATATTAAACAGATGGTACAATATTTTATTTATTGTTATAAATATAAACTACTAATCAGTTAAGTAGTAATATAATTAGTAAAAGTATAATATATATATACATCAAATTATTAAAATACTTGCACATAATTTTGTATAATTATTTAATATTAATAAAAGAAATAAACATAAGTTATTTTTTAAAATTGATTGATCTCGTTATTTATAAAAAAATTAAAAGAATAAACTTTTTAAACCTTAGTACAAAAATAGTAATTGATCTCATAATATATATATATATATAATAGCAATAAAAATAATTAAAATTATTCAACTATTATTATTATTGTTGTTGTCCTTGATTAGAATCATCAAATTTTGACATAAGATTATAAATAATAAAATAAGTTACATACTATGTATTTTGGTATAAATATATACTCACAAATAGATATAAAAAATTATAAGTTAATTGTTCGGACTTATTAATCTAAAAAAAGTATAAAATGTTACAAATCAATATTAAAATCTAAAATAAAATTTATATGCATGCGCCATATTAAACAATTATTTAAAAAAATATTATAATTTTACTAAATTATTAATTAAGCTTGTCTGTACAGAAATTAAATTATATAAATAAAGGTACCATAATGTATTATTATCTAAAATTAAAAAATATAATATTGATTGATAATTATAACATATTGTTAATTTTTCATATAAAGTCGCTATAATATTGAATATGAACTTAACTATATAAAAATTTTAAAATAAAAAAATATATAAAATATTAAAAAAAAACACTCACGATTGTTCTTGCAGGCTATTTGATCTCAGGTGATGTGATGGATTCTTGAAGTCTGCGCTTAGAGAACTAACACTAAGTAGACCGTAATTATAGTTTTTTTATGTTTAAACTAGATAGATTTATCAAAAAATAATAAGTAGTGCAATAAATACAACTGATAATGTATAGCTCGTGACATCTGGAGAATTGATATTTAGAGTTGAGGGACACTTTCTCCAGTCTCATAAATTTTACATGAACATTTAGTATCATCAATTGTAAGAAGATTGGACGGTCTTCATAGATGATGACCTTATCGGGTCGATCTAGTCCACGTAAAAGTTACATATTTCTAGACTGTTTAGTAATTTTTGCAAAGTTTGCAAGTTATTTTTGTTATTTCAAAAGCGAATATGTGGTCTCAACACATGACACGAACCAAATATTGTGTCGTATTGTTGGTATTTGTAGGAATATTTCAAATTACAGATGTACGTCCTACGAGAGTGTTAATGTAATGTAATTCAAGAGGTATGTAGAAATTATAAACGTACCCCTGAGAGAGTACTAATGTAATGTACCTCAAGAATTATTTGTATAAAATTGCGCAACCAACTCATAATTACAACTACGATATTAAAAAATACACTTTTAATTTTACGAAGGACAAAAATTTCTTTATAATTTGATGTAACTTTATGGGGTGTAAATGTCAATTTAGGTCCACCACCAAAAACTCATGTAAAATTCATTGTACATTAATTAGTATGATTGTCGCAATGTGTTGATTTTTATGATTCCTTAAAAACCATCACATGGGACGGCTCCAAATTGCCTCCCATTATTCTTATTTTAAATATGATTCGATTTATTACAACATTATTTATTATATTTTAATTTAAATATTAATTTTATATATTGGAACGATTAAATCAACAAATATATCTAAAGTAAACAAACAACAAAACAAAAAATGATAAAAGTAAATAAAGAAATAAATTGCATGTCTATTTATTTTCATAAAACTCGAACTCACAATTTTTTAATCGTCGTGCATTCTGAACCTAACATTTAGGTATAATATTGCATGGTGGAGTCGATGTATGGAATAGCTCACAACATCATCACAAGACAGTGTCCTCACAACCACTCGTTTTGACCCCAACAAGGACATCCCATTGTACAAGATGTGGCCATCAGGTCCGTGTTCCAGTGGTCCATCGCAAATTTTGATTGTATTTAAAATTGGGTGGATAGCAATTTATCCTCTAATATTGAAAATGAGCACATTACCTCTTATGAAAAAAATATAGTAATTTACCCTTTTGTATATTTTAAAATGAAGCAATTTATCTCCTTATACAGGGAAGTAAATGAAGTTAAAAATCATAGGGGGGTAAATTATTGTATTTTTAAAAAATATAGGGAGGTAAAATCGTTATTTATTTTTTCATAAGGGGGTAATTTACTCATTTGCGATATCACAAGGGGTTGCTTGCATTTTTTCCATTTAAAATTAGATAGCATTTGATAAAATCAAATCGAATTGAATTAAAATTTTGATAAATCAAAAATATTGATACGTTATATATTGAGTCGAAGTAATTGGTTTGATTTCAACAATTATTTATTTATTTTTTATTGGCATTTCAATTCTGTGCTTGATGAATCGAATATTTTGTAATACAAAAAAAATGATAATTATATATATATATATATATATATATTTAACTTTTGATAAGCTTGCCAATGAATATATAAAAATTAAATGTTTTATATATAAAAAAAAATTAAGTATTAAATATTATTATGCATATTTGTGTGTGCATTTTTGTGACTTTTACTAATATTTAATAGTCTACTAGGGGTACTTCTTTTTTATAATTATTAGTATTCGTTATAATTATAGATATATCCCTAATAAATTAAAAATTTCTTAGGAGGAAAATTGCAAAAGGACAATTATACATTCATTATTTTTGGCAAAAAAAAAAAGAATTAAAAAAATAAAAAATAAACAAAAACGCCCTTTCATATTTATACTCCTTCGAGTTTGTCACAATTATAAATATATTAATAATAGACTAAAAATTACTAATGCTTTCTCCTAACTCCATCCGATATGGTTCCGACAAATTTTTCATGTGATAGTTCAAAATTACCCATCATAAAGTTGACTATAATTTGATTATTTTTCTTATGAAAATATCCTTTTTAAATTGTAATATTTAAAATACTGAAGGGCCCCAAATGTCATGATTTAATACATTTTTGTGGTTAAATATGATATTTTAGTTATTTTCATAAACTAGTCATTTATATATGTAGTAGTCCAATTGTATGCTATATGAAATAATTCTAATTGTAATTTTCATATTCTAATAAAATAATTGTAATTTTTAATTAAATAAAAATACTTTTTTAATAACGACAAATATAAGAAAAATGCCAATGTAATTTACCCCCAATTTAAATATTTTACTTATGAAATAATTATATGTACACTCTCTAATCAATTGTCTATTTACACAAATCACTTATATCTTTTGAGAAATTATATGCAAGTCCACCTAAGATATCAACACTATTTACATAAATCATCTTTATGTTTTCAAAAATTAGACGTACACACTCCAAAAATATCAACACGTCGCACAAAGTACCCTTGCTTTGTTATTATCGGAATTAATTTTTATAATTACACAAAAAAATATAAAGGATTATGTAAACAAATCATAGATAAGATATCGTAAATATAATTATCCTCTTAGCACTCATATACTCCACACGTAAATAGATGTTTTTTTTTTTTTTGGAGTAAGAACGATGAACTATTATTAATTGAGATAAATTTATTACAATCATTCTTGTTGGATATCAATATCTAACAAAGATTATTACAATAATTATACTATGATCAATAATATTTAATAAACTAAATCTAACCAACACCTACGAATGAAACGACACACCTACTATTCAGTAGATACAACATTCCACGAATAAGGTGGCCTTCCCCATGATCTCTAAAATCATGGGACCATTGAATAGATATTTCTTATTTTTACTCTTTTTTTTATAATTATAATTAGTTATTATCTCACGCGGTTCCCGCGAGCATATAAAAAGAACTTTAGTATTATAAGATGATAAAAGCAAAACTATGAAAAGGACAAATTATAATTATAAATTGCAATAAATATGAAAAAGTAAGGTGAGACAGAAATATGGAGTAGTGAGTAATTAAGAAGTATATATTTATATATTTGCGAGATTACTAAAAAATATTAAAATTGAATTAATTTTTTTAAAAGGAAAAAATTAAATAAATGATAAAATTTGATTATTCAAAAATTAATACGATATTTTATTTTAATATTAATATAGATTACGTGAGTGATAGATCTCTTTATTCTCAGACATACATAAACGGATGTGAGATATGGATAAGAGCAGTAGTTGTCACTACATACGTATTATGCCATACCTTCTACTGACTCAAGAACATGCACTTGCCTTTGTACTGTACATGTGATGTCCCACCCCACCCCATCCCACCGTGTGAAATACGTGTATCAGATTCACCTGTATGCCATTATTGAGTTACAAATTGAATGCTCCCAACAAACATTACCATCACCAACATCTTCTTGGAACCTTCCACTTAATAATTCTGAAAATTTATTCCCAACTCTCAATTATTCATGGTTTAATATTAAAGGGGAGTGGTGATTCTTGAATTCTTGAATTTCTTTTTGCTTTTTTGTTTGTCCATCTTCTGTGCTTAGCCGATCTGTCTTGAGGGCCACTTGTTCTTCAATCATAAGTTTTGAAAATATTGGAGCTGCTTTGACTCATTCAGACTCTCAAGAGCCGGTTTGAATTTCTGAATTGTGTCGATCTTTGAGCTGCTTGTCCACACAAACTCCAAGTATTGAAGTATATCCTCTTTCTTTTCTCTCTTATCTTCCAGTTGTACTTTTATTATACTACTTTTTTCGATTCCAGCACACAATTGCACTTATATGTATATATACTTATTTGAAGTGATTGGGATGTGGAAACTTGACAGTTCTGTTGTGGGGTTTGCTTACTAGTTCTGAATTTTGGTCTAGTTATCTTCAAATGTTCTCATGTACTGAGGAATTTTGTCTTTTGTTTGGGTTTTGGGTTTCTTGAGGGACTTCTGAAAGTGGGTCTAGGGATTCTTGAGTTTGATTGGATTTTGGAGTGAGTTGGGTTGGAAAAGTTGAGTGCTTTTTACTGCTGATTAGGGTTTAGGGGAGAATTAAGTTGAATTTGGATTCTTTTAGAGTAGATGCTGGTTTTGTGCTTGTGATTTATTGCTGGATTTGCTGTCTTTTTTAGTAGAGGTAGTTGGATCTCTCTCCCCCCCCCCCCCCCCCCTCGTGGTCATGATTAGTTGTTTATTATGGTGTTTCTTATTCTATTGTTCTCTGATCTCTTTATTTAGTCAATAATAGAATATACTCCCAGAAAATCATTTATTAAGTACATTCAGCTTTCTATAATAACTCTTAATTTTTTACTATAATTAGGACTTGTCACTGCCTTGACTCATACGCACACACAGATACACTCTTCTTCTGTCGAATTTGTTTAGAAGTTTATGAATTGATTTTCTTTCTCAGGGCTTGCACTGTATGGGGTAAGCCTCAACCTCTCCCAACCCCATCCTCACATTTTGATTTTCGTGCTCCTGCTCGTCTTCTTGATTCTTTCTTGGAACCACCTTCTTGATTTTGAATGTCTATGTAGTTCCTTGCTTGTTGCACTTGATTACTTTTGGCTGCAACTGCATTGTCCAAGATTAAAACATGAAGAAATCTTGTTGGGTTCTAGCTGTTGGTATCTTAAACAATATAAGTATGTTATACATCTATGTTATACTTCACGATCCTTGATTAAGACAAAGTTTAGTGGATATGTGTTAAAGCGTGAGTACTTCTGTAAAACGAGGCTTTATAAGTATGGGAGTAGTAACTTTGTTAATGGAAGGGAATAGCTTTTTCTTGTATCTGAAAGGCCTTAATGTAGTTAAACTGCCTTGCAGGAAATTCTTATTGAAGACTGGGATTGCTGAAAGCAAGTTGAACACAGAAGATAACCAGTCGCGAATGAGTCAACCCAAAATTAAGCGCAGAATAGGGAAGTATGAGGTCGGAAGGACGATTGGTGAGGGAACATTTGCAAAGGTTAAATTTGCTAGAAATTCTGAGACTGGAGAAGCTGTGGCTGTCAAGATTCTTGACAAAGATAAGGTCCTAAAGCACAAAATGGCTGAACAGGTTAATTTTTCTTTAGCACCTCCCTAATCCTTGATTTCGTTGACCTTATAGTATCTGATTCATTTTTTTATGCTTCTGCTTCTTTTCACCCTGTCACCCATGATTGCTGACATAAACATCTTCGTCTGTTTGGATGAAGTTTAACATATCCTGTGCACAAATGTGGCAGATAAAGCGGGAGATAGCAACAATGAAATTGATCAAACATCCTAATGTTGTTCGCATATACGAGGTCTCTTTCTCCACCACTTTGTTTATGTATATGTGTGCATAGCTGTGTCTATTTACGAGTGAGTTTCTATACATTTCTGCTATCCATGTTTATCCATAAGGTTCCAGTTCTTTTTAGTCCAGTCAAGCGAGATGTTTCTTCTTAGTCCGCCGAAGATATAATATCTGCAAAAGCGCTCAAGATGAATGTGTCATTATTCCATTATCAGTAACTAGGGTGCCAATCCTTGTTTCTGTTATGGGAATCTTTTCTTTTCCATATTCTTAGTGATCTGTGCTTTTTTCAGGTGATGGCGAGCAAGACCAAGATATTTATTATTTTGGAGTTCATCACTGGGGGAGAG
The DNA here is from genome assembly GCF_026168435.1 of Sesamum indicum. Classification (NCBI taxonomy): domain Eukaryota; kingdom Viridiplantae; phylum Streptophyta; class Magnoliopsida; order Lamiales; family Pedaliaceae; genus Sesamum; species Sesamum indicum. Next base: position 23,303,993 of record NC_142662.1, read on the forward strand.
CTATTTGATAAAATTGTAAGATGATAACTTTTTGTCCTTGCAAATACTATCTTACATGATATAAATCATGATTCTGAGACTCTAATGTTTCTAACATCTGTAAAGTGCTGGTTTTAAATACGGGACCATGTCAACACTAACCTGCTGATATCTTACAGTTTAACCATCTGGTTTTAGCTTCTTAACTCTGTGGTCTGAATGTATGATATCTGACCATGAAGGTAAATCATGGAAGGATGAAAGAAGATGAAGCAAGAAAATACTTTCAGCAACTCATTAATGCTGTTGATTATTGCCATAGTAGAGGGGTCTTCCATAGAGATCTGAAGGTAGTTTCCTTTTCTTTTAAATAGTCCCATCGGAATTTACCTGGAACGGAATATTCAGGTTCAACTTCACAAGACAGAATGCCCAGCTTATGTTTTTTACTGTCTTTTTAACGGTGCAGCCGGAAAACCTACTGCTGGATGCTGCTGGAAACCTCAAAGTTTCTGATTTTGGATTAAGTGCTTTGTCCCAGCAAGTCAGGGTAAATAATTCTGAGTAAAGGAATCTGTCAGCAATTACGATCATGCTTTTCTTTGTTCATGGGCTTTGGTACTTGTAAGCGTTTTTGTGAGATTTATGGTTTGCAGATGAAATTGGAGGTCCTTGCTACGTGAAGTGGGTGATGGGAATAAATGATTATACTTTTCAAGTCTTCGCATAATAAATTAAAGTTTGGCAACCTTAATTTTGTATTGTAATCATATAACATTCTTGAATGATGCATTTTAACAGAAACCTTGGCAATGTTTAATGTTTTCTTTTGGGTCTGGATGAGAATTGTTTTGGAGAAGTTGGTCTGGAGGGTGGCTTTCCAGAGTGTGATATATGTCGGAATACGCAATTCTTTTTGGGGTGTGTGTGTGTTCTGGAAGAAACTTTTTTGTTTTTATCTTTCTCATCATAGTCACCATTATGATCATCATATGCCAGTGATTGCACATCAATGGTTAACTTTGGATTATATGTTATATATATCTGTATATATATGTAATAATTAGAAGATGTATATGTGTGTAATTATTGGTGGTTGTGGATGGAATATATATATATATGCATACATGTAATAATTGGTGGTTATATGAATAAATGAATATGCCTGCGTGTGTAATGATTGGATGGTATAACTGTACATGCTTGGTAATGACTCTACTCTTGTCACTTTCACAGACCAATATTGTTTATTGTTGAGTTTGAAATTTGAAGTGATAAATTACTTGGACATATTACATCTTCTCTTGAACAGCAACAAAACACTGAGAATTTTCTCCCACCAATACCTGAAGGCTAGAGATACAATACTATACATATACATACATATATGTATATCTGGGCTCTGAACTTTGGTTGAAACTTCAACAGTTTAAGTCTGAGTATAGGTGGTGAAATTTATGAAAAATCGGGTCTGCCCTATGATTTCTTGGTTTTGATTTTTATTGTTCCAAGAGTTCTTTATAAATGACTACCTACCATGCAACACTTGCATCTCTCCCCTCGTATTTCTTGTACATTTATAACTAGATAATCGTCTTCCATCCTTTCCTTAGATTCGAAGAATATACTTATTCAAACTTTAGACAGACTATACTGAATGCTCTATTCACGAGCAATATTGCAATTTGCAACGTCAACTTTTATTTCCTTTAATGAAATCAAATACAAAATTTAAAATATTAGTTTGACAGGATGACGGTTTGCTGCATACAACCTGTGGAACTCCGAACTATGTAGCTCCTGAGGTACTGTGACTAAATATAGAAGTTCTCCTCATATTTGTGCACCTCTGCTTTTCTCTTCTATGATCTGATTGGCGACATTGAAATGTGCATAGGTCCTCAATGATCGAGGCTACCATGGAGCGACTGCCGACTTGTGGTCATGTGGAGTCATACTCTTTGTATTGCTTGCAGGTTACTTGCCTTTCGATGATTCTAATCTTATGAACCTATATAAAAAAGTGAGCATTTTGCTTTAGTGCACTCTTTACCAGTTATCACTCTTAAAACACTGAAGTAATTTCACCACTTCTGATGTAAAATGTCCAGATATCAAATGCTGAGTTCACATGCCCTCCTTGGATTTCGTTTGGTGCCATGAAATTGATTACTCGAATCCTGGAACCCAATCCCGAGAAAGTAAGAATCTAAATACTTCTGATAAGCTTCTTGATTCTTAGCTGATGCTTTACTTTTTCTTCTTGTACATACAGGCCATGTATCTGTGTAATGTTTATATAGTCTTGAATTGTTTCTTTATTTTGTATCACTCATAGTAGCTTTTCCGATAAAGACATGATTACATTTTAAATTATAGGTAATTTACGTTAGGATTCTTTGATTGTAAGCCTATAAATACGTAGGCCCCTTGAATCATCGAATGAGATTTTCTCTACTATATTCTTAGTCTTTAGCTAAGTTAGTTTAATTTCTAGTGTACTTGACCTACATCATTTCATCAATTTTTCAAGAAACAGAACACTATCTCTGAACATCCCAACAATGACATAGGACCTTTAAATTGCCAACAGAGTTGTTCACAGGAAGCGGTAGAGAGGCTTAGAATTCATATTTGTACCTTAGAGCAATTCCGTTTCAAGTTCTGCTATTGCGTGTGTGTGTGTGTGTGTGCGTGCACGTGCATATAAGTTGTACATAAAAGACTACATCATGAAATTACATGACTTTCGGATTTGTACAGCGTATTACTGTCCCTGAAATATTGGAGGATGAGTGGTTTAAGAAGGATTACAAACCTCCAGTATTTGATGAGAGAGAAGACATAAATTTGGATGATGTGGAAGCTGTATTCAAGGATTCTGAGGTGCGTTTCACGAGTATATGGAGTTATTAGTTTCCTCATCCGGGATGCCACAAAATCCAGTCTCATATAATTCCTTACTTGCAGGAATATCATGTGACGGAGAAAAAGGAGGAGCAGCAGCCAGCTGCAATGAATGCCTTTGAGTTGATTTCCATGTCTAAAGGTCTCAATCTTGGGAATCTATTCGATGTTGAACAGGTTCGAGTTCTTTTTTTCTGTCCATATTCCAGCAATAAAACCAGAAATCGATGTGTTCACCAGATTTCAGAATTGACTGATGAGCAAAGATTATTAGGCGCAATAATTCCAGCAATTGTTCAACATGTTTTGACCTTCATTTACCCTTTTGGTTGCAACAGGGATTCAAGAGAGAAACAAGGTTCACATCGAGGTCCCCAGCCAATGAGATAATTAATAAAATTGAAGAAGCTGCAAAACCCCTTGGTTTTGACGTTCGCAAGAAGAATTACAAGGTGACGTCAAATTTTCCACGCACTTTTTTCAGCTTTATGTTTGTCTGCAGCAAGACAATGACTTTAATGTTGTAATGATACTAAACCAGTAATCTACTTGGCCTTTTCATGATGGTAATAAGCTTCGTTTTCTTTTCCAGATGAGACTTGAAAACATAAAAGCGGGAAGAAAAGGCAACCTTAATGTTGCCACTGAGGTATATTACATGTCCATTGCCTGCTCTGTTTGAGACGCATTACATTCTTGAACCTAATATTCTTAAGTTCTCGTACATTTTGTTGATATCAACACCTGATGTGCCCAAATCAGGTTTTCCAAGTTGCCCCGTCTCTGCATATGGTTGAGGTTAGAAAAGCAAAGGGCGACACTTTGGAGTTCCACAAGGTAAACTATTTTCTGAAAGTCTTGTTTGCATTATATTTATCCGAAACTTACTAGTTAGAAGTATTATATTCAACATATAAATGTAAAAACACTGCCTGATATGCTTTCATCAAAATTCCAAGAAGTAGTTCGGGGTATTTATTTGGTTTCATTTATTTTTCTTTTGCGGTGTTCATATGCAGTTCTATAAAAACCTTTCGACGTGCCTTGAGGATGTAGTTTGGAAAACCGAAGACGACATGCCAGAGACGAACTAGAGTCGTTGCTGTAATCGGGAGCAGTAGTAACAATTTCCGCTTGCAACTGTATAATTGTTGTGTCGTCATTCTTTTGTTTCACTTTTCGTTCTCTATGGGGACCTTCTTCTCCAGGGCGGGAATTTGAGTTCGATTGGTGTTCTCATGTTCTTGGTATTAAAATGATAATATAGTTCTCTGGTGAGGTGTGGTTTATCTGGTATGCTTCCTCAGACAAATGCAACCTCAACTGTATAGCACCTTTTAAATGTAAGTTTAAGGAAAAAAACAAAAAAAAAAACCCCTTTTTTGTGTTATGGCTTATTTCTGCAGATTTCTGGGTACTTTTACAGGAAATTTACTTAAATCAATAATGCAAGAAGTATCTCAAACAGATCAGTGTTTTCAATTAGTAGTACACCTTGATCCTGGTTGGATCGCATCTAGACAAAGCGAGGCCAGTCGACGAGCAATAACGTAAAATGTTGTGGAAGAATATGAATTCATGTATTTGCTGACAAACTAATTACAGTAAGACCTGCTAAAATGTGTATATGTAGGAACTCTATACATTCATAAGGTTGCTTCTCCCCATACAAAGAAATCACATATTGCAAGGTATACAAGCCAAAAATTGACTCTTTCTAGTTTTATCTATATGTATGAATGTATGATGTATGTGTATATAGCAGCCAGCACCAAAAACCTTTGCGAGTAAGCTACCTTGATTGCCTGACATCTCTCACGGTCGTATGAGGGCTGAACTCATTCATACTGATTTCCCTGTCGGCTGGAGCTAAAATCTTGGGAACTTCCCTTGACGCCTGAAGTTGTTCGAGTGCAGCTAAAACCTCCGTCATGGGTGGCCGGTACTTGGGGTCAGTGTGGAGGCATCGCAGTGCAAGGGCTGCAGCAGCTTGCGCGCCCTTTTTAGAGTACTGACCGCCCAACCTTGAGTCCATGATTCTCAACACTTTCCTATTGTCACTTAAGAATGGCTTTGCCCAATCCACCAAGCTTTCCTCAGCCCCTCCGGCATTATCGTCACCCGTTGCTCGTTTTCCTGATAGCAGCTCTAATAGAACAACTCCGAAGCTGTATACATCGCTCTTTGGAGTCAAGTGACCTGCTCACATTGTAGTAGATTTGATTTTGTTTAGCAGCAAATTTGGGTTGCATTAAGAACACCCCTTAATTTTTAAGTATATTGCAAAAGGACCCCATGATTTTGGAAAATTATACTACATCGCCGTCTACAGTCATATTTTACATTATAAACATCCCGTTGAAGTCCAGATGATTATGAGAAATCTATAATATAATCACGACGGCAGGGATATAGTACAAAATTTTCAATATCAAGAAACTCATATCTATATATCTAAAACTCAGGGTATGTTATGTGAATGAAAAGGTTTTTCTTGTTACTTAATTTGTCTAATTTTCATGTAAATGAAGAGCAAAAAGAACTATTAACTGAAGGTGACCTGTAGCTACATATTCTGGTGCAGCGTAACCTCGAGTGCCCACAACCCGGGTAGAAACATGAGTTTTGTCTCCTTTAGGACCCTCCCTTGCAAGGCCAAAGTCTGAAAGCTTTGCATTGAATTCCTGTAGAAGCATGACGCTAAAAAGTGAGAAGTGATGTTAAAATTTGATTCTAATTCTGGTGTACATGCAGAGCAAGGATTCAACGTTGAAATGGCTTGCCGTACCGCATCAAGAAGTACATTTGATGCCTTTAAGTCCCGGTAGATCACGTTGGCATCTAGACTGTGTAAGAAGGATAACCCTCGTGCAACGTCAACTGCAATACGCATCCGTGTTGCCCAAGACATGAGTTGAGCTCCTTCTGCACAAATAATGGATTCACAAATTTTAGCTCTTCCCTCAGGAGTTCGCCACTGTAATTGTTCAAAATTGAGATGTTCTTTTTTGTTAATGCCCAAACATCAGGGAGTTTTGGTGTAATCATCCATAAAGTTTATGAAAGGAAGTGATTAAATGCAAAAGGGAATCGAACTCACTTCTAAAGAGATGATTCTCCAAGCTTCCTTTCGGCATGTATTCATAGACTAAAAGCTTATGGTCGGATTCTGAACAATAGCCAATTAGCTTGACAAGATTTTCATGGTGCAGCAAGCCTAAGTAGTTAACTTCCGTCTGTCAACAGAAGGGAACGAAACGAAATCTAAGTCGTTGGCAATGGTAAGAAAGTGATGGGCAGAAAACATTTCAAAATCATGTATCCGGTGATTAGATGTACATACAAGCCATTCCCTGTGCCCTTGAAAGCTTTCCGGTTTTAATTTTTTGACGGCCACCACCATTCCACTTCCCGGTCTGCTTGGGGCAAACGTGTGCTCATCTATCCATCCTTTGAAGACGTAGCCGAAACCCCCCTCTCCAAGAAGACTATCCGACCGGAAGTTCCTGGTGGCGTTCTTGAGATCACCGAAGGTAAAGGATTTGAGATTGCTGGAAAGACCTTTAGATGCTAAAAGGGCAGTGCATAATGAGCCGGAATGGTTTGGCTGGCTCAATGAAGTGGCTTGATTCTGCTCGGAACTGCCAGTTGGACGCTTATTATCTGAAAAACGAAACAGAAGTGAATACAGTACTTCCCCATGGAAAGACATGAAATCAAGATTGTGAACATATTTTCAACTTAATCATCTTGCAGGAGAAACAATACTGTCAGAGATGATCTTGACATGATTATTACAGCATTACTCTGTTATAAGTTCCTTCCCCAGACTAATCAAGATGAAACCAAATGAAATACTAACAAGACTACTTATCTACTCTTAATGTATATCAGGGAGGAGCAAGACTCAGGGCTCCGACTAAAGTTAAAGAATAAAAATGAATGTCGACGCTTTCTTGTATCGTGTCATACCTAATACGAGATCGAATTAGAAAAATAGCAACTACGTTTATGTTATTCTTTCTTCATGGTAGACCAACAATTCCATAAAAGGATGTCTTAACATTTGCTTAAGCACTAAAAACCTACTTGTTTGCCTTAACTTGAAACATCAAAATCACAGCTTAGAGCAAAGACTTAAAAGTCAAAACCATTTATCTACCAAGAATTGCTATACTGAGGGTAGACAGTGCATTCATAAATCCAAAATTGCAGCAGTTGAAAGAGTTCCTCTGCTCTACATAATCAGAAACTAGCACAAAAATTCAACCAACAAACAGAAACCCCTAAGCAAAAACATTCATCCACTCTGCAAAACATCATTAAAATTCAAACAACCACCAAACTATGAAAGATTTAGACCTCTGAAATTACTCATGTATGAAACCATCTTCTTGATACTCATTGTAAGAGAAATGCAAAGCTCCTAGTACGGTTTGCAACCTTAACATCCGAAATTCCATTCATAATTCAAGACATAAAAGCCCCTATAAATAGAAAGAAAGGAAAAAATCTTGGTCAAGAGTCATACCCAAGAACTGTCCAGAAGAAGCATGTGCTAGTTTAGCAGGCTTTCCCAGACAAACCCCCATTGCATAAAGATTTCAAGAACTTTCACCTTACGAGTATGAGGGAGAATTAAAATTGGATGCAGATGAAGAAGACTGCAATTACAAGATTACTTTTAAACCCATTGTTTGAAGAGGGGAGAAGAAGAAGTTTCCCCACCACCCCACCCCCTGGGGGGGGGGTGGGGGTGGGGTGTTTAGTCAAGGCTGAGGAAAATCTTCATTGAAAATGATGACAGAGACTGCCATTTTTTGATAATTGTCTTTTATGGTCCCAATGAGGGTGCAAACTAGTATGAAAAGGGATCATTTTTAATCATGAAAAAAGCAACAAGTTTGACTGCAATTTGCTTGGAATTCAGAAGCTGAACATGCTGACTTATCTAAATTGCAATAATGTATAGAAACAAAAATATCATTAGGTGCGTCTACACTTGGCATTTTCATGTGCATCTGTTTCATTCCATTCCTACACCACCTTTTCACACTTATTACTACATTAATCAACATGTCTTGGATATGTCTTCCCCTTTTACGTCAAAATTTGGATGATTTCCACTCCCATTATCAATACATGTTAAAATAGGAATAATTATATTTATACTCTTAATTTATACTCTATTTAAATAAATTACTCATGATTTTTGGAAAATTATACATATCCATAAAAAATATCAACATCATCTACATAAATTATCTCTACTTTTTAAAAAATTACAGTTACACCTCCCAAAAACGTCAATATTATTGCACAAAGTAGCTCTATTTTTCGGCTATCGATTATGATTTTTGTAATTACGCAAAAAAATAATAATAATAATAATTTGTGTAAATATGCCGTTGATCAAGAAATGTAAATGTAATTCTCCGTATAATTGATGCAAGTTAAATTTATTTTGCATGAGGCTGGTACTTTATATAGTTGTTTGGATCTTTGTTGGTAGTTCGAATTGTTTGACTCATAATATGCAAGAAATATAGGGCATAAAATTGAGTGTTTTTGGAGTTTTGTTCCTTCCATGATGCAAATACTTTCACGGTGAAGATAATGAATTTGGGACATTGACGCCTTCTTTCTTGTCTTTATCCTAAAATTTCTCTTGTTATTTAGTTATTAGGTTGATTGTCTCTATGCTATTTAATCATAAAAAAAAAAAACCTAAAATTTATCACAACTACGATGCACGAATATGAATACGAATACGACAAGAACAATACAGAACACAACAATTCTTTTAAATTTTAAATCAAGACATGATAATTCTAGTAAGATTGTCTTTATATATCAGATCCAATACCAAATCATTGATATAAACACACCATCAGTCGTGTCGGAGTTCAATTTATTACACAGATGTCACTTGGCATGCATGTTGGATTGGAAGTCAAAGACATGTAATGTCCAAATCGTCATAAATACAAGTATCTAACACGTCTCGCATACTGTTGTGAACTACAATCAATTTATTTTAGATCATTTACTATATATACGCCAACTACTATAAATTACAAGACGTTAGTTGGTTCCCCTTTTACATACATCGGGAAGTTGAGATACACAAATTAAAACATCATCACAGTGTTTTGTTTTGTTTTCTGAGTGTTTTGTTATATTTTAGGGAGATAGAAAGATAAAAATAAAAATAAATAAGTGTGTTGAAAATAGATTTATTTTGTTTTTTTTGACATTTTCATCTATACAAATTGGCGTAATCCGACGTCGTACAGACCTAATATTTAAAAAGATGTCCTAAAGCAAGCAAGTTGGTTTGTTCAAACTTTGCAGTCATCCCTTTGAACTTTCTTGTTTTATGTTTAAACAATTTCATAGGCACCCCCAAAGACAAAAAGTCACATATCTGAAAACTTGCATGCTTTTGGGGTCATTTTGTAATTTAAAGAAACTTTTATATATTACTATTTACAAGAGCAGCCCATGTTTTTGGTAGGAATTAAATAATTAATCTTCTTTATAGGTAAAAAGGGAACCCAAAAGGGCTTATCTCATAGTATGTGATGGTACTCAAAATTATAAATCACATAACCATTACAAGACATATTACTTTTAGTAATGACTAAGTATTATGGTTAAAGGTGAAAAAATATGACGAATACTAATAATTGCGACTGCACAACGGCTATTACCTATTATTTTTGCAAGCGATGCCAAAATATTAATCACAGCTAAAAATCATAGCAAAAGTTTTGGCTAGAGTTAACACCATGGTAAATTTTCATTAACCGTGGTCAAAATTTATATTTCTGCCGGATATGTTTGACTGTAGTGTTAGTATTAATTTACCATAATTTTTAAGTTCACGGTCATTACATTAATGTAGGGAAAAAAATTTATTTTGTTTAGCAAACAGGGTAACAATTATTTTTTTAATTCTATTTTTTACCGTCTATATTATCTAAAATCAGTATAAATTCGTTAATTGTGTTATCTGAAAGTAATAGAAATGTGAACGTTCGATTAAATATTCGATACTAAGCACACTTCAAATGTTATTATTCTCGTATGTCATTTACGGTAAAAAGATGGATTATTTCGTATATTATAAATTATTATAATTTAAACTTACGATAAATAAATATTATCTACTGAATTAAATAAAATTAATGTACAAATTTGAATTTCAACCATAATTAATTAATTTTTATTATAATTTTAATTATAATAAAAGTATTTATCAGAATTTTTAACTATGGCTATTACTTTGATCTTGCCTATAAAAATAACGTGTTAATACTCATAATTAATTATAATAAAAAAATCATATTTGTTAGGGAAGAAAAGGTTACGTAACAAAATGACATGCCACGACGACAACGTTCACGAGTTGTTTGCTGACCAGAGATTTCCAAGTTTGGTTAGGAATTGATTATTATGTTAAGAACTTATAATCACAAAAATGATTACGTAATATTCTCAGCAATCGTATTTTATTGTTAAATAAATATTTTTTTAATTGCTTAGCTATTTTTTTTCTTCACATATCTAATTAAATAAATATAATAAGAATTTAAATAATATACGTATGTCGAGTGTGCTTCAATCATTTATACATAATAGGAGTATTTATATTTACACTTCCTTATTTATTATCTTTCTACACAAACTACCCATACCTTTTAAAAAATTATAGAAATTACCCCTGACAGCTTTTTCCAGCAACAAAAATCAATGAAAATTAAAAAATGCTTATTGATCTGGTCAAATTTTAATATAATTTTTCAAGGACAGAAATGCCCTCGGGGGTATTTCTATAATTATCAAAATGTAGAGAGAATGTCAAAATAATATTTATGAAAATAAGTAATATGACCCAATATATATATTTTTAAATTAAATTTACATTATTTTATTAATTTTTTTTAAAATTCAATTTCCATATAAAATTATATCTTTTAACGCATTATTGCATTTATAACGACGCTGCTATTTTAATTTCTTATTTTCTTCCATACTCGCGTTTCTCTTTCTTTGGACTGGGTCCTAACCACGACTTCATAATTCACAATAATATAGTTTAATTATGAAAGCGACCCTCAAATAAATAAAAAGAAGTAAATACTAATTAGTAATATAAAAGAAAACGTTCTTTCACTCACAAACTGGAGTTTATGATACCGTGGTACCAATTTTTTTATTGTGTCGATAATACCCCAATATTAGTTTTTATTTTTTTTTTAATTTTTGATAGTATAAAAAATGAGATCAACGGAATTTTTATGAATCGGGGTGCAGTTCTGCGCCATTATACTAGAACTCAATATAAGCTTATTTCGTTTCTTCCTTCCCCCTATCTTCTGGTGGAGCGTATATAGCGGTTGATCGTTCGTTGTTGCATTGCTGAGGGGTTTAATTTGGACTCCTTTATGGATTTTGTTTATTGGTGTTGTTCCATTAGTTACCGCTACATTATCTCCTTGAACCTGAATTGATTTTCGGATTTCTTATATTATCTTCTTGAACTTGGACTGATTTTTCTGTTTTATACATTAGAGACAAACATGGTACTTAATGATAGCAAATATAGTCTTGTCGAATCACACTCAACCACTTAATAATGAAAAATGTCGTTTAAATAATATAATTTAACATTTTCAGGAATATCAACCTATTCTGTATTAAGTTGACTTTTTCTTTTACCATGTCTTTTTTTCTTTGAAAAATGATGAGTTGATTTATATATTTTATTTTGATTTATAATATATTTTAAAATATAAAATATTCTTATTATATACATATAGAAATGACGTGCCATGACAGCTGACGTGTGTTTATATATATATATATATATATATATATATATATATACACTAGTGTGTGCTTCGTGTTATGCACAAATTAACTAATAATTAAAATACATTTTATAAAAAAAAAAATTGTAAAAATCAAATGAAAGACATGATTTTAGATTAATAATAAAAATAAATTTGGTTCTTCAAATTACGTTGCATTAACATTAAAAAAATTAAAACTCATAATATATACAAAGAGATATATCAATAGAAATAATTGAATATATATTATTTTATAAACTAAAAGACAATCATCTTCATATTGAAAAAAGTTACTAAGAATAAATTCAAGTATGAATTTAATAACACATTAGCATATTATTCAAAATTTTGTTAATGAAATTTAACATGTTCTAGAGAAGATAAATTGTAAATTAAATGATGAAAACATAATTATCTTTTTGAAGTTCAACATATAATATATAAAATAAAATAATAAATAAACCAAATCACTAATTAATAAAATTGAAATTTTATAGTAATTGACCATAATTAAAAATGAATAAAATAGTTAATAAGAGGATAATGAAAACTTGATGACCTAAATAATTTAAAGAATCATAGACAACAACAACAACAAAAAAAAAAAAAATCAATCTAATTAGAAAAATGGAATTAGGATAATTTAATCTTTAGTAAAAAAAATCAATATATATAATTCAAAGGTTAGATTGAAAAAGATATTAAGTTGGCATACGATAAAGTTGATAAAATGAGTAATGAACAAATAAACACGATTTTTCATGAAACACAAATATTATATATTTCATGACCTCGTGAAACAAAAATTAATAATAAAAGCATTGGAAGTTATAACATATGCAATTAATGCCTACTTACCAAATTGAGTATTTTTATAATTAAAAAAAATTCAAAATTCTAAAAATTGAGAATTTGGTCAAAATTGCTCGAATTGGTTGAACCTTAGCCCACCACTACCTATATATATATAACCCCAACTGCATAATGCAAATGAAATTTCTATGTAATTTCTCAAAGTTTGGGATTGGTCAAAATTCAATAAATATTATAATTTCTTATAATATTTCAAAGATACTATTAAAAAATTATAAAATTAAAAAAACAAGTGGAACTATCGTAACAATAATAATAATAATAAAGAAATTGATTTCTTAATTATTTAATTTAAACTTATTTTATGTAACCTTTTGTGTAATTTCTAAGAGAACTAAAATAATTTATTTCATAGTATTATAATTTTAATATTGAAAGTTGTTGTAACTAGATAATATACTTTATAGTAATCATTTTTTTCAGAATATATTGATAGATGTTTTAATTATGTCGTCACGAGTAACATCGATTATATCGGTTCTCATTAAATAAAATATATATCTTTTTATGCACGTTAAGATTTAAATGTTTATTATTAAAAACATGAAATCACATAAAAACATAATTATTTTGAAGAAAACTTAGGCACTCTAAAATTAATATTTATTTTTAATTTCATTCAATTAATAATAAAAAGAATTCTATAATTATAGTGGAATTGCTTATGAAAATAATTGTCAAACCTTTTGTGTAGTCAACTGTTGATTATTACTGGGAAGTCAGCGTTGGGGAATTTCATTTATCTCAGCAAGAATATGCATATTTTTCAAATATTGATCATAGTTTTGACTCATTTTTCCAGACAAATGTATATGGATAATGTCATTTTTTAGTACAAGGAGTGTGAATGTATGATGTATTCTGATTTTTTTAAATTATATTTTGTCAGACGAATTATGCTTCTATGTTAAATAAAAAACACATTTTGAATTTTTCATACAATGACAGAATAATTGTGATTATACTAAATTTTAAAAGAGCTTGTTGTAATTCACATTTCGTTGCCAACCAGATTACAGCGCCCAGAAACAAGAAACCACTTCAAACAAACACCCCATATTCATAAATACGATTAGTAAGACGAAGTTAGACGATCCGACCTTTGATCATATTCACTGTGGAGTAGAATGTGATCTCTGAGAACTCGGTCTTGTAACACGAAGTTCCATTTTGGGTCGTGGTGAGTTCCTGAGAGCTTGGATCTGTTCCAGCTCGGCCTGCACGTCAAGCATAGGAGGCCGGTTCTTGGGGTCGACAAAGAGGCATCGGAATGCAAGGGAAGCAACAGTTTGAGCAGCTCTTTTGGAGTACTCACCCCTTAACCTTGTGTCCATGATTCTTGAAAAGTGTCGGTTGTCTCCCAGAAATGGCTTAGCCCATTCTACTAATTTGCCTTCAGCTCCTCCGATACTCTCATCTCCCAATGCTCGTTTTCCTGATAGCAGTTCTAACAGAACGACTCCAAAGCTGTAGACATCGCTCTTTGAAGTCAAGCGACCTGTTCGGTTTCAACGATTCACAAAGAGAAAAACAAAATACCTTGTGAAAGAGTAATCAGCAGAAAGGAAAGCAAGTCATAGAAGGAAACCTGAAGCCACATATTCTGGAGCAGCGTAGCCGATTGTACCAACAACTCTAGTGGAAACGTGGGATCCATCACCGCTAGGACCCTTTCTTGCTAAGCCAAAATCGGAAAGCTTTGCATGAAATTTCTGCAGAGCATGAAAAATCATATGGGATGTTAATATATAAGGAACACAAGCGTAGTGCTGAGCAAAATTCTGAATAGTTTTAACATACCGAATCAATAAGAACATTGGAGGCCTTTAAGTCACGGTAGATTATGTTGGCATTTAGACTGTGTAAGAAGGAGAGTCCTCGTGCAATATCAAGAGCGATTTGCATCCGTGTAGCCCAGGCCATTGGTTGTACTCCTTCTACATGTACAAGTGCATTAAAATGCTGAGTAATCTTTTACAGAAAAATAGAGACTGGAGTATGCATATGTAATGAAAATCTACCAAGATCAGATTCTTATCGTATTACAGATCCCTAAACGAAACTCAGTTCATCATTGAAAGGTAAACAAAGGTGGATTAGACCTAAATGTTTTGGTATACTGAAAATGCGTCTAAATAAAAGATCTTTTAAGATTAGTGAAACAAATACGTTGATGATGCACATTTTGATCATAGTAAATGCAGGACAAGTAATGGTCTTTATGACCGTCCAGAGATAGATACATGCGAGAAATGAGAAATCACACTTTCTCCCCGGGGTAAGCTCATTAAAATTTCACGATAACTAGTTTGAAAAAGCATATATTGACGTTTAGTAAGAAGAACATGGTAAATATGATAAATTCATCTTAGCAGAATAGTATGAATCAAACATTGGACACATATTCAGTTCTATGTATCACTTCAGCGATACCGACATCACAAGTTGCAATTGAGAAAGGAGCAAATAAAACCAAGAAAGGCAAAAACCAAAGGTCCGAACACACAGAAAGATTCTGTAAAAGGGAAAGTTACTGACTTTTAAACAGGTGATTCTCCAAGCTTCCTTTTGGCATGAATTCATAGACCAAAAGCCTGTTTTTAGATTCTGAGCAACATCCAATTAATTTCACCAAATTCTCATGGTGAAGCTGCCCCAAATAGTTAACCTCAGTCTGCAGATTAGGCAATACCGCAGAAAGTTAAGTTAAATCATCAGAAAACAATCAGAGGAAAGCTTCAATGGGATTTCATGAACTTACAAGCCACTCCCTGTGACCTTGAAAGCTTTGTGCCTTGAGTTTTTTCACGGCCACAACCATCCCGGTTCCTGGTTTGCAGGGAGTCAACGTGTTCTCGTTTATCCATCCTTTGAACACATAACCGAATCCTCCCTCACCAATAAGACTATCAGCAGAGAAGTTCTTGGTGGCACTCTTTAGATCATCAAAGGTGAACGATTTGAGGTTGCTCGAGACAGACAGATCGACTATCGAGCCTACAAGAGCATCGGACAGAATCCCTGAATGCATTTGCATGTTTGACGGATTAAAACCCGGTTTTGCATTGCCAGGAGCTACTTTTACTCCTGTATACAACCGACCAAAATAAACTAATTGTCAAGTTTCGAATTCGACACAAAGCCACAGCTTTGTCCACCCCACAAACAAGTACCAGATTTGCAGCCTCATACAAGAAAATTCTAGCCAACAGACTTCATCACAATCTACAACTTTCATGTCTTTGAGTCATTAGTTGTTTATCTTCTTTTAGTCCATCTATTTGGCCATGTAGCATGAACTATTTCACATAGTGAAAGTGTGATTTCTTCTCTTTTAAGTGTTAATAGTATGAACTATTTCACATAATGAAACTATGATATTAATTACTATATATTACTTCCCAGTGAATCCAAGCACATCATCAAAATCACTTAACCATTCTCTTCCAAACAAAGTGTAAAATCTAAACATGCAAAGGCAAGAACCTGAAGCATATCTCCCACTAGATTTCAGTGCCACTACACTACAGTATATAACCCCAGATCTCTTCAAACCAATAATACCACAAATCAAACAAGAATTTTCCCATAAAGGTTGTAAGTTCAGCAGTTGTACCAAAAACTTGCCCAGAAGCAGAGCGATCATCATCACTCTTAGCAGGACTTCCCAAGCAAATCCCCATTCTTGAATTCAAACTTGCAAGAGAAGTGGAGTGGGAGTCCCACAAGAAGAAAAAGAAGGAATCTTGCAAGACTTGAAGTAAACCCCATCGGTTGCTCATCAAGAAAAAACATCATTGCTGATTTCTAGTCAACATAGCAGAAATTTTTGGTGGAAAAAATGACAAAAGTTTTGCTCAAGTAAGGTACCACCTGATACCAGCACTATTTGATTCATTTTCCGGAATTGCTTTCTTGCTTCTTATTTTTCAAAAGGAAAAAATGTAATTTATGGAGAAATGAACAAAAATACTTCTTTGAAAAAAAATAGTAAATTATCTTCAGTCTTTTAAAAAATGAAGCAAAGAATTCCTCTATCCAAATTATAAATTATAAATAGGGGGTAATTTGCTTTATTTTTTAAAATACAGAGGACTAATCTGCTATTTTTTGCTAAGAGATTTTTTCTAATTTCATATATCACAATAAAATAAATTGCATTTAACCCCCTTCAAATTATAACCAATAAATTGTTGTTTAATAGTAAGCGGTTGTATCTTAAGTGATTTTTTATAGACGAGAAATCTTCAAAATCTTAAAATTATACAGGATTTAATTCTTTCGCTCCCACAAATAAATTTAGTTTCATTTTTAATATAAACTAAAAATATTTTGGTTTTTACAACAATATAGCGACGTACTTATCGTATTATTGATATACAATTCAATTCTAACCACACTTAATTCGGATTAAAAATTCACCGAATTGTTTTATTCCATGATTCCTAATAAATATGTTGTCAAAAATCGAATTGGATTTTCTTTCAAACTTCTTTTATATCTTCCACTCTATTTAATTTAGATATGAAAGTACGCTTTATGTGTGTTCATAATTTGAAATTTTATTTCTTTTATTTAATTATATGAAAGTGGAAAAAAAAAACAAATAACTGATCAAATGTGCATGAACAACATATTATTCATTGAAAAAATTAAAGAAATGGTATTTTAATTAATATACATTTTATCAACCCAAAGATGATGATTCTAACCCATTATACTTAATAAATATTACAAATTTATATGCATGTCATGCTAAGTATAGAGAAATTACGTCTTTTATTTTATTTAAAAAGATTATATACTTCAAGAACATATTTTATATACACCAATGAATTATGAAATTATGGTGTGTTCAAGATTTGTGTTCCTCAAATTTTTGTCAGATCGTGGACTCGATTTTCTCTGTTAGTGTGAAGGTTGTGTTGACAGATAATTTATAAGTATTTCATAAGCGACTTATAATTTTAGAAAAATGTCATAACATGAGGTGACGATCAGCTAAAAGTATTTTTTCTTTTTCTGAATTGAAATATATATATATATATATTCGTATAAAAATATGAACACAAAAATATATATAGAGAAAGTAAATTACAAAGAGCTTTTTGAGATTTAACATAATTATAAATAATTATTTGTTGTTTGAAAAACTACAAATACCCTTTTATTATTTAAAAAATTACAAATAACCCCTTATTTTTAACAACAGTCTGATAATTAATCTAATTCGTTAGCTTTTCATCTATTTTGTAGCGAATTGACCAAAATGTGCTTGTGGACTATGAATTATGATGTTATTTATTTTTTGGATTAAGTGGACATTTTTTCTCATAATTTTTAAATTTTTTTCATCCACCTTTTTTCTTAAAAAAAGAATACAGTAAGGAAAAAATTGACAATTCCAAACCTCCATCCAAGTATTACACAATTTCATCAAACATAAGGGGGGTATTTGTAATTTTTCGAACATGAAAAAGATATTCATAATTATATCAAACCTTAAGGGACCTCTTTGTAATTTATCCTCTATATATATATATATACATATAAATTTTGTAGACCAAAATGGAAAAGTAGAAAAGACACCTCACAAACTTATCAAGAAAGATTGTGCTTGCACCATGTGTACCAGCCAAAATGACTAATGCTGATTTACAGTCGCAAAAAACTAAAATCTAACAACGTGAGAATCAACAGACAAGTCAAAATATACACACTTAACTCAATTAAAACGTCTTAAAAAATTCAAATTCATATTATCAATATAACATTTAATTTTAATCACTAAACTATAATGATTAATAATAAAAATTCAAATATACTTTAGCAGTCATTTTCATCACCCAATGTCTATTCTTCAAAAACGATGCAAACAGTATTGGGTAGATAAAGTTGCATCGTTTACGGAACCTTGAAATTCAAACTAGAAAAAAGAAGAAATCTAGAAGGTCAAATTATTTAAAAAAAAAAAAAAAAAAGGCAAGGACCTAAGTCTTGTCTATTGCAATTAATAGTGATCATAAACTAGGTAAGTGGCCTTTTTTTTTTCTTTTTCCTCTCCTCAAATATAAGCTTTTTCCTTGTTCTCTTCTCTAAGTAAATTCTATTGAATATTTGATTATTATTAAATTTAAAATTATTCGTGGTTTCGTCAATTTTTTTGAATTGTATATCACATTTTGATTCTAAATAAAAATCTTTTATTATATTTTGATGTCAGACTCGTAAGTGATATTTAAATATTTAATTGGATAAAATTATATATGCGATACAAATTTGTGGAAAATAAACCTCTAGCCCACAAAAATTAAATTAAATTAAAAAAATTACAATAATTTTAAGAGCTAAGAGTTACACTTGATTTTCCTCAAAAAAAAAAAAGTAATCTAATGTTTTTTCTCATATAAATTTTTTCTCATGATGGTTTGACATGAAAAAAATAAAATAAAACAAAAAATTGGACTTCCCACTATTACATCAAAGAATATTGCATCGGAACTTGTGGAGCAGACACCTATTTATCGTTTGTAAAAATTACAAATACATTTTCTAGTACTGGAATTATAAAAACATACACCAAGACATCTTGAGGTAAATTACGTCAACATTTTCCTTAGAAGGTGTGCTTGTAATTTTATAAAATACACAGAATATCTGTATAATTGAAGTTAACCTCAAGGATATCGATGAAATTTACCAAACTCGAAACCTTACACATCTCGATTTTTGCAGCAAGAATCCAAACTCGGATTATTGAATACGTCAACGTTCGACCTTAGCCGTTAGGCGGGAAACATTGAATGATCATCCATGTAATGTAACATAATCAAAAATCAAGAGGCAATTCACCACAAAGCAAATCCCCAAACTTGGAGTGTGTTAAGCATTAACATATATAAATGATATACACTTGCAAAGACCAGTCACAACCACAACTCTCTCTCTTCCAAGATCAGCATTACAATCAGAACTTAAAAGGAAAGAATAATGCAAAGGCAAAAGAATCAGATCAAGGCAACTGAAAAAAAGGCCTAGCAACTGACCACAAGAACAAGAAGAAGAAAGAAGAAAGCTAAAAGAGTCCGCTACAAGCAGAAAACATGGAATCCCATGTTCACTGGAAAGACTTCCACTCATGCAAGATGAACTAAGAAATGGTTATGATTACAGTTTCTGGTGTATATATGTGTTAGGTTGGTGTATCAACTTCCTGAAGAAGATCTGTCGTCTGGCCCACCAAGCGTAATCTGTTAAAACGAGCACGAATCGTTATTTCCGTTCAAGTTGTTTTTAAAAGAATAATTACATGAAATTCCTTGAGATTTAAGCATATTATAGAAGAATTTCGACTCGTTGTAGATAATTATATCGACGCCTTCTTGGTGTCGTTTTTTACATTATTGCTCTCCTGGCCATCCAATTGGGTGTATTACGAAAAAAAATCCATCAATTTTGAAGAATCATGCTGACCCTTCTGCGATTATGTTTTACTTTACATATTCCCGACTTTGCTGCTAGTCTTTAAAGGGGAATTTATAACATAAAACATAACTGCAGGGGAGCAGTGTAAACCTTCAAAATCGAGGGGCTTTTTCGTTAGGATACCAGAATATCAGAGGGCATCGATGTAATTATCCCTGATTTTTAAACCAAAAGGTAAAATATCAATCTTGCTTCATGTTCAAGAATTCGACACTTACATTACAGTCAAACGCGAATCTTCTTGCCAACATGATAGCTGCATTTCTTTCTCGTTCTGATTCAAATGCCAATACAAAGGAAAGCCCGACTTTTGCCTGCCAATATACTGCCTGGGCTGCAGCATTCCCACCACCTCTAACTCCACAGAGCTGAGAATGTAGAAAGAAACAATTGTGACAAGACTGTTTTACTGAAGAAGTAGTAGTAAAGATGTTCTGATTTATTTTTGTTGTGTTCAAATTTATAATTTGTATCATCTATTTCTACATAAAAGAGGCACTATAATTGGAAACTATGGATATTACTACTCTATGCAAATCACTTAAAATAAGCAATCAATATAGATTTAACTCCAAAACACATCGTTGGCCCTAAGAATTTGCATGGGAATATTATGTGATAACATTTACATTTCCAAGTCCAGAGAATAGGACGTGAAACATGTAACAGAAACCACATAATGCGGATTCAATAGCTTCTTACTTTAGTGCAAGAAATGTCTCAGTTCTTTGAAACTAAGAGAGAAGGAAAGTATCGGACTTGGTAGTGTTAGCTTATAGTACAAATTCCACCTTTGGTTAATAATTTGTTCAATCTTCTCTGGATTAGTATGTTAACACTACATTTTCTCGATACCATCTAAACTTCGAACCCCAGAATATTTCTGAGCTTTTTCAATCTTACCAGAGTCGTTTTCGTTGCAGCCTTTCAGATTCCATTACCGTCTTTCAATTATCTAAGGTTAGTTTCAATAGTCATCAGAGTACCTACATCTCTACAACATGAAAAGAAGAACCTCGTATTTCTTGCCAGAATTTGATATTGGCAACCCAAATGTTTTCTTGAGCAATGGATGCTGCACTTTGGAGTGATAGTCTCAATTCGCATCTTATCAACTCTACAATTTATTTATAATTACTTGAGGACTGTCACCCCGCAAAGAAACAAAGTGTAACAATACAAGTTAAAACTAAGAATTCAGAGAGGCCTGAGGTAAACAATGAAAACTCCATAAAGAAGAAAGAAAAATTGCCACAAAATATGGAATAAAATAGAGAAGAGATGTTCTTCGTAGAGTAATAGTGGATGTTGTGAATACCTGCATTGAATTGGAGTAGTACTCCTTTGCCATTGTTGTTTTCCCTTTGCAAAGTTTTATTCTCATCTTTCCTACATGCAGTACATGGATAGACTGTGACGGATGATCTACTCCATTCATCTGGATAATTACTACCTGGAAATCGGTGTTATCGCGACGTCAACACAGTGGGGAAAGAGAAAAGGAGACCAGTTTTAACGGACCTATGCAGTAGAATTGGAGATGCATCTTATACAGAAATAAAATGAGGACCATGAATTTATGCATTTTCTGATAACCGAAGCATGTTGTACAAAGAAAAAGAAAAAACTCTCCCCGAAAGATTCTAGTTATTCATAGACTTCGCATATGGAAACTGTTTACTGCTGCGGAGGGAGAATCAAAAGCAAACTGAAATTTTTTATTCCCTTTTAAACTTAATTTAGGTTGAAAGCCGTCAAAAAGCTTCGATCAGGAGCTCTTAAAAGCATTAACACTTGACTCAAAAAAAAAAAAAAAAAGCATCAACAGTTCATCTTCAAGTGGGGTGAAGGGTAGAATCATTATGGAATGTTTATAACCATTTCCAAGACCAGAATTCCTTAATGAATATATTACTAGTTAACATAGTTAAAATCATATTATCTACTCAGGAGTAAAAAGAAAAAAAAGAGCAACTAATTATGATAGTATGAATATATTTTCCGTTTTTATTTTTTGTACCTATTTGAGGAATGGAGTAGGCCTCAGACAAGAATTAACAGGTACCATTTTTCACATCTCTAGGTTATTCAAAGCTTGTAAAACCAAGTTGAAAACATGAAATGCCAGAGAAATTTCCAGGGGAGAAAGATCATCAACAGAATACGTAGCGACTCCATGGTGGACATCATATAAAAACATGTATCTCTCGGTAACCAATTTTTTTGTGGAACAGAATGACATACATTGAATTCAGTCTCATGTCTTCGAACCAATGCTTCTACGTAGTTCCCCAACCCTGGTGCTGAAAACAGAAAACTGATTCAGTTTCTTTCAGTATTAAACTCCACACAAATTTCAAGAACACAGATTAATGTTTACCAACCTGGATCAATAGGTGCTGAGGTTGTTAGAGTAATTGTGTGATCAGCAATCAAAATATCAGCTTGCAGTATTTGTCCAACATCAAAAGGCTCAGGAGCATACACAGATTTGGTGGCCCCTGATATTTTCAAAAGCCAGAAATAATTAAATCATTGAACTACAAGAGGAATCTGCAGTAGTGATTCCAGGTAAAAAGCATATGGAACGCATTAATCAATGAAAAGACCTCCATGGTTGAAAGACAACAAACATCTGTTGACATGTTTCAGTGTCAGTAGTTTTTTTTTTTATAATGACCATCTGCTTTCATGTTTAAACATCCGTAAATTCTCAGATGTGAATGAGCTATCAAGGTACAAACAAGTACGATGATGAACAGGGAAGCAAAACAAAGATACCTGATATAGGCTCCTTCTTGCCACCCTCAGATGTTGAACGATACCATTGAAATGCACATTCGGAAAGTTCTGGAGCACTATCAGAACAGGGATATATCAGCAAATATGAACCCAATGCCAGAGTACCATCTATATCATACAAATGGGGTGCATCTTTATCACCCTTCTTGCTTAGTGCCAGCTGAAAATATTCATGGAATGGAAAGTTTTAGCTCTCAAAACCTGATATATATGCTTCATTTATAATAATTTCTCAAATGAGCACATTAAAATTACATTCCCAACAAGTAGAATATAGCAAAAAAATGACAATACCTTTATGTAGATGATGCATTCGTGAAACGTAGATATATCTTGCTGCGTATGTTATACTCCCTTGTCTCAAATTGATAACTTCTATTTCCTTTACGGGACATTCTCAATAAGTCATCATTTCCTAAAATGAATTTTTTCCCAAATGTGTGCTTTCTCTTTTGAACCAATAATGTGACACAATTTTGATTGCAGTAGTACAACGATTCACAAAATCTTTATCTAAAAACTCCATCTTAAGCCAAGGGGAACTATAATGTTGGTAACGAGGGTGTATTAACTGGTCATATAATGTAAATAGTTCTCATTCTTCAATAACAAGACTCTTATATGATCGAGTATATAAGCTCCTTCCCAAATGGTCTCCAAGAGGATATCCTATACCGAACTTTCAAAAGTTGATATTATAAATGCAGTTCTTACTCTGTTGGGGCTGAGAACGTCAAGCATCACTAGGTCTCACTTTTGGAAGAGATATACCAATTTTAAGGGTTCTAACACGCGGACACAAGTCTCTTCAAGGATCTTAAACAATATAAAATACAAAATAAATGACACAATATTATCAAGCATGTCATGCTGCAACTCAGATGCAACAAAATTTATTAATGTTGTTTCACTTTTGCATGCATCACTACTTAGTAGCTTATCAGATATAAGCTACTGAGATGCCCTTGTAATCTTTCTTTCTACAGTATTCTTGTGTTGTGGATTAACGATGGGAGATTATGTCGCATATTTAGATGCAAAAATACAAACCTCGGACAACCAGTAAGCAAACAGACCATAACTACTGCTGAACATTGAGAAATATAGCATCGATAAAAGGAATGAGATAGATGCAGAATAAGAGTAAAACCTCCTTCTGGAGCTGCAGTGAATGCTTCGACTTTTCAGCAAGTTGAATCCTTAGTGCTTGAAGCTCATGTTCCATGTCCATAACCTGTAAAAGAAAACGTGACTTACAATATAAAGGGTATGTGAAAGAGGAAATATAGATACCATGTAACCAAAAGAATATTTTGAACAAGAACAGATTCTGCAAGACTTTGGGACCATTTCCGAGTACAAAATCAAATGTCTTCCAGATGATAATCTAATGTTAAACAGTAGGAAGACAACAAGATAATGCCATCAGAAGTACTCTAATTATCGTTTAGATTAAATCAACCATGTGGTTGCACCATGCTAGAATAGAATAAAGGATACAAAAGTAACTACCCTACTAGGCTGATGCAGCATTTTGATTCGCCTAGCCTCTTGAACCTCCTTCATCAATTCGTCCACGTCCTGAATGTCATAACAAAAGACAAATAGCAAAAATCAAGAATACTGCAGGTTTGAATCCATAATAGGGCAGAAGCTCATTTTCAAAATTGGCACATACTATAAAAAAAGAAATAGAAAAGTGATTGTGTTCAGAGTCTTCAGACATGCGAACAATTGCAAGACTATCACAGAAAACTAACAACATAGACTTTTACCAGAAAACTAACAAAAGGTTTCAGCTCTAGAACAGAAGCAGCAGCACATAGAAAAGTTTTTTTTTTTTTTTTTAAATTTATTTTAGACGTGGAAGGGAGGTTTTCTTCAGAACCTGCTTTCCTGAAGCTCGTGACATTTGTTCATGTTCCTGAAGAGCCTCTTCCACTCTCTGTACTGCTGCTCTCGCATTCTCAATTTCAGCCCGTGCAAAAGCTCTTTCTTCATCAACAAGTTTTTTAGCATCTTCAGAAGCCTGAAAGAGAATGTAATTTTTGTAAGAAGAGAAAAATAGAGAAATTTTTGTCCACCGAAGTTCCTATCCAATGAAAAACATGTTTGCCTCCTGCATATATTTTACTTGGGGGAGGAATCACAATCTATGATCAATCAGCACATTCAGTATCTCTCCATATTACTAAAATATTTCCAATATGCATCAGATTTTCATTATGAAAGGGAGGAAAAGACTGACGGTGAAGAGAGAGTGGGTAAAGGAATTTCTACAGAAAAGAGATTGAATAAACATGGTAGAGAACAAGAAAGCAAAAAAAAGATAAACTAATACTGATGATCAAAGACAGTTAAACCGCAGCACGAAGAAGTTCCAGTTTGGCGCTCAGCCCCGTCCTTAATCTATTTTAGCTAAGCAAACAAAAAAATCTGAATAAGGGTTTCTTCTGGAATGTACAACTTATGAGGATGAGGATAATGATGATCATTATAGTAACAAAAATTGATAATAATTAATGCCAAAAACTTTGGAACAGATAGTATTATATTGCCTCAAATCTGCAGATTATTCACCCGATAAAGGGTCTATTTATTACATAGGCACAGTCTATGCCAAAAGAATCCAAACTCAGTCTTCATATTGTGTATCTTTGCATCAGGGAAGGAAACAGACTCATCATCCGACAGGCGTATGTCATTTTACCTGTTTTAGAAAAGTTGCAAGTTTTTTTACTTCAGCCTTCTCTTGAATTAGCTCTCCTTCCCTCTGAGTCAATTGAACCGCTAAAGCTTCAACCTGGAAACATTAGAAATTGCCACATGGTACAATTCGTGAAGAGTCATTAGAATGATTTTGCAATTATGTGAGGCAGACACTAAGAGACAGATTACTGAAACTTTGAGAACTCATCAGATTCGAGACCAAAAAACACTAGAATATAGCATCTATATATTCATCAATAAAGTATCCTACTAAAGTTTCAATGCTAGACATCAAGGACAAGAAGACATTGTGCTGGCTATATTACTTAGAAGCCATGATAATTAAGAATAAATACAAAGAGATAAAAAGTGCTAGGACTTCCTATCATTATGTCATTCTGCTGTATTTCTTTAATGTTTTTAACATTTTTGCATATATAGCAAGATACTTTATTGTACCCTACATTTAGAACATGCATATCCATATAACATACTCTTATTTAGCAACTGCTGGAAAATAAAGAGGGTTGGGGAAACTTCGCTTGGGAGAGGACAATTACCGGCAATAACGGACTATGCACTCTCATTTTTCCCTTTTTTTCCCTTTTTTTTTTAACTTTTGAGAGAATTGTTGTTTTTAGTTATATCTGGACCGATTTGAGTTAGAACTGAACCATTTCATTTATTCATTTATATAGCTCCCATTCACATCATTACAATGAAAAGACAAATCATAAATGAATAGTTAGGAGATGGAGAATAACCAACCATAGCTATTGCTTCTTCTACATCATCTTTGTTTTTGCCTGCTACACGCCCTTTAAGAGCTTCAAGTGCATCTCTGAGTTTCTTTAGAAGTACATGTTTCTCCAATGAAGCCGCCTCTTTGAGTCTTGCCTGGAACCCATAAATAAATGACATCTAAATTCCGCAAATCTAATAGAGACACGTGTCACTAGCTTTTGGTTTTGAGAAAGGAAATGAGAAACATAAGATATATCTTGAATGGGAAGCAAGATAGAAATAGGAATGCCAATCTTACAAAACAGAGTCTTCACTTCTTCAACCTCCTTTTGATAAGAAAACAATATTTGAATGTATACTTTACTCAAGATAGTTCGCAAAAGGGCAAGATTGTAAATGACACCAGTTCACACAAGAACAAACCTCGTCAGATAGCTTAGCAGCAGCGGCCAAACCCTTCTCGAATTTGCTAGCAAGATCGCGGACAGAAAGTCGTTTCTGCTGCTCCAGCAACAAGGCAGTTTCTCGCGCAACCATATCTTTCATAGATGACGTTCTTGAGTCCTCTTTGACCTCCACAATCTGATTGTTAGCCCCGATTTTGTAATTTGGAAAACGACTTGAGGCAAAAAACACATCAGCTGACACGGGCGATACCATATCCTTTTGCATTGTATAACTAAAGTCACGGCTTAACATCGTCATAGTTGAATTTTCCTAGAGACATCAGCCAATAATAACTAACTGTTAGTATCTGCAGCTGATGTTGTTCTCATTAGCTAAGACTACAACAAATTTATTCTTCAAAAGAGATGGCAATAGTACAGTACACTACTACTTCACCATGACCAACATTTGAAGTCGAAGTTCTCACTTAATGTGATTCGACGAAAATGATCGACAATTCGCCAATTAAAAACATTACAAAAGATGAAACTTTTCACATCTCTATGTATGTTGCAAGAACCAAAAACAAAGAAATCTTTAAAGTAGGTAGTGCTTTCACCATTTCTCCATCCTTACTGTCTTTTCCATCTCAGCCTTTATGAACCCGAATACCAACATAGTAACCAATTAATCAAGAAATTTGCAAACTCACGTCAAAGAAATCAGTGAAATGAATACTTACATTACTGAAATTCTGACACCAGGTTTTCAACCATTACACAACAACCTCATACCAAAAGGAAAAGCAACAAAACAATTCACACACAGATTTCTACCCTTTGATGTCTGTTAAGTATCGCTTAATCAATTACAAAAAAGAAAAACTCAAAAACAATGATCAAAGCCTATAAGAACAACAAAAACTCACCAAACACCAACCAAGAATAAACAACAACATCAAGATTAATTCTAGCCCAGAAAATCTTTCAAACAGATAACAAAGCAAATACGTGCAAAACCATACAGAGAACTCAAAAGCCCAGTGGAGAAGTTTCACTCACAGATCATGCAAGACAAGAAACTGGGGTGAGATGTTTGGCTCTTATAAGGTTGAAACCAACAACACCATGTATTCAATTGCAGCAGCAGTTGTTGAATGTAGAGAGAGAAACTTTGTATGTCTGAATGCAGAAGGTAAAGATAAAATGAATAATTGGTCTGATTTTTGCTTTTTTAAAAGCCAAAGGAAGAAAGGAAAAAGCCGCCCTCTTGCTCTCTACAGTACTCCTCCATTAATGAGATATATATATATACATATGTATATTTCTATATTTCTTACTGTGTGAATGTGTGTGTATATATATGTATATTATACATATATGTATACAGAAATACTATTGAGCTGCCACCTGTTTGTTTGGAAATACTTTTTTGTGCTCACAATTGAAGGCTTTTTAGCATTTCTTTTGGTCTCAATTACCTTTTTTAGGTCAGAAATTATAAAATTGTCTTTTGTTCTTGCAAGAAAGCATGTTTCTGTTTTCTTCAACTGCTGAGTTTTGTGATTACGAGGTTGAGGAATGTACTTAAATTTAGGACAAATTACGTTGGTGCTACCCAATTTTAGTTTTATTTACACAAATGTCTTATACTTTTCTTAAATTATAAATAAACCCCTTTATATTGTAGTTACAATTACAAATATTCTTTTTAAGGTTGCAGTTGTAATTACAAATATATTAATACTTAATGGCGAAATTTTACAAAAGCATCCCCTAAAGTACATTACAATAACATTATTAAAAAAATGTACTTATAATTTTATAAAAAAATATATATATAAAAAATATTTGTGTAATTAAATTTTTATTATAAGGAGTGTCAATATAATTTATCGACAATATTACTCTAATGATAGAGATAGAGTGATTTGTGTAGGTTAACATTTATCACTCCTATATTGTTTTCATAATACTTTATTTTTTTTCTTTTTACTTCTATATTTAAATATGCAAAATAAATTAAAATACATCACTAATTCCAAACCAATTACTACACATAAACAAAATAAATCAAATCATACATTCAAATAAAATAAAAAATAATAATAAACTATTATAAAAATAAATAAATACTTGTATTTGTATTATTCGAATCCACAATGATTGATTTATGCCTCCGATGGAGCATACCAAACTTGAACTTCGAGCACAAATAGAATTTCTTGTGTCGTTGGACGTCTTTTTCAATAATCACTTTTCAAGATTAAAATTTAATTACAAACTCCAATTTATAATTGATAAGTTTAAATTATAAATCCAAATATTATCACTTTTTTCCCAAAATTGATCTTATAATAAACAAATTATTTTATAATTAATTATACAATCATCTATCTATCAAATCGAATGTTCATTGTAATTTAATAGAAAATGAGTTTCATATTTTTTATTCATTGGTTATGGTTAGGCTTTTGAAATATTCAAAATTAGATGCTGCAAACATATAAAAAATCGAGTCAACGAAATCGATAAATCCAGAAGTTTTAATTAAATTAATAGTTCTAAATATTGTAATGGGAATCTTGATATATGTAATAACATGGAGAATGTTGGTAATTACAAGAAGGTTATGTTTTTTGACTGTCTTTTTGTCTACTTTTAAGTTGCCCATAATCATATCTTAGGTTGTCGTGCAACGGTACACCACCGTTGAGTTTGATACTAAAACTATCGTAATCTACACTAGTATAAAAAGAAGAGAGATTTTTAACCCACAAACAGTGATTTATAACGCTACTATATCAATTTTTTTATTGTGTCAGTAATATCTTGATTTTTTTTTTGTATAAATAAGATGTGTTGATTTATATATATATTTTAAATGTGAAATATTATTTATTATATACTTTCAAGAATGACGAGTCACGACAGCCAGTTAAGAAAATAGTAAAAATGAAAAAAAAAATTTCATTACAGGTTTTGTCACTTTCAAGAATGAATCGCGACATATATTTACTCATTCTTTCTTCTTATCTTAAGGAAAATAATTATTTAACATATATATAGAATTTATAAACAAACAAAGACACGACACTCGATGACTCCGTCCTCCCTTGAAATTTGGTGTAATTATACGTAAATTTTATGTGATTTGAAAAATTACATTTAGTACTCATGACTTTTGTTTCTATTTAACAAATAGATCCTTCTATTCACTAAAATTCATCGAATTTACAGATATTAACAAAAAAATGAATGAAAATCAATATTTACTCCTAATTATTTGATTATAATTAAAAGTATATAAAACTTCTTAACTTATGTACAAGAATTATGTAATCTATATAACTTTTTTTATTTTATACCGATATAATATTAAGACCGCTCGTACATAGTACACCAAAAATAAAAAATAAAAAATAATATAATTATATTCAATTACAAACAAAAAAGTATATAGTATAAATACTATGCATCATCATGGGCTGAAAATGTATACAGATATTCTAATTATTTTACTATTTTTGGCAGTAAAAAAAATAAATTTTATGCTCTTAATTGGAAAGTCTCATTTATTGCCATAAAAATAGATTATTTGAATGTTCCGATAAGTTATAATTTATTATGTTAGGTTACATGTATCTATATATATATGTAGCCCCTATATTTCATTAACTTGTAATCAATAGTGTGCAGTTACACATTATTAAATTGCTGCTATTGTCGTTGGCTGCAAAGTACGTTTTTCTGCTCAGCCATTTAAACTCATTCTGAAAAATATATATATATATATATATATATATAATATTTTGTTGGACATATGTTGAATATTATTTTGGGCACGACCCGTTTTCAGTATGTAATGAATTATGGTATTCATTTCATTATTGAATTATTTCAATTTTGCTTGCAATAAATAATCAATAAATTACATCAGCAGAGTTTGGACATTATGTGTTGCAAAAATAGGTTTGGATGATACGGTTCAATTTCTCAAGTATATGTCGGACATACTTAGATCAGATGGAAGTGAGTGTTGGGAAAATTTATTTGCAACATTTTATAAGATTTTTTGATACTTTAAAGAGTTTAAATTTATTTTAAAAATAAGTTTTTAAAATGTTTGGATAAATAAGATGTCAGAACTTATAAGATATGATATAATAAGCTTTTTATATTGTAATAATGACCGAAAAAGTCTTCAACCTATCAGAATTTAAAATTATATAAATAGATAAATTTGCTTTGGAGAGAAAACGTCGATTATATGAAGGATAAAAGTGAAATACTAACAATATTATAAATGTGTTTTTGTTTATTTGAATATAAAGATTAATGATATTCTAAAAAAAACGAGTGAGTCGACTTTTTTTAAAAAGTTTATAAGACTTACAACATCTGAATATAGTATCTTAAAAGCTGTTAAAGAAAAATTTTCAAATGATTTTCAAGAACTCATAAATATTTTATAAAATATTTTGAGAAATTTATAAATTTAACCAAAGACACTCTTGAGCCTGTATGGATTAGAGTGGGTCTGGGCTGAAAGAGAGGCGCAATAGGGATTTGCAAGTTGCTTCATAAATTTCATAGGTCAAAAGGGATTTGCAAGTTGCTTCATTAATTTCATGGGTTACAGACTCACAGTGATCCAAAACAAAGTTCACGTACAAGAATTTTTATTCAGACTAAGTTTGGTTAGATCAAATCGATAGTATAACAAATATAATTACATGATTGGTCATTTTTCTTATATTATATACTAATTATATGATAAGTGTAATACACTTGTCGTACGCATAGTTCTGGTCCTATCGTTGTAGCATCTTCTGGTAGAACTTAACCTTAACTCATCATCCTAAATTCTGAGCAGAATCTTTGACATGATCTGATCTGTACTTGTACCATGATGCCCAAAACAAGTAGTTCACAAAATTGAGGCCACTAAGGATGCCCAAAAACCAGTAGAAGTAATCCAATTTGTTATGCTCCAAGTGTGCTGCCTGAAGCCATCCTTGTTTATTTGCTGCAACCTTCTCAGTAACAGCATTCACAATGTTCACAAAGGCAGTGCTCAAGAAATAGCCGAACGACAACGACAACAACGCGAAAGAAGTAGCAAGAGACCTCATCCCAGACGGAGCTTCTTTGTAGAAGAACTCCATTAGTCCTACCATTGCAAACATGTCGGCCACCCCAAACACGCCGTATTGGAATGAAAGCCAGAAGAGGCTGATCGGCTTGTCTGGATGCTTCAGAGCTTGATCCCTTCGTTTCACCTCAACAACACCGGCTATTCCCATTGAGGCAACAGAGAGGATGAGGCCGATGCCTACACGTTGGAGCTGAGTTATGCCGCTTGGATGGCCTGTGATCTTGCGTGCGAATGGGATGAAGAAGAACTCATACAGTGGAAGGAGAATGGCCATGAAGAGTAAAGGGATTACCGGGATTGAAGCAGTGGGGATGTTTAGTGTGGCCAAGTGAGGTTCCATGGAGTATCCTTGGAGTACTGAGAAGGTCTGCAATTGAGCCAAGCATGTGTTCATTATGATTGTGCTGGCAAAGATGGGCAGCATCCTTATCAGTATCTTGACTTCTTCGACTTGTGTCACTGTGCATACTCTCCCTGGCTGGCCGGTGCTCGTCCCGTCCCAAAGAACTGCAGCTTTGTCGAGGAACCTGGTTTAAGAACTTGACATGAGAACATGCACATACCCTGTTGCATTATCCATTTTTCTGGACGAACAACGTAAATCTTGTGTCTTTTTCCGATTTTACGCTCACAGTTAGTTCTTGAATCTTAACATTGTAGCAGTGGTAAGGATATTACATACCTGAACTGGTTGGTGTGCAGAAGCTTATCTTCAGAGGCATCTCTTTCTTTATCATCAATTTCATGCAATTCATCAGAGTTCTCAGGCAACTTCAAGTGCCTGTTGTGTACTGCTGCCAAAATGACCTGAAATACACTAGAAATATTACACTTTTTCATTCTACAAGCCCAGCGTTTGGTCAGTGGAGTGAGTTAGCATGAAACAGACCTGTGATAACCTAATAATGGGGCTATCTGCTAATGGTTGGAATAAATAGAAGTTCTTCCCGAGTGCAAGAACGACGAAACCAATGAATGCGGCTGCAAAACCGGTGAAGAATGCCCAGTGCCAGCCTTTATTCAGTGCAATCCAAACAACTAATGTCACTCCTATCAATGATCCTACAGTTGTACTAAACTGAAAATAGTTGAAATAGCTTGCAAGAGCCTTTGCTCCCTTCAGGTCCTTCCGATCAAACTGATCCGCTCCAAGCGCAGCAATAGATCCCTTAACCCCACCGCAGCCTAAAGCCAACACACACAAAGAGGTATAAAACATGATGGCCTCACCGCCCTTTATACAGCTCGGTTTGTTGCAGGAATCAGGCTGCAGTGTCTTGGAATTTGCTTGGATGGTCACCATTAGTAGTCCCTGTGAAACCAAAACGGACACTAGTCTGTAACGAAACTCGACACTAGTGCATAACTAGGAAAAAGAAATCTCTCACTTTCTTACCATAATTTCAAGAAATCCAAAAATGAGGCATGTGTGGAGCCTGTTCAAGTAAGTATCCGAGATGAAGCCTCCCAAAACGGTGAGCAAGAACGTCGATCCTAGGAAGTTGGTGAGAGTGTTTGCGGAGTGGGATACGTCGAAAAAGAGTGCGCGGTGGAAGTAGAGAACCATAATCGACATGTTTGCTACGAATCCAATATTCTCCAGAGCTCCCAAGACTGACACAGAAAACACATTTTGTACATCATAAGTTTGAGATTGTTCATTCTTAGTTCTACCAAGTTCCTTCCATATATGGAAGTTTTACGGGCTGCACTTACCGAAAATGAACGTGCACGCCTTGAATCCACCCCGCCTCTTGGTCTCATTGTAAATCATTTTGAACTAATGGACTCGAACTTGTTATTTCCCAAATCTCATGATCTGGATCTCCTGATATCCATTTATACTGATCTCTTCATGCGAGCTAAGATTCTTGCTAGCCGTCGGATTTGGATAGGCGAGTGTAGCATAATGTTGTCTGAATTTCTTTGTTCTGAACCTGTTCCAATAACAAGAATATCCCTTTATTTGTATTTTTCTCCATTTTTCCATCCCATTTTTGGACATTTGGATGGCACATTGGTCCAAATAGATAATTGAAGAGAGTGTGTTTATATGGATAAAGATCCAAAAATTAGGTCTCATGGAGAAATCCATCAAGATTAAGATTTGTCATTGTTATTGATCTTTTTGATAGTATAGTTGTCGTCATCCTCATCACTGTTTGATGCCTGTTATTGTAGGTACATATATTGTGCAGTCTTAGAGTTTAAATATCCTCCAATTTATCTCTTTTCCTTTTATCAAATATGTCACGGTCAAACCAACAATCTGTTAGCTTAACAATTAATGCTAGTACTACTGAACTGTGAATATTTGTCATGTTTTTTAAAAAAAATTATTATAATTTTATTTTTTTGTTGGGAAAAAGCATACCATCCCCGATATCTGAAATGTGCAAATTACTCCATGTGAAAAAAAATATCAAATTACCTCTTTATGTTTTTCATAATTGAGCAAATTACCCTCCTCACGCGATTCGTGAAGTGCACGCTCTTTTTCTTTAATTTTTTATTTTTTTAAATCTTACATTATAAAATTATTTTTATAACACTATTTAAGAACCATTTGATTTGATTTGAATCTAAGGTCCAAATTTAATTAGTAAATCAATGGCCCGGATTTTATTTTAATTCAAATCAACGGTCTGATTAAAAATTATATTTTTAAAATATATTTATAAAACTTTTAACAAAACATATATGTATCATATTATATAATTATAATTATATATATAAATATATATAAACACAGAGAGAGAAACAAAGAGAAGAACGGCAATGGCGACGGCCACCATAAGCGTCAAAGGGGTGGTGGAGGTTTGAGCATTTTCCAATAGGGAGCGACAATGGGGAAGGGTTTCTAGGGAAGAGGGTGGCGATGGGAATGGGTTTCTGGGGAAGGGGGACGGCAGCGATAGGGAAGGGGAAGTGTTTCCGGGGTTAGGGGTAGGCAGCGGTAGTGATGGGGGAAGGGGAGGGTTTCCGGAATAAGCGTGAACGGCGCTGATGGGGGGAGGGGGGGGGGTTTAGGCGGCGACGGCGTGGGGTAAGTT
Source organism: Sesamum indicum (assembly GCF_026168435.1). Lineage (NCBI taxonomy): Eukaryota > Viridiplantae > Streptophyta > Magnoliopsida > Lamiales > Pedaliaceae > Sesamum > Sesamum indicum. The sequence goes on from NC_142662.1 coordinate 23,338,947, forward strand.
TTTGTAAAAAATAAACATATATATTTATTATAAATAATAAAATATTATTATATATAATTTTATATAAAAAGTAATATTTTATTCTTAAAAAAATCAAAACACACAGAAAAAGAGTGTGTAATACACCACCTCTTCAGGGGGTGTAATTTGCTCAATTTTAAGAATCATAAAAAGATAATTTGGTATTTTTTTTATATATAAAAGGATAATTTACTCATTTCGAAATCATAGAAAGGTGGTATGCATTTTTCTCTTTTTTTTTTTGTTATATTTTTTGAGCCAGCCGAAGAATAAACATAGTATTATGTAAATTGAAGACATGTTGGCGCCAAAAGGAAATGCCACTGCTCAATACATGTGTGTTAACCGATGTAATAATTATTTGGGATAAACTACAACTATTTTTTTTTTTGAATTAATTTAATTACACATAGATCTCCTAAACTGAGGAAATTCTATTTAGTATTTTGATCATTTGTTTTATTACTGCAACTTCAACCAGACTGTGTGGTGTCAAGGCAACTAATGTGCTTACACACACTATTATTACAATGCTACCATTTGTTTGGGGAGGAGTGGGTTAGGGTGGAAGTGGTGTTCAAATATGGGATTAAACGCAACATTTAAATATATGCAAATTGGGGTGCTATTTATAGGGATATGGATCATCATCCCTTCCAATTTCACTACATATAACTTATCCCACCCCTTCATAAACCTAATCCACTCCTAATATCAGCCATGTTGAAGTACTGGTAAACACCAGATAAACACGTCCTTAGGTTCCATTTATTTTCGGAATAGGAATAAATGGGTTATAGGACAAATTTAAATTAAATATATGATTCAAAAATTTAAAGATTAATCATAAATAGTTTACTTTATTATTCCAGTCAAACAAAACAGATTCTATTGTTTACTTTGCATGATAACATAATTTCAAATAGAAATGTGCATAAAACAGTTAAACCGGCCGAAGCGGACCGAATCGAAATTTTCGATTCGATTACCGGTTTTTCTTTTTAAATTGATTTTCGGTTTCGGTTTTGTGGTCAACGTTCGAAAATCGAATCGAATCGAATAACCGATTTTTTAAATATTATATTAAATAATATATATTATTATTATTATATATAAATTATATTATATTATATTTATATATTAATATTAAATTCAAATTTAATTTTGGTATTTTGGTATTTGTATTTTTGGATAAAATTAAAAAAAAATCACAATTATTTATATATATTTATTTTAAAAAAATGATTTTTCGGTTTTTTAAACCGAAAAATCAAATTTTGTTGGTTTTTAATCGAACCATTTCAGTTCCGTTTTCGATTTTTAAAAACTTCGAACCAAATTTGATTAGGTTTTCGGTTTTTAAAAATCTCGAACCGAATTTTCAATTAATCGAAAATTCGATTTGATTCGGTTAACCGAAATATACATACCTATTTCAAATGTGAAATAACGTGTATGCCCTTGAGATTTATAATATCAATTTAAAATCCCCAAATTCAGATAAAAAAAAATCCTAACCCATATTACCAACACCTGTACGTAAGTAATTTGGTGCGGGGGCGCTGGCGAGGAAAAATATGAGGGGTGGGAGGAAGAGGGGAGAAGACGTGGGGGATTGGGGGCGGTGGGAGAAGATGAAGGGAATAAAATGGTCTTTTTACCCCTTCTCATCTTATTTTTTGAAAAATAAATGAGTTCAGTTACATTGCTACAATAATTGCAGGGATAAATGCAAGCAACTCTCCTGTAATATTATAAATGAATAAAATTATTTTTCTATGAAAAAAATAGCAATTACTTTCATGCAGTTTTTAGAATACATCAATTTACCTACTATAAATTATTTTATTTTAAAAAGTACAAGGGAAGTAAATTGCTTCCTTTTAGAAAGTACATGGGGCAAATTGCTATCTTTTAATCATAAAGGGGTAATTTGCTCATATGATATGGGTAAATTGTATTAAGTCCAATAATTATATGAAACAATCTATTAACTATTTATATGATTTTATAAAATTATTTTTGAATTGCCACTTTTAGAATCAAAATCAAAAGTGCGGGTTTATGGTGGTTTGACGGCTTTAATATTTATAACAAAGATAAGACTGTGAGACTAACAAAAATCAAGAAATGAAACAAGTGTTTGTATGTAACAAGCGAGAAAAACCTACATTGTGCACCATACATCTCCAACACTCTCCACAACTTTAAGTAGATTAAAATATAAGATCATATATATTAATCCAACAAGAAAACACTTAATCCAATAAAGGCCAATGGTAGATTTTAGAGAGAATAGAGATAAAAGACAAAACAAAAAAAGAGGGGAGAGAAAAGAGATAATAGGAAAAGCGAGAGAAAAAAAAAAGAGTGGACAAAAATGAATAAAAAATTGAGACAATCATTAAGCTGGCTTAAAACTTGGATGGGCTTAAAGAATTAAACTTTTTTTTTATTGTACAAAGTGCAAATATTAATTTTACAAAAAATGAATATTGCAATAGTGGATCTTTGATAACATTCAAAGTTTGGGATTATATAATTCAAATATGAAATTCTTCTAAAAAGTTAATTATTTTATTGATTTATTATACAAAATTAAAAAAAAATATTTATATATTTAGCGGTACGGTTCAATTATTTTATAATTTTTTTTAATTCTAAATTAAAACCAAACTAATAATGCAGTGCAATTTTATTCTAAATTTCAAATTGCGGTTTGAAAAATAAATTATGAATAATGATTTGATTCGGATGGTGTTGGGCGGCTTAAATTTATCACCCCTAACTTCAAGTCTTCAAGCAAGCATGATTGCCTATCGAGATATTGAAAAATATATCTAGCATGATAATATATATTTATAAAACTAATTATTCAATTATTATTGATTAAAAAATATACATAGTTAAAGAATTACATGATACATAATGTTACAGTGTCTTATATTTTTTTGGACTCGTTCACTTGAATGTACATCAATTGAAAAATAATAATCTAATTGAATCGCGAAAAAAGTATTTTTGAATCCAAATTGTATACTTAGACCTATGGGTATGAATGGATAGAAATTCAATCTAGGCCCAATATATATTTTTTTAATGGGACTAAGTTTAATAATATTCATTGGGTCCGGTACTGGGTCTTAGAATTAATTTATGAATTCGGGTAAGGTAAGACCATTTCCATTAACACACTCCTACTCCTGGTAGTAGACTCATGACATAATTATACGAGGGTTGGTTCTGAGTCGATTAACGGACTCATTATCTATACTATATATTAAGGGAATATGTTTTTTTTAGTGTCTGTTTTTTAATATTTAATTTATTTTTCTTATTTATTCATCTAACGTCCCACTGCACTGCTAACTTTTTAATAGTTATTTATTTTTAATTTTCATGCATCTTTTTTATCACCATTATAAATTTAATATTAATTTATTTTTTTTACATATGTTATTAAATAATAAATATTTTATCTTAAACAATATTATAGAATTTGCACACCCATAAAATACGTCCCAAATGACTAGTTTGGTTAACAATTAGGGGTCCAATGAACAGTTACAAAAATCGATGTGCAATCACATAAAATAGCGAGTTATTAAACGCATTTTCAGTTTTGCAGATGTTGAACACGAAGTTCAAGAAGGCACGTGGTATGGACAGATGTCGTGTTTGTGAAGTAGCGCGACTACTTTAGGTAGCGAGAGCAATCAATGCAGGCATCTTCACATGGCATTGCGCCACCGACGCCCGCCCAAACTTTTATGCTCTCTTTCTCTCTCTACCTTTTTCCAACTATATAAGCTTTTATTTATATCAGCTCAATGGGACCATAGAATTCCTCACAAATCACAATATTATATATATTATTAATTATTTTTTGGGTTAAATAAAACATTTCTGACATTCACCGTCACTGTCAGCCTACACATATTCACACCACCTTATTCAAAATTAATCATTATAATTCCATTGCTCTTATTAGGATCAAAATGTCCGTTGTTAGACATTAAACGACCTCCAATTTGATTCTATTAAGGTACGGGATTTCAGACATATTTGTGGTTAGATACGGTACATTTAATGTTATTACTATATGCTTACATAATTGGATAATGTCCAAAGATTCTTTTCTTGCTTTATCTTTTTACCAGCGGTAGTAACTTTTCAAAAGATAAATGACCATGCATGCTGATACGATCTTGCCGACTAGTAAAGTAAAAATTGTAAATTCGAGTCCTAAGAATATAAATATATATTTATTTTTATAATAATTTATTATTATTTTTATCTCTTTCAAATATATTTATTAAATTATATTATTAATGTATTGAATGATATAATAAATCATTTAACTAGTATAATAAACCGGGATTGCAAACCCACGGACACCCCATATACACATATTCTTTCACTGTAAAGAAACATATAAAAGAAGCAAAGTATCACAAGGAATAATTAACCAATCCTTCTTACTCGATCTATTCAACATATCTCTCTCTCACTCTAGATCTCTCTCTCTCTATATATATATATATGTATATGTATTGTTGAAGATTTGATTGGCAGTAGGTGGTTTGAGAAAGTAGTCATCGATCAAATGGAAAACATTAAGAGTAGTTATTTGTGTGGTGTTGTAATAATAATATTAGTGTCGTATTCCGGCGGGCGTAGTGGCGTGGAAGGGTACAAGAACTACACCGTCGGCGAGTCTCAGGGATGGTACGACGCTCTCGAAAACCCCAAAGTCGACTACCAGAAATGGGCTGCCAACAAGAACTTCACCCTTGGTGACTTCCTCAGTAAGTCTCTCACTCACTCTCTCTGCTCTCTGTTTCTCTTACCACTAAATTCCCCTCTTCTCTCACCCTTAATTGTTTGGTCAATATCGTCCCTTAAGTATAATATATTTATCATGTAATTAAATTTTTTTTTCTGAATTATATATATACCAGCATATTATAAATATTGTATCGAGTATAATTAGTTCAGGTTGGATAAACCCAGTCAGAATTTTTGTCCGATCATATTCTTTTTCATCATTTTCATCCAAAATCTTGAGAATATGGTCTTCATCATTTTGATCTATTATTATTAATCATTTATGTCTTTGATTAATATTAATTACACTCAAAATTAAAGTAGTATTGAAAGCTTGTTGTATAGTTATTTTTTATTTTCTTATAATAGTAATATTAATAATAATAATCAAAATTTATAAATGACAGATATTGTATAAAACAGTTTATAATGTTACTCTCAGTCACGATTATAAATATAATTTTGATGCTATTATTTTATTTTATTTTTTGTCTAAAAAAAGAAAGATATTTTTTTAAAAAATAAGGGGTATTGTTTTGGGACAGATGAAGTACGGTCTACCGACAATTTTCATGCGATGAATTATAGTAGTATCAAGAACTTTTGATTTTTATTTTATGATATTTATTACATTTTATGTACTATTTCAAAAATATTAATATTTTACGTACTACAGCAATTACATCATTTATTTTATCTTTTTAAAAAAACTATGTGTAAAAAGAATTTCAATCCACAAAAAATTTTAGGCCGAGACATCGCGATCAAAAGTTTGTTCGAGTTTGAGTCCAAGAACGTGAGTGTACGTCTACTTATGTGGTAGTTTGTTATTTCTTTATTTTATTGATTTGAATTATTGATATATTAAATCAAATTTTAAATTTTAATTTATCGAATGATGTAATGAAATGCGTATCATTAATCAAGCAATGACGAGCCAAATTAGTAAGTTAATGGAATTGTTGTTCGACGAATTATAAGTAGGTAATGATGGATTTTTTTTTTTAAAATCAGGTTTGATCGGATCAAATCAATTACAACGTAAGTGTATCACGTTGTTATATAATTGATTATTTTTATTAATTATATACCAATTATACAACAAATGTATTATACTTAATGTCTAATTGATCCAGATTGAATTGAATACAAACTAAAATTTTGTGTAATGATGACATATATAGGACAGAGAGGTTATCAGTTGGCAATAAGTACATTAAAAAAAGGTAGGAAAAGAAAGAATCCAGTTGAGGCAGGTGTGTGTGTAACTAATCCCACAATGGGAATTCAAAGGTACAACTTCTGACAGCTGTTCCTATTGGTTGGATATTTTTAGTCAGACTGCCTTTTATTTATATATATATATATAAAAATTATTAAAACACCTCTTCTGCATATCTGGACAACAACGAATTATTCCATCTTACTTACATAATTATTTGGGATAATTATTCTCCACTTAACTGATATTTAGTGTAATTATACATAAATTTTTTTATAATTTTAAGAATTATATTTATTACTTTTTAAAGTTTGCTTTTATTTAATAAATAGACTTATTCGTTAGTCGAAATTAACTAAATTTGTTGATATTAACAAAAAACTTAAATGAAAATTTATATTTATCATTCATTGACTTATTGCAGGTGATAATTTTTTTTGTAACTAAAGTATACTTATAGGGTGAACATACCTCATCACATGAATTAGCGTGTGATGATATATAAGGGTAATTTAATCATATAAAAATATTTAGTTAACCTGCAATATATCAGTAATACGTCAATTTGGGGTAAATACGATCTTAATCCTGCTTTTCTGTTAATATCATTAAATTCGGGTAGGGGTTTAAATTTGCACAAATTGCTTATAGACTCGAACGTATTGTCATCTTTAATTAGATTATCAAAATTTTAAAGTTGATTAATTCAAACGTTGGACACATCGACTGAATTTAAAAGTCCAATCATATGATAATAATTCGAAGAAACCATCCATCCGATTATATGTGATCTGACGATAAATAATAGAGTTGAATTATTGAACCTAATCCATCATAAAATAACCCTAATACAAGGCAAATCACATGGTTAGGTTTATATAGCAACGTATGATTGATGATTGTAAATGATAGCATATGCTTTTCGATTCATGCAACATTTAATATTCTTTTACTACAATTATCATGCATTATTAAAAAAATAAAATCTTCATTCGATATCTTGCTAGGACTGTAAATAATTTAAGTTGAGCCGAATATATTATTGCCCAAGTTTGTTTGGATTAATATCGAGTTTGAAAAATTGCGTTTGAATTTGATATTGTTGATCTAGTTGAGCTTTAGTTGGATCAAATATGAATCGAGTTTGAGTAATTTAATATTTTAAGTATATTTTGTTATTTTTTGTAATAATCAAGTTAGACTTGAAATCTTATTTTTAAACAAAAATGTTAAGTTTGGTTTGTTAAGTTTATCGATCGAATTGTATTAAGACGAGGATAAATTTCAATCGATTATCGACTAGTTTCATATATTTTTCAGCCCTAATCTTGTCCACTTCTTGTGAAAGCAGTTTTCAACACAGACAACAACCATTCAGTCGTCCAAACATACAATTTCACCACATACAAGCTTTGCGACTATAGCGACTCCCTCGATAACGACACCATCGAGTGGTCGTCGGCCGATCCTTCGTCTACTACCCCCCACCCTATCTCCGTAGCGGTACCTCTGATGAAAGTCGGCACGACGTATTTCTTCTCTAGTGACTACGATGGGGAGCAATGCCAAAACGGGCAGCACTTCAAGATCAATGTGACCTACGGCCACGGGCTGCCTCCGAGCCTTAAGAGCCCTTCTGACGATGCATCAGCACCTGTCAGCCCACAATCCGGCGACGACGAGGCCGCGCCGGATACCCTAGTCCCTGCCAATTTTGATGACCCTAAGGACACTAGTGATGAGGAGAGTGAGCCCTCCAAGGCTGTTTCCCTATCCGCATTTTCCAAGCTGTTTGGGGTGCTATTACATGTAGTGTTGGCTGCGGTTGGATTATTTTCTTTTTAATTAGTTAGTGATTTTTACTATTTTGTTTGATAATTTTTTTTCAATAAGGTTTGTATTAAAGGGCATTTGCATATTGAGATTCACTTATTTTTACGAGATTATTGTATAGTTAAATGAGATGATCGAAATTTATATATGTCGTATAATTGATTCGCATTGTAAAAAATCGTAAATAATTATATTTTTACATAATGGATGGAGCCACGACAAAGTTGGTTTGTAGAGACGGATATTTCCGTCGATCAACAATTGTCATAAATTGTGATGGATTTTTCAATTGATTTGTGATGGATAACATCGGGGACAAAAAGTGTGTTTTGAAATTCATCGAAACTGCGAGCTAACGGCATGTCAATTGCAAATTTGGCACGGTTTTGGTGGGACTGGTCTATCTCACAATTCTTCGAAAAATATATTGCAAAATACAAATAGTCTAAATATTACGACGATTTTAGCGATAATTAGTTGTCGAAAAGTTCCAACATAATTTTTATCAACCGATTTGTTTTTTCTAGAACGGGTGATAACTGACTTCACTCATCATCCCAAATTCATAAAAAAATTCATGGGATGTGCGACGGTTATCAAACGATTTTAACTTTGTTGTAGTTGGTACACATTTTTTAACGAATTTTGAGACGACCAACAACTCATCTAATGAAATATTTTTTTTTTTTTCAAAGAGAAAGAACAAAAATAAATATATATAATATATTAGTTTTGTATTTATTTTAATTTTATTGAATACGATTTAAATTAAAAAATTTATTTTCCTAATTTTATTCTTGGGATGAACATGGAAGTAGAAGGATGTGGAACGTGCTACAAAGTCCAAGATTAGGTTTTGTGGACCCATTACCTATTTCTTGGAGTTATTCTTAATAATTAGATATCATGCTTTATATAATCTAATTCATTTTATTTTACTTTTTCTCAATTTTAATTATATTCACATGTTTGTACCCTATCTATATATGGTTGATTTACATGCTATGTGCATGACAATTTTGATGTGACATGGTAGAAAATGACATGGATAATATTTTGGCATAGCATAGAATGGTCAATTTTTTTCGTAATAATTTCTATATGGATATTTATCTATTTTTTATTATTTTTAATATGTATTATAACATAAAATTATTAATTAATTACATAATACCAACGTGTAACTGACTACGATTGAGACCATTAGATCATGTGTTTGAATCGAATTCATATGTATGTATTTGTTTATTTTAATAATAGTGTTGGTTGGTTAAATAGTGGTGTATTAATTGTCAATATTTTATAATAAAAATATGAAATTGATATTGATCAATTATTATACTCAATGAAGAATATTAAAGGCTCCATAACCTTATTAATAGTCATGGTTTCTTGTATTGTATTATGTGTGAGATGCTATTTTTACTGCATAATAAGTGTTATTTTTACTGTAATAATAGATGTTAGTTAGATTTAGTTTATTTGATATTATTGATCAGAGTACGATTGTTGTAATGGTCTTTGTTAGATATTAATTTTTTATATAAATAATTTTAATTAAAAAAGAATATTAAATAATTGAGATGAGTTTCACTATCCACTATGCCAAAAGATGTAGCTTAGTCAAACATTTCTAACACATTGGGTCTGGGCTTGAAAGAAATATTCCAACATGGACATGAGGGCCAAATTGTTTGGACTTCCTCATTGGGCCAATTTTCAAAGGTTAACATTTAATTTGAAGTTGATTGAAAAATTGAGGGACAATTGCTAAGCGCTCCTACGAAATTTGGTATAATTGGACGTAAGTTCTCTTTAATTTGAAAAATTACAGTGACATCTTCAAAGTTTGTTTTCGTTTAACAAACAGTAAAATTTATGAATTTTTTTATATTTAATATTTATGAAATTTAAAATTTCCGATAATAATAATAATATGACAATATTTTAAATACAACTTGTATTATGTTATAATACGATTAAATTTGTAATTATATTATTAAAATTACTTTTGGTAAACTAATAAAAAATTAAATATGAAGAACCCGTTTAGGACTCATTAAAACTCATATAAGACTTATAACATATTTCAATTTATTTAAACAAAATTATATTGAACCCATATTAGAAAATTTTAAACTCAACCCAACACCCCTAGTTTAAAAGTTAAATGTGATAATGATATGTACTGATGGTCCTTAAAAAGAAGCGATAACTGCATCAACATTTCTTGAAATTTAATATATATATATATATATTTTTAATAATAAGCGATAATATTCTATTAATAAGCGACAAAACAAAAAAATTTCTCATGGTTCAATCAACAAAAATGCTGACGCTGCCACATGACACGGAGAGTGCACCTCTCACACAACCCACCTATTCTAATCAACTAGTAAATAATATAAGCCAGAACCCCATTCCGGTAACTACAAATCAAAATTCGAACAAACATATCTCAAAGACAAAACTACACACTAACCCAGACAACTTCAAACTGCTTGGTAGCATTCCCTTAACGTACCAACTGCCCTCCAAAACCGCATGGGACTCGATGTCTTACTTTCCATCAGGTTTTGATAGCGGTGCTTCCAAAGACCCCAGCATAACATGAAAAAAATAGGCTTCGTTCCGCCGCCAATATTTGTTGCATCGCAAATAATACCCACTCTGTTGTCTCCTGTGCCACTTCTCTATATAATGACATGGTAAATTGGCTCAACGCCCATACCTGCCTTACAAATGGGCACTTGAGGAGTATATGTTTAATAGATTTCACATTTCCCCCACGCATCGTGCAACATACCTCCACGCTTGCATGCCTCCTAGCCAAGTTCTCTAACATTGGTAAGGAGTCAACACATAATCACCACATAAACACATGTACCTTGGGGGGAACTCGTGGACGCCAAAGCGAAACCCACAACATCCCTCTTTCACCAACCAACCCTGACTAAGTCTCGATGAGGAAGCTAGATTTAGCTCCCTAATAGCCATTACTTGTCTATAAGCATTCTTCACCGAGCACCTGCCCCTCCTATTAAAACGCCACACTCATCGACCTCCGCCTCCTTCCTCATTTTGTTTGCACCTGCATCCTTCCACTAGTAAAGCTCGGGAACCAACAATGCTCCTCCACATCAAAGATGGTTTAGTACCCAAATATCATTCCACAAATTTGAAGCCAGGAAGTACTTCGTGTGCAACACCCTACTAAGTAAAGAGTTAGGACGACACAATATGCACCATCCCTGCTTTGCCAGGAGGTTTAAGTTAAACTCTGGCATACCCCAAAACCCCAATCCTCCAACCTACTCCGCTCGACATAGTTTACTCTATGCCACCCAGTGTACTCGTCTCTTGCCTGACAATGTCACTAGAAGTCTGTTGTAGAGGACTCAATGTTGCGCAAAAAGAATGAAGGTAGTTTAAAACAAGATATGACGTAAGTCGGCATTGATTGAATAATCGACGCAATCATAACCCCCTTTCAAGCATGTGTTAGTAACTTGGAACTCCATCCAAGTATACGTTCTACAATGCGTTCATGAATGCATCGAAACATCTCTCTCGTGACTATCATCCTACAACCGCTAATCCCAAGTACCGGTTTAACTAAGCCACCCACCGTATCCCCAAGATGTTCATTAGTTGGTGCATCTGCTCGACCACACGCCCACTAATCGCCATGCACGATTTATGACAATTCATGCATTGCCTTGATGCCTGAGCATACACCTCCAGGATCTGTTTAACCTCCAACGTATGTCCCTTTGTCACTTGACAAAACACCAAGGTATCATTTGCAAAGAGTAGGTGAGACACACTTCAGGCTTGCTCTGTTACTTTTACTCCTACAAGACGCCCCCCCTCCACTTCCTATATCAAACAAGATAGAGCCTCTGCACACAAATTCCGAACATATCTAACCATTTCCCTACCCGTTCAAACCTTCCCTGACACATTTTGTTTCAGATAAAAATACAATTGCGGGTTTTTTTTTCCGGACATATTCCCTGAGTATATGAACTGTCGATGCCGCCCCCAGGCCCCGAAGGTTCCAAACTAAGATTATCATTGCTCCCGATGGGGCTAGACTCCAACCTCCGCCATTTGATTCATTTCCATTCCATCTGCTGTCACTGCTTTTTTAACCACCCGATTTCTCCCCTCTTCCTCCAACTACCCACCACTAATCATCTTCGTCTACTACTCCCTCACTGACCCCCTCTTTAATCCCCGACCACTACCCGCTTTAAACATCACCAGAAAAGGGATTAAGCATAATTCATCCGCATCTCCAATATGAACAAAAGACGATGAGAGAGATCTAAAGAAGACATTGTACACGAATTAAATTCGATTGGAGGGAGATCTTCAGCACCAATGGACACAATAATCACATGTTCTGCGTCGCGATCTTGCAATAGTGGCTTATGTTTGCCACCAGAATTAGCTTCTAGCTCCACAATCATAACCAAATCTCTGTGATTCTGCTCACTGTTTGTCGAGATTATTTCCAGAAATGGTGAGGGGATAACATCGTGGAATTTGGGTGGATCAGGTCGGACACCAACAATGGGACTGATGGGCCACTAGATATAGTGATGGTGGGCTGCCCAAGAGGAGTGGATAAGTTGGTCTTGTCCGAAGTGATAGACTTCAAAGGAGTAGATGGGCCAGTCTCCTCAACAACCAAAATTGAGTTTGGCTTTTCTTCTGAGTTGACCATACTCATAGGTGGATTTGGGTTCAATGCTTTAGGTAGCATTTGGGTCTCTAATTGGGCTTTGCTAAAGGTAGAAGCTTGCTCCACAAAGGCCCCAATTATATCTCTCTTGCAAGTAGCTTACCCTATTCCCCTCAACTTCCTTACCCCCAGCCCTATCCCACCCCGCTCGCTCACCATGATCCCCTATGTTCTCCCTCAATCCCTCGCTTGTAGCTGTTAATCGCCGTTTGTCTTTTGCCACCACCTTAACCATTGGTTCTGTTGTCTTGATTCCATTACCATCCGTCCCCACACTACTTCCTGCTTCAAAGATTGTCATCCCTTCCTCACCGGAATCCCTATAGAGCTTCCCCCCTGCCTACCTCATCTTTCTACAACCGAGTCTCTCCATCCAATGTCCTGCTGCAATCGCAATTGTGTCAACCTAGACTCCCGTAGCCATGGTCGATACTATAGTTCATCCTCTTTGCCCGTTGATTCCTCCAATCTACATCCACAATCTCTTAATATGTTCCCCGACACCCCACAGCCGTAACAAAATGTCGGAAGCCGTTCATACGTGAGAGAAATAGAAAGTTCTTAGCCCTCTAGCGAATGTAGGACTAATACTCACTTTAAAGGAAGTCGGACATCCATTGCTACACATTCACACTTTGTCTTCCATCATAAAAATTAAGCTTGATAGTATCTGATTTAATTAATCTCCCTAGTCTCTTGTTGATAAACTCCTCTACTGCTTTAGTCATCATTTGAAGGGGCAAACCATGGATATGCACGTGGAACTGGCACTAATTGAGATCAACTTCCAATGGGTTTTCATCCAGGTTAACGTAGTTGAGTATAATCAGGTTCTTGTCAAAGATCTAAGGACCATTGTTTAGCGCGCTGTTTTTATCAACCACATGATTAAAGCTTAATAGAAATTGTTGATTCACAAGTACTCGCATGGTGAATCCTCTTAACGGCCTTAAAATATCTGTCAACATTATCTTAAGAACATCAAACCAGTAAGGTCGTGGAGTCAATAGTCGCCCAAAGAGGAGAAAACCCCCCCACCTCTGTGTTTCCCGTCCAAACATCTGTCGGTAAAGTGAGCCATTCTCCCTCGTCCTCCGTCAGTACTAACGCGTTGCCCAATCGATCTACCTATTCCATCCCGCACTGTCACAACACAAGGTACCAATCCGTCACACTTACCTCCAGTCAGAAGTGGACTATCCACACTAGTCGAGTTGCCACTAAAACCGCAAAGAGCAACCTGCTACACAATCGCATAGAACAAAAGAGATAACTCGAAAAACAAAAGAAAAAGACACAGAAAGGAAAACTGAAAGAGTTAAGAGCACAAGCACACGAAGAGTAAAGCAAACCGTTCTGAATGAGAACAATTAATTTGAGTCTCCCCAATCCAAGAAAATACACATGTAAAAAGAACAAAACACATGATACAGTTAGTACCTCATACATAAGGGACACACACATGAAACTGACGACAAAAATGCTCAACACTGAAGAAAGACCCTACTGTTGCCTCTCAGTAGAGAGAAATTAATGCCTCTTAGTAGAGAGAAAAATTGAGATTTAATATAATTACCTGTAGATATTTATATAGTTTATAAAATTAATCTCATGTTTATTTTTATATAACAAATAAATCTATCTATTAGTTAAAATTAATCAAATTCAATGATATTACAAAAAATAATGAAAAATTACATTTATTTTTGATTGATGTATAAAACAAATATTTTTCTGCCTCCTCATTTTCATTATCGTGTGAAAACATATAAGGATAGTTTTATCAAAAAAAATATTTATTTTACTTGCCATAAATTAGTAATGGTCAATTGAGAATAAATATGAATTTTCATTCAATTTCTTTTACTAATGTCATCAATTTAAAAAAAAAAAAAGATTAATGAATAAAAAAATCTATTTATTAGATAAAAAAATATATTGTAATTACCCCTTAAAAGAAAGACATAAAATCCACCAACCAGCGGATCGACTTTGGAGCATCCGACCCGAGTCTCCGACCTCACTTCAAACTTAATTTTTTCTTTTTTCTCTTAAAAAAGCTCTCGAATCTTGATCTTGGAGTTGGACACGAAATTGTTGAAACTTTGTACATTTTTTCTCAAGAAAAAACAATACAAAGACTCTCTTAACACCGGAGACCCCGAAGGAAACAGAACTCATGGCGGAGTCCTCCAGCACCTCCTCCGCCGGCGCCGTTGGCTCCTGGTCGGCCGCGCTCTCGGGGAAGTCGGACCAAGAGAAAGAGGAACTCCTGGACAGAATGCTGACGCGGTTGGCTCTGTGCGACGACTCAAAACTCCAAGACTTGCTCGCCAAGATTCTTCCTATCTCTATTGCTGCCCTCTCCTCTGCCTCCACCTCTCTCCGCAATAAAGTAATTCTTGGAGAAATATAGGCTGTACTTGCTATTAAGTTAATTTTGATGGGGCTTTCGTGTGTCAAATTTTTTCTTGGGACTATCAAGAAATACAGTTGGGAATATATCAGGGCCTCAGAATTGTAGTTGACAGAAGTATTTGGTTTAAGCTTGAATTCTTTTATGCGAAATCTTGATTCAAGATTCCTAGTTTTGTGCTGGCAGCCATTTGAGTGATGGAGTAGCTAAGTTGTTGGGTTCTTTTGGGCATCTCCCCTCATTCTGTCTGGATTGACGGGTCTTTTGGAATTGAAATTTGGGTTTGAGTACGGTTTCAATGATCCTAATAATTTCCAGAGAGCTATAATTTTTGGATGAAAGCTTTGTTAGACAGAGATGTTTCGTAGGTTATCTGGTGTCTTATGCTGCATTCATTAGTCTAGCCGGATCAACATTGTTATTTATCATTATGGAATTGGCGTTTTCTTGTATTGTAAGAAGTTTCAGATGTTGATTGTGACTGAAAGTTCCACTATAAAACTGCTTGCGTGCATATGATTAAAAATTAAAAGTTGTGTTTAGGCACATGGTTCTATTTATCCCTTGTTGCTTGGCTTGGATTTCGCATCTTTGTTTTCTGTATTTATCATGCATTAAAACTTCAATTTTTTAAGAGGAAAGCCAAGAGAAAAGTGGATAATTTGTACTTTTCTAGTGTTTACATATATTAATTTTTTATTTTGTCTGGGACGAGTTACAATCCTGAAGCAAACTGCAAGCACTTTCATTGGGTATTCTTATCATTAGTGGCATCGTGTTTGCACTGAACAAATAGAAGTTGGGATCGATAGGATTGGCATTGTTGATCAGAAGCTGTTTCCTAAGTTCTGCATTTGTGTTCTCATGCTTATATTTCTGGAATAACTGTCCGCTGCAGATGTCAGATGTAATGTTGTCCACATATGTTAGGTTATCGAAATCCTGAGTCATGTGAACAAGAGAGTGAAGCACCAGCTAGAGATTACTCTACCTTTATCCGAGCTATGGAAATTGTATGTGGAATCTAGTGCTGCTCCTATGGTGAGAAACTTCTGCATTGTGTACGTTGAGATGGCCATTGATCGTGTGCATCAGGAGGTAGGTTCTAGTTGTTTAGTAATAAGTAGTTGACCTTTTCAATTAGAGACACTAAATTTTCACTGGGCATGACACTGCAGGAAAAACAGTTGATGGCTCCTATGTTTCTAACCAGCATTTCAAAGCTGCCTTCTCAACATCAGGATATATTACTTAGAATCACAGCAAAGGTACTTTTCAGCTTTTTACATTTTCTATTTTGAGATATTATTTCCCTACAACTGATTAGTATGGTTTTTGCAAACCTAATTACCTCTTCAAAGATGTACACCCCTTGGTGGTCATTAGCATATACAAATTTATGGGAGTACATGGTTTTTCTCCAATTGCTTTGAAGATAAAAGTGAACTCACACTTTAAAAAAAAAGAAGATTTTTACGAGCAATAATGCTTTGATAATGGATGTCATATGTATATGGGTAAAGATGGAGTAGAAAAAGCTATGGGCTTTCCAGTGAAATGAATCAACAATTCTTTTTGGGCTTCTTTCCTGCTTATTAACTGCTGCAAGAACAGTATCTTAGGGAATTTGAGGGCTTTAGAATTCAAGCTTGAAGTTTGAATCTACCTGTTCTCAAGAAAGTGCTTAAAAGCTCGATGTAGTAGAATAAGCTGGTTATTGATTAGGAGCTTGACTGCATATAAATTCTGTTGCTATTGGAGAGTTTTTGTTTTGCATAGAATTTCATTTGCATGTTTTAGGTCATTGAATAAATTTATTTTCGTTTTTATTTTTGAGTATTGTGCTTGGGCTGTTGCTTTTCCTTGGTTCTCATTTCCTTTGTTTTCCATGTCTACCCTGTTATTTCTTCCAATAGAATCCTGGTTATGTATCAAAAAGGAGGGCTAGTGTTGGACAGGGATTTCCTTAGATCTGACATGCCTGCTACTTTATTATTATTTGCTTCCTACTTAGATTTCTCACATGTTTTGAAAGTTTTGATCTGATACTTCTATGATATGTGGTCCATATATAGGGAACTACATCCTTTCAGTCCTTATTAGAAACAATTCTGGTGTTCTTTCAGTAATTCTGGAAGGAGGTTTTTACACACAAGATAAGAGCATGCTTTTAATTTTTCCACTTTAGGTTTCTTTGTGACTGTTGCCATGCCTGGATGCTTTCAATATTGCCTGCACTGATCTTTATGTCTTTCTTGGTTTTAGGTAATTGGTGAGTGCCATGCATCTCAAGTCAGTGACGAAGTTCTGGAAAAATATAGGATATTAGTTGGTTCTAAGGACTGGGAAATATTTCTTGAATTTTGTCTCCATACGATTCTGTATCAGCCATCCTCTCAGAGGTCAGACCATTGTCACATTTATATTGCTAAGTACCTTTTTTTTCATATTTTAATAATTCAACCTTAAAAGATGATAAGGTTGCGTTTGCAGTGGAGGACGCCCAGCTGGGCTTTCAACTGTTCAATGTGAACGTGTTACTGGAAAACATCCAGTGACAAGTGATATGCTAAGAAATAGAAAGGTACGATTTGTAGAATCACAAACTACCAATGGGTGCACCGCCTATTATTCAAAGTATTGTCTAACATTTACCTAGACCACCCTCAGAATGTTCATACATGGCTATCTTGTGTTTGACGGGAAATATCTCTTGTTTATTTCAATTCTGTAGTCAGGAATGCTGAATGTTATTGGAGCTTTGGAGCTTCCTTCCGAACTTGTTTATCCTATCTATATTGCCGCTTGTGCTGACAGGTAATATTCAGTTTACCCTCTGAAAATTTTTGTTTGCAAATTATTTTTTGAACATTTTTCAAATTTTTTATATGGTGTATGTGTTTTGGATTTTGTTCTCTACTAGTCATGAATATGTTATCAAAAAGGGGGAGGAGCTTCTGAAGAAGAATGCTTCTGGTGTGAATTTAGATGACTTGAACCTGATCAGCAGACTATTTCTATTGTTTAATGGTATGGAGCATTGCCTTTTCAACTCTTAGAGAACTTACACTATGTGATTTTATTCGTTGATTAAATGCTTGATCAGCATTAATTTTCCTGAATTGGGTACAAATAGTTTGGGGATAGAAATTGATTTACTTCTTGGAATACCATAGATGGCATACTTTGATTTAGTCCTTTACATTGTTAAGTGGCGTTTTAATCAGTTTGCAAGTGGCGTTTTACTTTGATTTTCTGACATGTAGGAACTGCGGGATCTGATAATATTGCTCCAGAATCCAAAGTCAATCCAGGAAATCTAGCTCTCAGATTGAGATTGATGTCTATTTTCTGCAGGTCGATTACTGCAGCAAACAGTTTTCCATCAACTTTGCAGTGTATTTTTGGCTGCATATTTGGTAAGCCGAAAAGTCCGTTTTTATTTTTTAATCCTGCGCAATTTATTCACACTTGAGCTTTAAGCTCAGTACAAAGACAATATTCAGTACCAAGGCTGTTCTAATTATTCCTTTTTCTCCTTATTTGATAAATATTCGAAGTGTTGGATATTAAATGTGTGATAGAGTTTATGGATCAGTTGCTACTAATCACATATCTCTATGTGCTAGAAGTTCTGGATGTTATTAAATCTAAAACTATTTGGTTTGCTGATTTTCGTTAAGGGGAAAAAGAATAAAAGGAAGCAAACAGCTTTCTGGCCCCAGACAAAACTATCATGAAGGGTTCTGATTGACTGCAAATCAATATACTCATAACCTCTTATATTGAGGTTATAGTTTGGCCTTTTTGGGTCGTCAAACTATATTCCCTTGCCATTTTCATATACCTATTGTTTTATTCAGGAACTGATGCCACCTCCAGATTGAAGCAGTTAGGTATGGAGTTTACAGTTTGGGTCTTCAAACATGTAAGTTGATTTTAGTTTGTCTCATATTCATCTTATGAAATTCCAGTGGGATGCCACAGATGCATCAAGATGAAACTTGTTTGTAGCTATAAGAGATGGATTAGTGATATGATAGCATAATTGTAATGCTTAGTCAATGTCTTGTAAATTCATGATATGAACCCTTCTTTTCTTATTTCTTTTCTGTTCATTCTACTAGAATCTGTATGTTTTTGTGCTGTAACCTGGCGGATGTCACGTGCATCTCTTCTTCAGTTCTTATTCTGGAAATTTCTTTTTCTTTTAACAAGGTTAATAGGTTTCATATGACAATTTTTTGGGACCACCATTGCAGCAAAAAGTGCAAGGACTTTTTAGAATAATCATCAGTGATTATGATATATTTTACCAACAGAAGTTCTAAGTGGAAGCTATGGTTGAAATTGATTCATTATTATTTGTGAACCTGCATTATATATAAATGTTGAACAAAGATTCCACTCCCCAGTTTTCTTGAGAAAAACTTTTCTGGACTTTCTATAAATGCAATGTTATTGGTGATCTGACATTTGATTCATAATTGTATTTAATGTTTTCATGAAAAGGAGAATTATTCATTTTGTGTTTCAGTTTTCATATGCATTTTTCTAACTTTGACTAGTATATGATGACTCTGGTCAATTGATAGATAGGTAGTGGGACTTTTTTTTCCCCACAGTAACCTTATCTGCTGAATTTTCTTGACAGCCTCAGCGTGCTTTTTATTTATGTCCCTACAATATTTATGCTTGTAGGATTTAGTGGATGTATTATGTATAGCTTAATACCTTTTTACCACATGTTTGTTTTTTCTATATGTGCAGGCTAGAATGGATCAACTGAAGCTCATGGGCCCTGTTATACTAACTGGAGTTCTGAAAACACTTGATAATATCTCTTCGCTGGATTCAGGTTTGATCCTCTACGTTTGTTTCAACCTTATGGTGTCCGACAGTAGTTAGAGGATTTGGAATATGCGTTATTACATCCTTCCTATATCTTCATTGCATGCATCCAGATGCTATTGCCAGGGAGACAAGAAGTTTTTGTTTTCAAGCGGTTGGATTGCTTGCACAGCGCATGCCCCAACTCTTTAGGTACTTCTTTTAGAATAATCCATATTGTGCTGCCTGGTTATTAGTTTATTAATCTAGTGATGATGTGTTTTTGGTCCTCATCCATTTAGGGATAAAATTGATGTAGCTGTTCGGCTCTTTGACGCTCTGAAGCTTGAGGGCCAGTATCTCCGCATGATTGTTCAAGAAGCAACAAATTCTCTTGCTGTTGCATATAAGGTATTATATCCTTATCTGTTTTATTTTATGTTTTACTCTGTGTTTCGACCTGTGTCTTGATGGAGACTTGCTTTGATCCTTAGGATGCACCCCCAAAAGTGTTAAAGGATGTGGAATTGCTTCTGTTACAAAATTCTCAAGTGGTATGTGCATTAATATACTTGTTGATTTGTTAAAGATACTTTCGATTCTGCTCCTTTTGGCTGGTATTGCATTAGTGATTAATTTAATATGCTCAATTGTTTTGTGGTTAACGTGTATAAAATTTTTCGAGCATGACATTATCTTCATCCTTGTGCTCACTAGGAACAAAGTGAGGTACGCTTTTGTGCTGTGAGATGGGCAACATCCTTATTTGATTTGAAGCATTGTCCAAGCAGGTTTATTTGTATGCTTGGAGCAGCAGATCCAAAATTGGACATAAGGTAGGCTGCCATCTTCGAAATTAGTGCAGACAATTTATATGTGGATTGTGGACTGGATATTACTTTCTGGATCCTAATTTGTGTGAATCAGATTCTAATGATATTTATTAGTCCTGTTAATTGTCATGATAGCTATATCCATGCCTACATAACAAAGAAATACCTGAAATTGGAAATTTTTTTGTAATACAAATAACTGTATCATTTGCTTTTTTGGCTCTTGGATGCTGAATATTTTACACAGGAACGGAACTGCAGAAATTTGACCCTCCATATATTGGACAAAATCGGTAAAATTGAAATGATATCCGGCATTAATTCTCTTGCCCTCAATATGGTCATGCTCTCTCTTCCCTGAATGAAATGTCCTGCAGGCTTAATGGTCCAAATGCCCCAGAAAGTTGTTATAGAAGGAATACTTACCTGCATACCTATTTGGAGCTTCACAAAATTATAATCACATGTTGACTCATTTTTCATTTTTGGCCTTATCCCTTCATCTTTTGCTCCACAAGAAACTAACAGCAACTTGTTGTGAATTACTTCAACTTCACTTAAACATACAGCAGCAGCCAGATTTATACCTGGGAAAGAAGCCAAACATTTGAGAGCTAATCTTTTTAGCCTCTAATTACAGTATGTCCGAGCAGTATTAAGCATCTTATTAAAGTTTAGGTATCTGTCTTGAGGTGAATCAATCACCTCCCAGTGGGTTTCCCTGACTGCACAAAAAGCATTGACCAACAAGAGAGATTTGAAACATGAGAAATGGATAAGAAATTCTTCTATTATTGCAGTTTATTTTCCCTCATGTTGGGCCAACAGAATAATGCTGTTTGTTGTTATTTGAAATTTCAATTCTTCAGCTTTAAATTGTTTTTCTTGAGACATCAGTTATTTATGTGAAGGGAGATGGCATTGGAAGGCTTGTTCCCTGGTGAAGAGCAGAGAAAGACTATGTCACAAAGCATCTCCACTGAGTACCCAAAACTTGCAGAGATGCTTGCTTATATTCTAGAGCAGCAACCAGCTATCTTAGTTTCTGGTGGAATTGGAGATTCAAAGCTTCTTTTTCTGTCCAAGACTTATGTGGCTATGATCAAGTTTTTGTTAAAGTGCTTTGAGGCAGAAGTTACACAAACTAACTGGACCGAAGACTCTGAGTATTTACTCTCAGTGGAAAAATTGTGTTTACTGTTGGAACATGCTATGACATATGAAGGTTCTGTTGAGTTGCATGCATCAGCTTCCAGGGCATTAATTACTTTGGCATCTCATTTCCCCCAGGTAGGTTTAATGGAGTTTATGCAAACAAACATATTTTCATGTATAGCTGTCCTTTTTGTTGGGATTGAATTCTGTAACTAAGTAGAACTTTTGCTCTGATTACTTTCATGTAGATGCTTGCCTCTCGCTATGCTGAAAAAGTTTTATGGCTTAAACAATATCTGAGTCATTTGGACTATGATACACGCGAATGTATGGCGCGTTTACTTGGAATTGCTTCTTCTGCACTTCCAATCACTGCTTCTTCTGAACTTATTGGTGAAGTAATATCTTCAATTGGAGGGACACAAAATTTGAGGTTTTTCTCTTGTATTTCACCTGCAGGGTTCTTTTCTAGGTCTATTTCTGTTATTATCTCAGTGAAAGGCTGACCTTTTCTGTCTTGTAGATTTGAAGCACAGCAAGGGCTGCTATGTGCTTTAGGCTATGTCACAGCAAATTGTGTGTTGAGAACCGATCCTGTAAGTCCATTTTTCTTAAAGAGAGATGAGGGAACAGGCATTTTACTTATTAGTCCCTTAAAAACTGATATGCGTGCACATTTTGGTATGTGCTTCTTAGCACATTTAGCAAGTAGATATGTTGGGTGTTTATATCTGCAAACTGTTGTATGCATGCAATGCATGTATGTTAATTTTGAATGTATATTCTGTACTGTGCGCAACCTGCTTTGTTGTCCATTCCAACCTGTATGCTCCAGCTTTTTGGTTGATTTCATTTGCCTATTGTGGTATGTCCATATCTTGTTGCCATGTGCTTGTGATATAGTAGTTGATTTGTTCTTTCACAACTTTATTTGAAGTGATCTGAACTTGGTTAATTTGATCTAGATTTGTCTGAATGGGGTGGAAGGTCAAGGAAATGGCATTCCTATTTGCAAGTGAAAAACTTGAAATTTCTGATCTAAGTAGCTTTGAAGTTTTGGCTCATTAGGAGTTAGTATTAGAATGTTTTGGTCTTTATCCTCAAATTTTAAAGATTGGAAGAAAGATCAACTTGACTATTTCATATAAATATTGACTACCTTGTTCGTATTTGAGTACCCAAAAAATATAAAGCTTCTTGTGCAAGTGGCAGGAAAAGGTTTCCATGTGATTTTGTTGCATTAACAGCTCCTAAAGTTTGCTTGTTGGTCATTTCTGCACAGAAGTAACTTCACAGTTACTGCTCATCGTGTCAGTTGCATATGCAATTAGATAAGGTCTCTGCTGCCCCTTTCTTGATATGGTGTCTCTTCAAGTTCGTGCACAATAGCTGGTTCCTCATATCTTCCTATCAATGTCAATACTTAATGCTTTGCTTATGTATTACATCACTAGAGCCTGAAACACCTGTTTTTCTCTGTTAATGAGTGGTTTGGGGTGTAAACATATCATGTTTTATATTGGCTCGTAAAGATCTTTGCCAATCTTTTACAACTGATGAATTATTGTGCTAATCCAAGCTTCATTTCAACATAATTGACCTCCTGTTCCCTGTAATGCATCCAGTTGTTACAGAAATAGCATATAGCTCCCTTCTTCTCTCTCCCCCTCCCTCCCACTTCTCAGTTTGTGTGTCAGAAATTGTCTATGGTTAATGAAAATTGTTAATGCTTCTAAATTAGGTTAGTGAAGTCAAATTTTCATAGATGAATTGATAGCTTTATTTTCGGGTCTGAATGCTATCTCTCTCCTTTTCTTTTCTTTCCTGACCCTACACTTTCTGTAGCTTGCCAACCATGTTTGCATGGGCTTCCTTGAGCTGGTTTGAGGGAAAAGAAGTCTCTTTAAGAAAAAAGTTACCGGACTCAAAGTGAAGTTATAATGGAAACGACAAGCAAATTGGTATTGCTTGGGAATCGTCTACATGAAAATATATAAGCTGTGGAACTTGCTTGAAATTAAACATATTTGAGAAGTAAGAGAAACAGACAAATCGATCTCAGCTTTGTATACTCTTGGCAATGCTAGCATTTATATTATGGTTTCAACGACCAAAGGAGGAATAAATCTCCACATAAGACCCAGTATTGTGTTTTTGAGACATACAAACCAGAGAAGCCAAAGCAGTTACATGGAATGCTGAACCTGAAAGTAATTGCTAGTACTTTGGGCACGTGTAATGTGGTGCTTTGCAATTTCAAATTCTATATATACGATCCACAGTATGTTTTCTGTACTTTACGCATGGCTTCCTTGCTTTAGCCTTTAATTCTTCACAGCAAGAAAATGTTGAAGTGGACAAAATAACAATAGTCCACTATGAATTTGCACTGATTTATATGTTTCTCTATTTCTTGAAATACTTTTGATTTATAATAAAGTTTCTCAAATACAGCCAAAAACTATTTGTTACATATTGCTCCAAAGGAAGCAAAGGGTTCTAATCCTGCTCCCATTCTGTGAACAATTGCAGTCCTTGTGTTAAGGTAAAACAGGGAATCATCATGATATTAATGAACATTTCTTCCGCAAATAAATATGGGAAGAGGTTCCCCATTGAAATTCTGCTAAAATTTGTAATGACATCTTTGTCCTATTTTTCTTCCACTAGCATGCTGTCGCAGTACTTTATCAATATCTTTTGTTTAGACCTCTTCAACAATCTTGTATTCCTTGTCTGTTCCTTTGCCTTCCTTACATTCTGTTGTGGATTCTGGTCTTTTGACCTAAAAGGTGTAGAGTTTTCCTCTAACTCATGCTCATTTGCATTCATGTGGCGAGTTTATATGAAATATACCTTATTTTGCATGACTTTTTCTTCCAATAAAAGAGATTCAGATGCTACTGAGTTAGTAGATTTTATTTATATTGATGTGAATGAACCCAATTGGCAGTTTGCTCTTTAGAAATTGATTATGACATGAAAAGTGATTGTATATTATTAGCCGCATGGTTTGTTTGCTTGTTAATGTATGCTCATATACATCTATGGAAATGAAGATTTTGGTGGCTAAAATTGTTACATTGCCTATGCTACTCTTAGTCTTTATCCTTTTTTTTCCACCAGATATCAGAATCAGTGCTTCAAAGTGTTCTAAAATGTTTGGTTGACATTGTTAATAAAGAGACCGCCGCATTAGCTTCCATAGCAATGCAAGCTCTGGGTCATATCGGAATCTGCATCCCACTGCCTCCCCTGCATCTTGACTCTGCTGCAGGTGAAATGATATGTACTGATTATATTCATGAGATTTTGGTATTTTCTTCATCAACCACTGCTACATCTCAATTTGTTCAGTAGCGATAATACTATTTTTCTTATATTGACCTGCAGTTTCCATT
This sequence comes from Sesamum indicum, assembly GCF_026168435.1. NCBI lineage: Eukaryota > Viridiplantae > Streptophyta > Magnoliopsida > Lamiales > Pedaliaceae > Sesamum > Sesamum indicum. The sequence goes on from NC_142662.1 coordinate 23,364,238, forward strand.
TGGAACATTTTGCATGAAAAATTAAGCAAGCTGCTGTCAGGTGATGATATCAAATCAGTTCAAAGAACTGTTATTGCATTGGGGCACATGGGTGTGAAAGAATCATCTTCTTCACATCTGAATGGTGCTCTTGATCTGATATTTGGTCTTTGCCGGTCCAAGGTGGGTGAAAATTTTGAAATTTGATATCTCACATCTCTTCTATCCGTCATTATAGTTTCGTATTCCCAATTTTAATTTAGAATGATTTTCTAAAGATGCATTTTGTGATGTATAAGCTGATTGAGAGTGAAATAGCTGTTTGTTAACCAACACATTCTTTCGGCTACTCCTATTCTTTTAACAGGTTGAGGACATCTTATTTGCTGCTGGGGAAGCTCTTTCATTTTTGTGGGGAGGTGTTCCTGTTACTACTGATGTGATACTCAAAACTAATTATTCTTCACTATCTATGAGTTCTAACTTTTTAATGGGAGATATCTCATCTCAACAACTGCTCCCCTCGATGGAATTCCAACATGACGAAAATTACCATGTTACAGTAAGAGATGCTATTACCAGAAAGCTATTTGATGTCCTTTTATACAGTAACAGAAAGGAGGAACGATGTGCTGGAACTGTCTGGTTACTATCACTTACAATATACTGTGGCCATCATGCGAGCATCCAGCAATTGCTTCCTGATATCCAGGTTTGTGCTTGCCTAATTGTTTGACAGTGGCTAAAGGTGTATGATTCAACTTCTTGTGTCGAAGGTTCCAAGGTCTTGGCGAATCCTAACAAAGTTAGAGCCACATACCTTGATTTGATCTGGAAATGGTTTGGCAGTGTTAAAAGGTGTATGGTTCAACTTGTTATGTCAAAGGTTCAAAGGGCTTGGTGAATTCTAACAAAGTTAGAGCCACATACCTTGATTGGATCTGGAAATGGGGTTAGTCGTCTGAGTTGCATATATAGTTTGATACTTTTTGGAGTTTCTATGTTAAAGGCAAAAATTCAAAGGACATGATATTGTTAGAGTGTGAGAATGGTATATCTTGGGAGCTTGAATTTAGTTGCCTGATGCAGTTTGGCATGTGTGTTGGTGGTTAGTGGTGGACTGAATGGTGTCTAGAGTGGTGCTTTTTAGTGATCTCTTTTTTCTAACATATGCTTCTGAGAGCATGTAGTATTGTTTAAAGAAGCTTCTAGGCTATACTGTTATTTTCTAGATTTGTAATCTTAGCATTTGAGGGTACGTAATTTATAAAATGATTAGAAAATTAATATACAATAAAAAAATTTCCGCTCTTTAAGTTGCGATCTTTTGTGCTTAGATTGTTTCTTGTTTTTCTGTATTGGGATGTTGTTCCACGTGCTTATTTGATATGCTATAACTGGAATTCTAACATAAGTGTTTTTATATTTGCTATATCTGGAATTGGGAGTGGATGCATTACTGCTTTACTTTTTTGATGTAAAAGGATGGGTTCTCAAGTGCTTTCTTTTTCAATGCTTGAATGTTCCATGGTTAGTTTACCTGCACACTGTTCCGAAATTGATGATGAGTTTTTGGTTCCTGTATATTTTTTTTGTTGTGATATTACTGTTTTTACCCCAACCAAGAGAGTTGTTATCAGGGCATTTTCATATGTCTGAAACAAGGTCTTGTTTTTTGACAAACTTTTTAAATACATGAGGTTATCTATAGAAATGATTATCTTCCTCTTTTTTCTTTTCGAGACATCTAAAAAGGTGTACTAAGTCAATCAGAGATCTTTGCCAGCAAAATCTATGTTCTTAGTGTATGGGGTGTTTGTTCGGGACCTGTAGCTATCTGGAAGGTTCGCACGGCATAATTTCCAATTATGCAATATGTTTTGCTGAACTTAAAGCTCTCCAATACAGGAAGCATTCTCACACCTTGTTGGTGAGCAAAATGAACTTACACAAGAGTTGGCATCTCAAGGCCTGAGTATCGTTTATGAACTTGGTGATGATGCTATGAAGAAAAGCTTGGTTAATGCACTTGTTGGAACTCTAACTGGCTCAGGGAAGAGGAAACGGGCTGTTAAGGTCAGGATATAGGGCTTTGTAATTCTTGGTCTAGATATTATTTTCTTTTATGTTTGTTTCCCTATTTTCTTTGTCCTTAATCTGTTATTCTTGGATATAATGTTCAGCTGGTTGAGGACTCTGAAGTGTTCCGAGAGGGTGCCTTTGGTGAAAGCCCTTCTGGAGGAAAATTGGGCACTTACAAGGAGCTTTGCAACCTAGCTAATGAGATGGGGCAACCTGACTTAATTTATAAATTCATGGATCTGGCTAATTACCAGGCTGCTCTTAATTCAAAAAGAGGTGCTGCTTTTGGGTTTTCTAAAATAGCCAAGCATGCAGGGGATGCCCTACAACCTTATCTGAGTTCTTTGATTCCGAGACTTGTCCGCTATCAGTACGATCCTGATAAAAATGTGCAGGTAATCTCTGACAGCTTCAGATTTGAGTAATAACTTGGCTTTCAAAAGAGCTAAACATTGTCGATTTTCATCTTTGACATTTTATGATTGGTTTCCGCAAATTCTGGTTTACCTAGTGAATCTGCTGCTCCGATTGCATACTGCTTTTTCCCATGAAATTTTTATTACTCATTTCATTCTTCCCTTTTAATTTGGTGGATGTACAGACCCATGAGGTCCGTCTTGTATTTTTCGAACTTTTCCCCGTCCGTGATAGCTCTATTTAACCTTGTACACTGCATCAGGACGCAATGACACACATCTGGAAATCGTTAATAGCAGATTCAAAGGGGGCTATTGATGAACATTTGGACCTTATTATCGATGATCTCCTGATACAGAGTGGATCTAGGCTTTGGCGGTCCAGGGAGGCTTCTTGTCTTGCTCTTGCAGATATTCTTCAAGGACGCAAATTTGGTCAGGTTATCATCTAGATATATCCTTTTACCACTGGTCCTGATGATAAGCTATTTTGTCAATCAACATATGAACCAAAGAGGGTAGTGTTTAAGGTTGGGTAAAATTCTAAGGCAATGTAGTTATAATAGTAAGTTACTTCTGGTTTCAGTTTCTCCCTTTGGCAACTAAGTCCTACTTTTGAAACTATTACTGCTGTACTGCAAGGTCCTATAATCCCATGTCTTATTTTCTATCTCAGTTTCGTTCCCCCTTTTATCCCCAATGTATCAGAATGGAGGCACCACAGAGGACTGTAAGAAAATGAGCCAATAGTAATGCAACATCCTGCTGATTGGTCTTCGTCCTAAAGATAGATTTGTCTGTCCGTCTAACATTTGTTATTTATCCACTATAAGCACGACTATCCCTTTGATTACCATACATAATCTGTGTGGTTCTTGTTACATTTTAGCTAACATCTTTATAAATGCTTTGTTTTGAAGAACTATTTCTGTGTTCAACCACCTAAATGATGTACGCACATATGCGGAAAGATTCCATGCGATTCACTTGTTGGGAATAGTTTCTTAAGATAGGTCTTACTTGCTCAACAAATGTTTGTAGGAGCTTTCTAGTGAGCGAGGCAGAATAGAATTATTCTCACTTCCATTACTTGCATGCATGTTTGCACACTAGTTTCTAGATATCACATACATGCACTCCTGCATATATCTGTGGATGCATATACATGCGTCTCCATAAGTGTTTGAGAACACTTAATGAACCTTTTATACTTTTCTGAAGTCTTATATACGTATTACATATTTAATGCCACGTTTATAAATTCGATTTATTACACCTAGGCCCTCTATGAAACACAAAACGATACTTTAACCCTTGAATTTGGAAAGTCAGAACTAGACCCCCTCCAAACATGCTTTCTTTACAACTGTACCCTTCCCAGAGATTTTGAACATTAAATTCTAATGTCACCAAGGATTGAGCTAATATGGAAGAATACAAGATCATAAATCGTTTTTTCTCTACTGGTTGATATCAGTTTATGAGAATGTTGTTTGGTAGCTAGGTAATATCATGATCAGCTAGAGTACTAAGTACAATTGGACCATATATTGCTTCCGAGTTTTCTTTTCAATATAATTGGTATCTTGTCATTGGTTTAACCTAAGACCATCACTAGTTTCTCCATGAGACTGGTTGCATGGTCACTGAGTCCAACTCTGGTTCCCTAGTGTTATCCATGCAACTTTTCCAGAGAAGCTTCTTCTAAGATGCCAGCATCACGCATATGCTGGTTTTCACAGTATTTTCAAGATTCATATTAATATTTCTATCAGATGGTTTGAACTGTCCCATGGTGATGATTTGGCTGGTCTCTGAAGGAGTTTTGTCTCATATCCTGTCGTAGGTGGAAAAGCATTTAAAAAGAATATGGATAGCTGCATTCCGGGCCATGGATGACATAAAGGAAACTGTCAGAAATGCTGGTGACAGATTATGCCGTGCTGTTGCATCTTTAACTGGGAGGTTATGTGACGTCTCTCTTACACCAGTTCCAGATGCAAGACAAGCAATGGCTATAGTTTTGCCTTTGTTACTGACAGAAGGCATAATGAGTAAAGTCGAGAATATTCGCAAGGCATCCATTAGTATGGTTACAAAGCTTGCAAAGGTAAAATATTTGGGCATTTAGAAGCAGCATCAGATTCAATTTGGTTGGCATGCAATTGGCACTCTCAGTTCAGTTAATTCTTCTACTGATGCTTACATGGTTTCTAAGTTCAGCTCTTCAGTTTTATGTTTTCCACACATGTATTACATAATATGCCTTCTCCCTGCTAAGTTGTCCAAGATTTCAATCATGAAAGGTTTTGTTGACTTATCTTCATGAGTATCACATGGATATATCACATATTTCAAGGCCCTGAGACTGGATTACATTTATCTCATTGCTTCACCCACCTTTGGTTGTATTCCCCTTTGCAGTACCAGTGGCCTCCTGTCATGTCCTTGAGTTAGTCTTTTCCCAATGCTCAAGTTGGTTTTCTGTTTACAGCATGTCTGACTATTCTATGCTCCAAACTTGTTAACCCTCATGCATAGCTGATATGCATACACATCTCTTGTAGAAGATACTTATACCGCTGTTCTCCTGATGTCCCTTCACACATTTCTTTTAGAACTAGAACTTACTTCACATATTTCGAGTTGAGAAAAGTTTGCAGAGTTGCACATTGTGGCCTACTTATTCCCATAATTGTTTTGATATTTATTCATCCATATCAACAGGGTGCAGGAATTGCAATTCGTCCATACTTAAATGATCTTGTCTGTTGTATGCTGGAAAGTCTGTCAAGCCTTGAAGACCAAGGAATGAATTATGTTGAGGTGTGGATGATCTTATGAGCACTCACTATGTAAACATAGACGCATATTTTCATTTTTTTCTTTGTTCCATCCCTTGTTGATTTCATTACATTCATGATCTGGATGGCATTTAAGTTGTGAGAAATTATTGATTTCTTTACCTTTTTCTTACCATGTGACTTTTGTTTTCTTTCCAACTACAAGTTGCATGCAGAAAAGGTGGGAATACAAACTGAAAAACTTGAGAACTTGCGAATTTCAATAGCCCGAGGTTCTCCAATGTGGGAAACTCTTGAACTCTGCATAGATGTTGTTGACTCCCATTCTCTAGAACTATTGGTTCCTCGGCTAGCTCAGTTGGTCCAATCTGGCATTGGTTTGAACACCAGGTATTTCTCCAGATATTATATAAGGTTCCAATTGCAATCTAGCATGAGAAATTCATTTGAATCTTGTTTCTTGACATGTTTTTCAAGGAGATTTTTCTAGTATTCATGCAGTTCAATATAAATTTGATATTAGTATGGGCAGAGTCACTACAAAGTTTTATTTACTGTTAAAAGGTAAACCTACAAGTCGTGATCCCTAAAATGTTTGGTTATTTGTTTCAAGAGTTTTCTGTTTGCTCATTCTCTTGATCGTAACTTTTTTGGCCCTTTGATTTCTCTGCTTCCTCATTCTTTTGATCAAAATTCATAAGGATAATAGGTTTGTAAGGCTTAGCCGCTTAGAGAAACCACCTCATATGGTTGGATATACTTCAGTCAGCAAGGTGTTATGTGGAACTATAGTTCACATTTGGAAAAATACAAACTTGTGTGTTGACAAATATTTTGATAAAAATTTTATACTTTTCATATAAATCTAGATGATATTTTCATCTAACAGAAAATGATGTATCCAGGAGTGTGTTACGTCTTTTACTAGTTTAAATCTGCTTTGGGAGTCCTTGAGGTTCTCACTTTTTTCCTAAATTCTATCTATTATAATATTCAGCAGACTTCCTGTGCAACAGTCTGATTCATGGTCTTCTGTTGAGGTCAAAATCTCTTTGTTTAGTTATTGAAGAGAAGTTTTGCTTATATGATGATAATATTAGCATAACTTTTCAGTTCAGCATACTGAGAAACATAAGTGCTGCTGTAACCTTTGTGATTCGTTCTGCCATTAAGGGAAACATGGACAACAAACATCTTTTGATCTTACTGGTTACAATCATCTTTATTCTTGGAACCAATACCTTTTATGTTCTTCTAGCGAAATCTTAAATGACTGTAAGTCAGATGTTGGAGATGATGAGGGTGTAAGTATCTATCACAGATATCAGTTAAAGCCAAACTGTGATTAGCTTACATAAAATGAATAAAATGTTTAAACTGAGAGAATGAGGTCTAGACAAATCTATATGTGGATGTGCACATATAAATTCTCTATTCACATGCCTTTGATACGGAAACATACTCTTTTTATAGTATCTTCATTGCTGATATCTTCACCTGTTGCTGATTTCTGTAACTTTTACCAATTCTATTTTGCAATAAAATTTCAGATCAGTGCAATGATTGTATTGGGGGCTTTAGATCCACCTAAGGATTTTTAGATTTTCGACCTGGAACTGCAGCATATGACATCTTCTTTATATCCAAACATATAATTGGTATAGTTTTTTATTACCACCATTATTGCAGGGTTGGTGTCGCAAATTTTATCAGCTTGCTAGTCCAAAAAGTTGGTGTTGACATCAAGCCTTTCACGGGTACGCTATTAAAGCTTTTGCTTCCAGTTGTGAAGGATGAAAGAAGTGCTTCATCAAAACGTGCCTTTGCAAATGCATGTGCAATGGTTTTGAAGTTTGCAGCTCCATCACAGGCCCAGAAATTGATTGAAGATACTGCAAATTTGCATTCTGGTGATAGAAATGACCAGATTGCATGTGCAATCCTATTAAAGAGCTATGCATCCACGGCTGCTGATACTTTAAATGGATATCATGCCGTTATAGTTCCAGTTATCTTTGTTTCAAGGTTCACTCAGGCTCTTATTATGTTTGCTTTGCTATGATAGTGTTACAGAATCTTTCTTTGGGAAACTATAGCCACATGAGGATATTTCCTTTCTCTACATTTTCTAACTTTCCCCTGTGGAATGATCCATTTGAGCTATAACCTGTCTGCATATTTAGGCACAGAATTCATTTGAAGTATGGTATATGGCGAAGATATTAAACTTTATGTAGTTAGTAGGTATACTTTTTCGCATTCAATTTCTATTTAAAGCAAAAATTAGAATGTGCCTGGCTGCATGGTCTTTTTATGAATCAGTGTGTACTTTAGAGATCAAGTTGCAAAAGGTAGATGGTGGCGAAAGAACATTAGAATTGGTAGATTCACCTGCTTGGTTCTTTGATTTTTTGCTGTAGAACAAAGCAGATGCATGTCTGATGTAAGTTGAAACTCAGACAGCAGGAGAGAATTCCGCTTTATTCTTCAAATCTCATTGATGGAAAATTAAATAAGGACAGAAAATTGGCTGCATTAGAACTTTGATGATGTCTCATGGACTCCATATCATTTCTGCATTCTGAATTACAGTTGAGTGCATATGTTCAATGTAGAATGACAAAGATTCCTAGTTTTTAAACTGAGAACTATCCTTCTAAATATACAAGCTTTGAAAGCAGCACATTTAACCTATTACTGCAGCAGATACTTTTTAGAGCCAGTACTAAACAATCTACATTTTGAAAGAGTTTCATACATCTTTTGAACCTGTAATTTGTAATTTTTTGCATGTGTTTGTATATGTTGGAGGTGCTTGGTAATGATTCTCTAAGCATCGCCTACTGTTACATTCAGGACTCCAGTACCTGGATTACAATTTTAATTTCCGACTTCTTTTAATTGCATCATCAGTTTAAGAACATGCGCTTTTCACTATCTGGGATTGTGTTTTCCTACAAGTTGAACCCCCTTTAGAGATTCGGTCAGTTTCTGTAAATACTGACAGATCACACCTCCACCCTAACTAATATAGTTTATTTATTTCATTCTGTTTTCTGTTTAACCAGCATAATTATCATGACCAATGTCTTTAAGTAAGATGAACATATATGATTCTTCTGCAGATTTGAAGATGACAAGATAATTTCAGGTCTATATCAGGAATTATGGGAGGAAAATATGAGCAGTGAACGGATAACTCTTCACCTATACTTGGGAGAAATTGTTACTCTTATCAATGAAGGGATCACGTCATCTTCATGGGCAAGCAAAAAGAAGGCATGTGCTTCTTTTTGCATATCAGTATCTGTAGAACTTATCCTCTGCTGCCACACCATTATTCTGGTTTCTTCTGTGCGAAAAGTTCGAGTTATTGAATTGTGCTTTTCTGGAATGTGCAGGCATCACAAGCTATATGTAAGCTCAGTGAAGTCCTTGGTGAATCACTATCTTCACATCATAATGTTTTGCTCATGTCGCTTATGAAAGAACTTCCGGGGCGGTTGTGGGAGGTAAGCATATATTTTTATGCATGCAACTTAATCAATCCTATGCAAATAAATCAAGCATTGCTGATTTACCAAAAGCATTTACATTCAATGCCATAGAGAATGCTATTAATAATTTTCAAAAATTGACATCTATGAGTTGTCATACAGACAAGAGAAAAAAAAAATATAAACTCCGCTTGTAGAGGGTTCCGCAATTTATGCGCATTGTTTAGGCACCAAATATAAAAATGAAAAACTGAATATAGAATATGTAGCAAGCTTTTTGAACTAGTAATTGAGAAGACAAGTTACCCTTCTCTGGGAGCAATGAAGCCACTGATGTAGGTCCCTCAGCTGAGAGCAGCAATGAACACATCTTGTAGATTGTTCAAACTCGGGGAATCTAACAACTTATTACTCGATAATGAGACATAGCTTCAGAAGAGGCATAAAGTTATGAAAGAAATGTATGAAGCACCATTGCAGTATCATGGAGGGCATGATGCTAATCAAGTTCAAGTCCGATTTCCCTCGACAAGGGCACCCAAGAAAATCAGCCCTTGGATTCATGTTAATGGGGGTATATAGGTCACTGTAAAGGTTCCGAGAGACATAGGGTAAGTAGATGAATCATAAGGTGGTGCACAAGAATCCTTGGATGTGAAGTCTGGAGCTGCTTATATGATAGCACAGTATGATGGGATGGTAGAATTTTTTCCAGTACTTACAACCGCATTGCAAAGATGCCAATATATGATCTTTCACCAATCAAATCACATTTAAGGTGGTACTCTAATTAGGTTAAGAATGAACACAGGGATTGAAGGAGGAAGATGATGCAGTAGGAAGTTTGGGACAAGCCCCTTGGTGGTGGTGTTCCTGAGATATAAAAGCCCTAGCATGCAATTTTCATGAAAAGGCAGGAAAACTCGATTCTACCTTTGGTCTCACTGGAAGCTGGGCCATGGATATGTAATCTCAATCAATTTTTCTTGTTTTGGTAGTCGTAGAAAGTAGTAAAGGAAAAGAAAAAATGTAGTGTCTATTATTGATTATATCTATCCAAACCAAATAATAAAAGATATGCAAAAATCCTAAATATTCTGACAGTCGTATGTGCTACTTCTCATCTAATTTGCTAGGTTTCTAGTTTTCTTGATAATTATCCTCTGTGTTGTAAGAACTATCATAGAGCAGACTGATAGTCTTTCTCATATCATATAATTTCAGTATGTGTTATATGACAGGGAAAGGAGGTGCTGTTAAATGCATTATCTGCCCTCTGTACTTCATGCCATGAAACAATTTCTGCTTTGAATCCTGATGCTCCAAGTGCTATATTAAGCCTTGTATCTTCTGCATGCACAAAGAAAGCACAAAAATATCGTGAAGCAGCTTTTTGCTGTCTTGAGCAGGTATGTCTAATCATTGTTATTTCCTCTTATACATGCTTCATCTTGAAATGTGATGTTCCAAACTTGTTTTTTCCTGCCTGTTGGATGAACCAATAGATCTGAAACATTTATGCATATATGCCTCTAAATTGGTCGGTCAAATATTATTTTCTTTCTTGGATTAGAAAATGCTGATGGCAGTCAGCATGCCACCAGTTCATGGCCAAATAAAAGAAATTGAAGAAAGAAGCTGCAGTGCCCTTGCTCATTGTGGTGCTGCTAAACACACAGAGACAGACCACAACTTAAATAAAGAAATACAAATGACATATAAAAGATAACTAAGCAAAATGGATATGATGCGTGAAAACAAAAAGTGGAAACTGAATTTGTAAAGCATTATATTGAAGTCTTGAAAGCAAGATCTAATGATTATGTTCGTCATATTATTTACTTTTATCTTTCTCTGAGTTTCTTATTTGCATCTTTTTGGCTAAAATCTTCTTTCTCATTTTTGGTTCTGTTTTAGGTTATTAAAGCATTCAATAATCCGGAATTCTTTAATATGGTTTTTCCATCCCTATTGGAGATGGGCAAATCGCTTGCCCCTACCATGTCAGGTCAAATATCTTCGGCAACTGATGATAAAGCAGGTACTTCCCAAATCCTTTACCAGTGCCACCATCATCCCTCTTAAAAATGAAAGACAGCACCAGAGTTTGATGGCATTAGTATATACAATATTGATTTTCACACTTTCTTACTGCAGTACCACATTCTTTCTGAAATCTGAAGTAACTTTCCCAATAAAAAAGGGAATGGCACTTCATTGCTCTCACTTGAATATCATGTCTCGCATCAAGGATACTATATAGATAGAAAATTCAAATGATTACTCTCTGTCTTATTGTCACCAAACGGGTATCCTATGACACTGTTCTTCCTGAGAATCATATTGAAATGCCTCTATTCAAGGTTCCTTCTTTTCTTTTTTTTCTTAACGCTGTACACCTAATTTTTGAATCCAGGGGGCTGGCATGTTGTGACCTTGTCCTTTTCCCCACAAAACAAGCCCCTGAAAACTTGGAGCCGTATCTTGACTACTGCCTTTGTGCTTCTCTACACCGTCTGAAAATCGTCAAACTACCTAAAATTTCATTCTTCGTCCTTGATCCTGATAATACCTCCATGATATCAGGACTTCCATCATTACCATCAGGATCACATGTTGAGAGATCAATACCCCATTAATCACTATCTACCGTTATTTCAATAGAGAAATTCAAAAAGAGTTTTCTCTGTGTTTTATGGGCATAAATTGGATATTTTTTGTCATATTCACACATCTAGTTTGAGTTACTGGCAGAATACAAGTTATTCAAAAGTTTATAATTTTATTTGTGACTCATCAGATAGTTGGTCTAAGTACTACTTTCTTGTTGCAATGCAGATGAGCCAGGTAGTTCACCAGCTGCTTTACATGATAAAATATTAAGTTGTGTTACTGCCTGCATCCATGTGGCCCGCATCCGTGATATTCTTGAGCAACAGAAAAACTTCATTGATTTCTATTTATTTTCTTTCTCCCCTAGTTTCTCGTGGACAGGTGCCTTCAGTTACATTCATTTCATTATACTTCTGCCCTTGATCAAGTTTGTGTCATACTCATGCTTTATATTTTCATGTTATGGACAGTTAAGATGTCGGTTTTTTCTTCTATAAAAGAGCTTTGCTTAAAGTTGCACAGCAGTGCAAACAACTTGCAAGACAGCTCCACGCATACCAGCATAACTGCTTTTGTTCATGAGGTAATGTGTAATCACATTGTTCTTTAATTACAACGTCAAGACACTTTTGTGGACTCTAATCTGACCATATAAATGCTTCCAGTTATTCTGTACTCTGACACCTGAATTGCTGAAATCCCTTCGCACAGTGAAAATTGGGCAGGTAGGTTATCCTCCCGATTCTCCCCTCTTGCTTCATTTGTTAGCCTATATTTGTTGAGTTTATCCATTTATATAGTATGCATTAGCGGTATGAGTGCCTGAATTTTCATTGTTGAACACATGGGACAAAATTGCGTCATCGACAAACAAGTATTCTATGCAGAGAAGGTTGTAATGCAAGTTATTTGACACACACAAAAAAAAAAAAAATCGGTTGGCTCAGTTTAAAACGTTGAACAACTGGTTGGTTGACAATATAATAGAATCATATTTGGTAAATTAATCAAGCTTGTAAGTTCATATCTTGAAATATCTATTGAATACTCTTAAATCATTTGATGAACGCTCACACATCTCATAAGATATTTAAGGAATTCATAAGCTCAGCTTATACATCCTCTTTATTTCCGTCCATGTATAGGGCCGTAGTACCCCGCGGTTATATATCTCTATCTCTTAAAGATTACACTGACGCATGCATTTTCACTGGATTGAATATTTGTATCACCTTCTTATGTATTAATCTCAGGTTCACATAGCAGCTGCCGAATGTCTTCTGGAGTTAACTAATCAGTACACAGCCTCTCCACCAGCCCAATGGACAGAATTATCATTTATGACCGAGCTTCTTGACCTGTGCGAAGTAGAAAAAAGCGAACAGGCTAAGTCTTTGTTGAAGAAATCATATGACATCCTACACAGGCTCAAAGACGTAAAACCCTGAGCTAAAATCGCTGAAAGCTCTGATTACATTTATATCTTCATCTAGACGTCCTGAAGAAAACATACGGTCTCTATCATTTTAAGGTCCCCTGTGGCACAATATCATACATGTTACATAATTTTTACAGAAGAAAAACAGAGTAAAGCTGCGAATGAGAATGGACGGTTCCAGGCAATCTTTGCAGCTTCAAGCAAATGGTGAGGTCCACAGTTATGTGTAGAAGGAATCCTCATATCTGATTGAGAAACAGATGCTCCTTGTGATCTTCCTGAATCTTGATCTCAAAATCCTTGTTAAGATCACATTCTAAGAAGGAATATGAAAATGGAAATTATGGGACTCAACTAAAACTGGCAAAAGGAGTGCCGGATGTCCTTTTGTTCTACTTATGTCGAAACGACAGTTCAACCAATTGATTGTTGGCAATGCCGGCCCTGATCCTAATCGAACTATTATATGTTCCTTACATGCATAATATTGTAAAATATGAGTGTACGATTTGACATTTACAATGGTTTTTACCTTTGGCGTAGATAGTATTGAAAATAATTTTTAAATAAAAAACAATGTTAAATAGTCTCGTAAAATAGACTTGTATGCGAATTATATGATTATACAAAATAATAGTATAGTTTAAAATTTAAAAGATTAATTTTCAAGTATTTGAAATTGATTATATTGCCAAGAAATAAATTTTCAAAGTGCCCACAGATAGTTCATTCTACTAGTATAATCTGATCTCAAGATATTCAGAAAAGCATTTTTATTTACTACCCATACTGGGTATGTACTCTATAGTACTACTATTATACATACGTATCTAATGTGTACATTTATATCAATATAAAAGATAATGGTGTCTACATTCACAAATAACGGTTAGTGACACCATTGTACTATTTTTAACTAAACTGTACTCCTAGTTAGATAATTTTAAAGATTTATTATAATTACTCTTTTGTCCTTTTTATAAAAGTGATTCCACCTGATTTAAACACTACTACACAAATTCTTTTGTTGTTTTAATAGTACTTTAAGTTGATTTTTATTTATTTATTTTTGCATGTGATTTATTAGTTTATATATTTTATTCATACTTATAATGTGTGAAAGATTATATATATACATAGATGGCGTGCCAAGCGGCTAGTGCAAAAAAAGTTAATGGATATCCACATTGCAGATCTTGAAGTGGGCCAATCCATTGGGCCTGGACTGGGCCCATTTGTCATCATTTAGTGCAAGCCATTTTAGTTAATTGGGCTGAAGCCCATTAAGTTCAGTAGCGAGAAGTTAGTAAGGGAAAATCAAAATCTAGTAGCACCATTTTCACGCAAAGAATACTCCAAAACCCTAGCCACTACTCTCCGGCGGCATTGCGGCGGCGATAATTCTTCAATGGACGACGTTTGCGAAGGCAAAGACTTCTCCTTCCCAGCTCAAGAAGAAAAGATCCTCTCATGGTGGGACGAAATCGATGCCTTCAAAACCCAACTGGAACGCACCAAACATTTCCCCGAGTACATCTTCTACGACGGCCCGCCGTTCGCCACCGGCCTCCCTCACTATGGCCACATTCTGGCTGGCACAATCAAAGACATCGTGACACGGTATCAGTCGATGACGGGTCATCATGTGACCCGGAGATTTGGATGGGATTGCCACGGGTTGCCCGTGGAGCATGAAATTGATCAGAAGTTGGGAATTAAGAGCAGAGAGGATGTGATTAAGATGGGGATCGGAAATTATAATGAAGAGTGCAGAGGGATTGTGCAGAGGTATGTGAGTGAGTGGGAGAAAACTGTGGTTAGAATGGGAAGGTGGATCGATTTTCGGAACGATTATAAGACGATGGATTTGAATTTCATGGAGTCTGTGTGGTGGGTGTTTGCTCAGTTATTCCAGAAGGGTCTCGTCTATAGAGGTTTCAAGGTTTGAAGTATTCTTACTTTTTCTATTGTTGTCGAGTAACTTAAGTTCATATTGTTTGGTGCTCTTCATTTCTATTTGTCGATTGTTGCTTTCTGGAATAGTTGTAATGTCTTGTAGGAAATATGTTACTTACTGGATAGTTGATAGAGTGAATTTCAGAATAGGGGCATTTTGATGACATTTGATGATCATACTCCTGAAATTTGTTACTCAGACAAGTGAGGGGGTTTAAGGAGAGCGATATTGTCATGTTACAGTATATGCAAAGATATTTTTGTCATATTTAACTACTGGTCTTAATGGCTTTGTATATTGCTTCTGCAGGTTATGCCATACAGTACAGGTTGTAAAACTCCATTGTCGAATTTTGAAGCCAATTCCAACTATAAGGAGGTTCCTGATCCTGAGATAATGGTAGCTTTTCCAGTAATCGATGATCCAGATGGTGCATGTTTTGTTGCATGGACCACAACACCTTGGACGCTGCCTAGTAATCTTGCACTTTGTGTCAATGCTAATTTTGTGTATGTGAAGGTCCGCAACAAGTTCAATGGGAAAGTTTATGTGGTTGCTGAATCACGTCTAGGGGAGCTTCCTGTTGAAAAGGCAAAGAAAGCGTTACCTGATGGAGCTATTGGTGGTTCTGAAAATTCAAATTCAAAACCCAAGGCTTCTGGTGGTAAAGCTAAGAATGTTGAAACGTATGAAATTTTGGATAAGTACACTGGCGCATCTCTTGTGGGAAAGAAATATGTCCCTTTGTTTGATTACTTCAAGGATTACGCTGATGTGGCATTTCGAGTTGTTGCAGATGACTATGTAACTGATGATAGTGGTACTGGAGTTGTTCACTGTGCTCCTGCATTTGGTGAAGATGATTACCGGGTTTGTATGGAGCATGGCATAATTAGCAAGGGGGAAAACTTGGTTGTAGCTGTGGATGATGATGGTTGTTTTACTGAGAGAATTGTCGAATTTAGCGGGCGTTATGTCAAGGATGCAGATAAAGATATTATCCAAGCAGTGAAAGAGAAAGGCAGGCTCGTGAAATCTGGAAGCTTTACCCATAACTATCCCTTTTGTTGGAGATCTGACACTCCCCTCATCTACAGAGCCGTACCCAGCTGGTTCGTAGCCGTGGAAAAGATAAAAGATCAATTGCTTGAGAACAATAAACAGACATACTGGGTACCGGACTTTGTGAAGGAAAAGCGTTTTCACAATTGGCTTGAGAATGCGAGAGACTGGGCCGTCAGTCGAAGTAGGTTTTGGGGTACTCCACTTCCATTATGGATCAGTGAGGATGGCGAGGAGATTGTGGTCATGGATTCCATTGCAAAACTGGAAAAACTTTCTGGTGCCAAGGTGACTGACTTGCATCGTCATAAAATCGATCATATAACAATCCCGTCAAGTCGTGGCCCTGAATATGGTGTTCTCCGACGAGTGGAGGACGTGTTTGATTGCTGGTTTGAGAGTGGTTCTATGCCTTATGCATATATCCATTATCCATTTGAAAATGTTGAACTATTTGAGAACAATTTCCCTGGGCATTTTGTGGCTGAGGGGCTTGATCAAACTCGTGGATGGTTCTATACTCTCATGGTTCTGTCAACTGCACTTTTTGGAAAACCAGCTTTCAGAAATCTCATTTGTAATGGGCTTGTATTGGCCGAGGATGGAAAGAAGATGAGTAAGAGATTGAAGAATTATCCTCCACCTGCTGAAGTTATAAATGATTATGGAGCTGATGCACTACGATTGTACATTATAAACTCTCCAGTCGTTCGTGCTGAACCATTACGATTTAAAAAGGATGGTGTGTATGGTGTGGTGAAAGATGTTTTCTTGCCATGGTATAATGCTTATAGGTTCCTTGTGCAAAATGCTAAAAGACTTGAAGTTGAGGGACTTGCACCATTTAAACCAATTGATCAACACATTCTTCAGAAGTCCTCAAATGTCCTTGACCAATGGATTAACTCAGCAACTCAGAGTCTAGTCCATTTTGTGCGGCAAGAAATGGATGCTTATAGACTGTACACGGTGGTTCCTTATCTCCTAAAGTTTTTGGACAACTTGACAAATATATATGTTAGATTCAATCGAAAGAGACTGAAAGGTCGAACTGGAGAAGAAGATTGCAGAACTGCTCTTTCGACTCTTTATTATGTGCTTCTAACAGCATGTAAATCTATGGCTCCATTCACGCCGTTCTTCACCGAAGTTCTTTATCATAATTTGAGGAAAGTTAGCAATGGATCAGAAGAAAGCATTCACTACTGCAGTTTCCCTGCAGTAGAAGGAAAAAGAGGGGAACGTATTGAAGAAAGTGTGAACCGGATGATGACAATTATAGATCTTGCACGCAACATTCGTGAGCGCCACAACAAACCTCTTAAAGCACCACTTAAGGAGATGGTAATTGTACATCCTGATGCAGACTTCTTGGATGACATTGCTGGTAAGCTGAGGGAATACGTGCTCGAGGAACTTAATGTGAAGTCTTTGGTCCCGTGCAACGACACTTTGAAGTATGCTACCCTGCGTGCAGAGCCTGATTTCAGTGTTCTAGGGAAAAGGCTTGGTAAATCGATGGGTGTTGTTGCAAAGGCAGTTAAGGCAATGTCAACAGAAGATATCTTGGCTTTTGAGAAAGCAGGAGAGATTACTATTGCATCACATGTTTTGAAGCTTAGTGATATCAAGATAACTCGGGAGTTCAAGCCTCCTAGTAATGTGAAGGCTGAAGATATGGACGCGAAAGGAGATGGTGATGTCTTGGTTGTATTGGACTTGCGTCGGGATGAGTCTTTGTACGAGGCCGGAGTTGCTCGTGAGATTGTGAACCGAATTCAGAAGTTACGGAAGAAAGCTGCACTTGAACCCACCGACTTGGTGGAGGTCTTCATTAAATCATTGGATGAAGATAAAACGAATCTCCAAGAAATTCTTGAATCACAGGAACTATACATCAGAGACGCACTTGGGTCTTTGTTGCTTCCCTCTGCTTTGCTTCCGCCTCATGCTGTGGTTCTGGCTGAAGAGAGTTTCCATGGGATTTCCAATCTCTCTTTTGCTATCACCTTGACTAGACCAGCTCTGGTATTCAACTCAGATGCCATTGTTACATTGTATGCTGGCAACACCAAGTCTGCACATGGATTACAAACCTATTTGTTAATGAGAGATCACCATAATTTGAAGGCAGAGTTTCAACTTGGTAAGGGTAAGCTCAAGATCAATTGCATTGAAGATCTACCTCCAGTGGATGTGGCATTGGGTGAACATGTATTCTTGACCGTTGGTGATTACTTCTCAAGCAGTAAGGGGTCTCTCTGAATTTTTGTTATCCTTATTTCAGTTCGAACTGAATTGTTATTGTTTTGAATGCTCATCTAGAAAGATGAGCATTTTGTGGGGAATGTTTTTTTGCCGGGAATTTGTGATGTTACAACCATACAGCGATAGTATTCTGTATCTGGATTTTACCACCCTGTATTTCCAAATTTTGTTCATCCAAAAGGTAAGAGAAGCAAAAACTGTCTAGTCTTTTTCTTTCTAAGACTTTGCGTGCGAACACTTGCATAGTTTTGCTGAATCTTGATTCAACCTGACCAATCCCACAAACTCATCTGCCCTGGGGTTGGATGCTGCAACTGTTCGAGCAATACTCTTTTATCCTAGTGGCAATGAAGAAAGGTAGATTCAGTATTAACTTTAATTACATTAGCGATGGTATTTCTCCTGTATGCATGATAACAAATGGACTAATCGTCAGGCAGCCAGTTTTGTTAAGAGGATAGCTGTTCAAAGTCGATAAAAATGGAATCCAATTATCATTCTAGAACTTCATTAGTTCTCCTATTCAGCGTGTATTGTTTCAAAATTCCGAGCAACAGGTGGTTTTCATATCATCTTCACACAGCCTCGTGGGATTTCTTTCCTCTGCACAATAGTCTTTTGCATCACATTCATGTTGAAGCACTGGGATTAAACCAGTGTCAATTGCCCGTCTCCTCAATAATGCAAGATTACTACCAAAAAGAATCTTCCTGCTTGCTATTTAGTCTTGGGAACCACAACAACATTCATAAATAAACTGATCTGGTTGAAATTCCTGCTGATATGTGTAGTATAAACACTACATATAGATTCTAATTTACTGATTGAACTACCCAAACAAGCTGGAGCAAGGCATAATAGTCAAAGGTCAAAAGCTTGATCAAAAAGCACAGACAAATAGGGCGAGATGCAGCATTACAAAAATCATATGCAATGAAAATATAGTTGGGTGATGCCATCATAAAACACATTTTCATGAAAAAATGGAGCAAACCACCATCAGAAATTAAAACCTTCTGACAACAAAATAAGTGTATCACAGTGGCATGGTTCTAATTTGGTGTTGCACGAACTAGGACAGCGTGAAAGCAACAATTGTCTTCAGGAAGTCCTCGAGTTTATAAAACTCCTAGCAGCATCCAATGACAACTCCTCATACACCTGAAGAATTTTAACATAAGGACTTCAGGTGAGTTGTGACAAAATAAACAGAAATGGGATTGTTTGGGCCATATCTAGGAAGCAATCAATTTAATATACTTACAAGTTTCTTATAAACTTGTTGAAATGCCTTGCAAAATCTTTCTGCATCAGCCTCGCCCATCTGAGAAACAGCGAACATCCAAAATAATTAATATCCATGCTCGACAGGGCGTGGGAAGACCACCAAATTTGAAATGCGATGATATCAAAAGCATCTTAGAGCATTGTTATACAATATCATATTGGATTATTTTGCTATACTACAAATCATTTGGTGGCCAGTTGGTACCCTGGCATTTTTTCCAATTTGGCAGCCAAGGGTAATACCTTGGCGCAAACCTTCCTATCCAAACTAAAATGAAAAGGATAAATACAGTAACAGAAACATGGTTTGCGTGGGTTAAACCCCAATCCCCACTTTTTGTTTGCCTTTATCCTACTTTAGGAAGAGAAAGAAAAATCTCCTTTTATTCTCCCACAGCCGACACCACTCTCTTTTTATCCCTCACCTATTTCTAATGGCTTTTTTCTGTTTTTTCTTCTTTCCCACATTCCTTCTGGGGTTTTCAGTTCTTTGCAGCTCATCCCATTAGCACCACCATCCTCCTCTCTGTCTCTCCCCACCATTCCATCTATTGCCACTGCCAACCATTCTACTGAGCAAACCAACAACCACCCAATATCTCCATCACGCAGCCCATTGTCCCCTCCGATTTCCACCATTATCAACACCAGTTATACCTTTAAATCTGTAAGTTACTGAAGTCTTGATAAAAAATTTTCAAGTGCAAAGCTTTAATTACTTTAGAGAGGCTTAAGGCAGGCACTCCGCTTAGCTATTTTTGACCTAGCTTTTAGACTATTTGCAGGCACATCTTATTTCGGTTTTCGTCCCGATTGGCAGAACAGACACTTTTAACTTTTCCCATCATTTATAAGATATATGTAACACGTCTGTTGAACAAAATACAACAGAAAGAAGTTCATCAGGCTCAAGCCTGCAAAATTTTTGGAGAACTCCGGCTCAGTTGTGGCCTTAAATAATTTTACTGCACAATATCAATGTTACACATTATAACCATTAATTAGTTCTTCAGATAAACTCAGCAATTTGAAGATTCATAAACATACAAGTAGAAACAACTCAATATTAATTTGATGTTATTTACAAATTACGAACAACTTTGCCAGATACAAGGCATACCTTCTGCTCAGCAACTGATTTTAGTTTTCCCCAAAATGCTTCTGTCATGGTGAATCAACATAAACCAGGATTCAGTGATTACAGTGTCACTTCCTTATTTCTTGTACAGGTTACTCATCGTTACAAAATGATCTTAAATAGGGAAAGCAAGGCAGTGAATCAACTCTACCCATTCTGGAGTAACATCATGAAGATAAATGGAAAAAAGGAATTTTGTGAACAGATATATAGTGAAATTCATGGAAGAAAGGAAAGCAATAGATAGAGAATCGTTGATTATTAGAGCAGGTTGAGAACTACTCTCCTTATCTTGTAGACTAGGAAAGTGAATAACGACTATAGCTTAGCCTTATGCTACCTTGTGGAGTTAAAATAAATTTTCAGAAGAGTTAAAATAAATTTTCAGAAGATATTTTGTTCTGCAGAAGCAGAACATCTTTTAGCATTCTGCTGCAGATTATTCATGTGAAAAAGATAAAAATTAAAGTGAAAGATTGAATTTGCTCTAATGCATGTGGTTTGACTCATCCCACTAAAACAACCGAACATGTTCAGATGGTAAAGTAAAAATTCATATCTCATCACCAGAAAACAGACATGATCATTCTTTATACCTCTGTTATCCTCAGTATTCCATGCATCATGCCATTCATTTACC
Organism: Sesamum indicum; assembly: GCF_026168435.1. Classification (NCBI taxonomy): domain Eukaryota; kingdom Viridiplantae; phylum Streptophyta; class Magnoliopsida; order Lamiales; family Pedaliaceae; genus Sesamum; species Sesamum indicum. Next base: position 23,385,419 of record NC_142662.1, read on the forward strand.
TGTGAGCATATCCTAATGTCAGACACCTGCAAATAGCTACAAATCTGAAAGCATTGTACAGAAAAATTATGTCGTACCTCCTCACTTGTTCCAGACCGAGTTGATTGTCTTGAAGAATAGAAGTCTGCCTGAAAATAGGTTTGACAGATAAACATATACAAGTCCCGAGATTGAAAAGACACCCAAATAAAAGGTGCATATCGGCCTTAGAAACCATGTACAAAGCCCTTAAAATCAGCCACAAAATATATGGATGAGGACACCAAGAAAATATAAACATTACACGCTATTAAGTGCTCGCCAATCTTTTAATTTTATCTAGTGAAATTGTTTTCTAATCAATTTTCTTCAAACTCACATACTAAGAACAGAAACAATTTTATGTTACATGCGATGACAGAGGCCTTGAAATCAGAAACAATAGAGTCATTTCAGCTGCTAGAAAATGAATATCACAATTTACACCAAAAAGAGGAAAATACTAGCAAAATGTCACAACCAACGTATGTCAAAAAGGAATAGCACCATTAACAATTGAAATTCAGTGTCTTTGTCAATAAATTAACCAGCAAAAACTCATTTCCTCTTTGACATTAGCCACACTTTCATCAATAACAATACAGTGCACAAACAACAAAACCAGTCAAAATACCACAACAAACTAATAGTAGAAACACTAGTAATAAAATTACGATTTACATAAATTACAGAACAAAATTAATAACGAAAGTAAGCATCATCTTTAGGCAATGTAGTTTCATACCTGTCAATACATAAAATATAAAAGCAGAATAAAACAAGGTTACCACACTGACAAAATTCAATCATTAAATCAAACAATAAAAAAAATAAATAAGTGTAAAACAACTCAAGAAAAAACAATCACATCCCTTTATGAAACGGCCGACAATCAACAAATTCAATGACAACAAGCACACAGGTACAATGACATGCAATTAACTCCGGTTTACATAAACGGGAGGGTTTCGGAGGCTTACGTGATAATCACGGGATCGGACGACGGGGAAGAGGTCCAGGAGCTGCCGGAATTCACTCTCATCCATGGATGGGGCTTTACTTTCTCGCCTCGCCGCTTAACGCGAATAGTGAAATCTGACAATTGGGAAATTTGGAATATGGAGAGAGAAAAGCGTGCGGGGTCCTTTGGGCTGGTTTCCCACTGTGTGCTGTGGTGCAGTTTCAACACTAAAGTCGCTTTCTTATGTGGGAAAGAGTCGCAAAACTTACTAATTGTTGGAATTTATAAGAATATTAGACTCAGCTCCCCAAAGTTTTGGCTTTTTACTTTTGACGCCCTTGTCTTTTATTTTTGGGGTTAAGACTAAGACGGTGTCTGCTTAATCTTATTTCAATTATCTTATAAATTATTCATAACTCTCACTATCTTTTACTATTTCAATATTTTTTTTCTTAAAAGGATTATTTACAAATTTATTTATGACATTGAAAATAAAAATGAGATCGAGAAGAATAAAATACTCATGAATTTTATAATTTAACTTTAAAATAACTTAAAGTTAAACTAAAAACCTCATTACTATTTATTGCATCATTATTATTAATATGTTGATTTGGGGTACACAAAAACTTTTTTATGTGTTATAATCCTTAATAATATAATATATTTTTGTTGAGAATTCTTGTAAGTATCAATGTAGTTTTTCTAATGCAAAGTGGGTTTCATAAATGATAAAAAATACACACAAATTTTGATAAGAATCGCAATTTATAATCTTAGTATCATAAATAATTAATTTTACATTCGAATAAATTAAAAATGAGTGCCATCTCCACCTCTCACATTATGTATATTGCTCTTTGCTTTTGTGATTTAAACTTTTTTTAAATGATTGAACATTTAAAATCTATTTTCATTTCTCTAGAAAAAATCAAGAGAGAATGTACATATATAAACAACTTTCAAAATGATATGTTTTAAACATATCTACATACATATAGACGTTAGTATTAAAAGCACAGTACACAAGCATTCCGTAAGTACGAATTTAAGAATGTTAAAATTTTAAGAAATGCTGGCTTGCTAGTATATGTATACACCATATGAAAGGAGCATCAAGACTTGATGAAGTAACTCAAAACTGAAAATGAAGGAGGCCTGCATCATTTCAATTAGTAAATGAGGAGAGATAGGCAGCACAAGATGATTGCAGATATTGCTACAGAGAGCAGAGTAACAGACAGTGCAATTCGGCCATTGTCCTTCCTCAAGAACATGCCTTCCAACAAATGGTGATTCACAATTATTGCAAACAAGGAGAGAACAGCTTGTGCGAACAACTCATTGCACTTCTAAAAGAGCCTTGGGATTCCAAAAATAAAGACAGACAAGTTAAGAATTACAAGGTGCAAAATGGGATGAGCAGCAAAGGTGATGCTTGGAAATCATATATACCCTGCTCGAAACACTTGGCTTGTCCATTGTCAACCACCTTGCTTGTTAAAGAAAAATTTGCTTCATACAAACCAATTTTGTCCAAAATCATATTCAGAAATGCAATATAAGTTACATGCTCCCGACTTCATCATCCAAAACCCTCAGTTCATACACCGTGGTCCTCAGTGGATTCCCAAAGAAAATGGTCTCTTGTACATGCTTGAGTTGGGATGAGAGAAAGATGAATGCAAACACAATAAAATATGGATCTGAAACCTATGAAACAAGCTTAAGAAATTAAGAGTCAGAAAGGCATCAAAGGAAAATGAGTGAATGAGCACCACTGCACTGATCCAGTTACGGCGAATTGTGGTTAAACAGATATTAAGTCTTCAAATTAAGAACCCATCGGGAGGTGTAAGCATGGTCAATATAATGGTACACTTTCCGTATATGAAAGAAGAAACACGCTTTTGCCCCTTATTCTATTTATACTCACCTTCGGATACAGTGGAATGCCTTAAAGTAGACAGATGGGAGGAATGATGGCCAAACCATAAACGGGCAGAATTTAGAGAGCTTCCATAGTATTGTAAGTATAACACATGCTTTGAAGAATTGCCATTCTCAAAGGGCCATATATAAGAGGGGAAAACCTTGACAGACCAATTTGCATTGAGCCAAAAGCCCATCGTGTCTATTGCACCAACATATCATTCAGGTTTGTAGTGGATGCACCCAAGAAACATGGACTGGCAGGGTCAATATACACAGAAATCCAGCCTTTACAGTGCAAACTAATACTTGTAAGAGCATCCTCCACTGCAGTGAAGTATCTGTAACCAACCTGCAAGTGAAACAAGTAGTAAATTATGATTCCCTTTGTACATGATTCTTTAAAGGGTTCACTTTCAGAATCTAACAGTATGTATTTGCCTCTACTCCCCATTAGGTTCCATTGTCATAAGTACAAGAGGCTAGCAGTTGGAGCTCTTTCTGCAATTCACCAGAGGGCTTTCTGTCCTCCACCAACTGTGGCTTGTAACTTTTGTAGAGTGATCTAATGAACTCATTACTTGAACCAAATGACTTCTTCATTGGTTTCTGGAAATAAAATGAAAAGTGAAGTATGGTTTACGAAACACCAACTTAGGTTATCATTTTGCAGTTCTGATAACTAAAAGTACCCTTATCAATCTTCCCAGTTCCGTAGACCGCTTCCCTTGTCATGACAAAGTTGCAGCCATATATGTTAGGTCCTCTAAGCCCATCATAGCCTATATTACATTTCTGTAGAAATAAATTATATTGATAAAAGTAAATAATTTGTGGTTATTATCTGACCAAGTACAACACCAAAATGTCTGAGATCACATACGGAAATGGCATTCAATGAACCACCATAGATATCATGCTCACTCTTATGAAATTTTTGAGGGAACTGCACCCAAGCTATTTGTGGAGCAATTTTCAGGTCAAGATAGAAGCACATAGCTTTGCGAGCCGATGATGGACTGTAGCAGTAAATGTCACAGTCTAGCACCAGAAAGTAGGGAGCATTGCTGATTACTGCACATACTCAGAGATGCAAATGATTTTAGATATAAGCATAATGTATGTGTAAAAGGAAAAGGATAAAGAAGAAAAGAGATGTCAGCAAATATGAACTCTCCATTCTACTCGGTAGAGTACTTTTTACTGCACATTTGTAACGTTGGTACGGACACTTAGTTCACATATATTCTACAATCTTGTTGCTGCTTCGGAAATGGAGAAAATTCCTTCATAGAACAAAAAAGGCAGAGGGACAAAGAGAGTTTACTAGAACATTGATTGCTCCTCCTTTGAAATGGTGTGGATGACAAGGCCTTTTTCCCCAAAAAACATAAACAAGAAGAGGCATCTCTTTTAGGTTGGAATCCCCGTTTTCATCTGTCATCACCTGTCAATAAAAGGTTACAACAAGAAGTTAGTACATTTTACCTTGTTGAATCTAGTTGTGTGGGTATATTATGGTGCTCCCAGTCTTACTTTCTCTAATTTTTCTTTTTTGGTCTATTCCTAGAACTTTATTGGTGGAAGTTTGATTTTACAAAGTACAGAGACACATTCACTGTGGCAGACAGGGAAAACACATATGGTCCAGTCAGTGATCTTTTCTTGCTTGTGAATAAGAAAATGAGAGACCAAATTGAGAATAACCATCAGAAAGCATCAAAATATCTGCTGGTACATTTAGCAGCATACCCTTGGTTCCAAATTCGAGTAGTCCAGCTCTCAATTCTATCCATCAATGAAGCATAAGGTCGAATTCTTTATAAGTGAGCAACAGGTTGGGTATAGAAAACCTCATGCTCCCACAAGAAATCTATTTCAAAATCAAAGTGGCTAAAAGTGCAGATAAATCTAACCCTAGTTCTATAAGAACAACAGTTGTTTAAGCTCAGCTTCATTATTGTAAATTACAATCTGGGGGGGCACTTTTTATTTCAAAACTTTGAAATCAACAACTTATAGGTCTGTATATATTCATGTACTGCCCTAATTAAGTTTCTTGAGACATCGATGGGGTTCACCCTCTGAATATACTCCATTTGATAGCTTCAACTTGGATAGAATACTAAAGGGCATAAAATGTTCATGTAAGAAACTTTGTGTTTAAAATTCTAAATCACCAAATTATGATTGTGAACCCTATTACAAAACTTTATACCTCGATTAAAGGTGGACGATCTCCGCTAACGGAAGCGCTAGCATTTACTGAATTCTTCTCCAGAGCTTCCTGGAATTCGGTGTAGCTTTTCTGCACCCAAAACCAGAAAATTTCGGGGAAAAAAGAAAAAGAAAAGCAAATCAAACTTGTTACAGTCAACACTATTTTGGTTAATCCTATTTTTAATACAAACCTCGATTATCTTCTTCTCAGCTGCGAACTCACTGCTGCCAATGAACTTCTCATGAGCACTTTCCTTGGACGAAAAATAAGCTGCTGGGCAAGCAATTTTCAACTCATACTTTCTCCGGAGTGGAACCCAGAATCTGGCAAATTTCCAGGCTTCACGACTGGCATTTAAAGTAACGTAAGAACCCCCATCATCCTGTAGATAAACAGCAAGCTTATCAGGAGGGTAATCAAGCGCCATAGCCGCTATAACGGTGTTCATCACCCCCAGGGAGGGCTCTTTGCTCGGGTCAGCGTGCATATGAACACATCTTCTCACTTCCGGTAATCTTTCCGGGTACACCGCAAGTTTAGCGGGTCTCCATCTGTAAGCTTGGTAAAGAATCCAGAGAAACGTGAATAAGACTGGTTTTGATAGGGAATAAGAGGAATCTCCCTGGTTTTGATAACACGGTCAAGACTGGTAGCTCTATAGTAAAACAAGACCAGTACAGCAATCCTGTTGACGAACATATAGAGCCTGTTGACGATCAGATCCTTCATCAACACCCGGCGAGCATAGAGCGGAAGTGAAAGCCGTCCGTCCATTGCTTCGTTTGCGTTGAGAATTGCAGAGAATGATGAGTTTTTGCGGAGAATTTGAGAAAAAACACTGAGGAGACTGCCAAAAACTAAACCACAGAGGAAACAGAGAATTGGGGTTGCAGGAGCGTTTGCTTCTTTTTCGGAACTGTAATCCAATTTACCTACTTCTTCGCGCCAACTTTTGTAATTGGTTTTAGAATTAATTACACTACAGCCCTTCTAAAATATAAAATTATCTTTTGCCCCAAAAGATTCTAAAATTATATTTATACCCCCTCTTAGAAGTATCCGTTTACATCTATCGTCTTTTCCTTAGGTTTTGGATAAAAATGCTCGTGTCAATAAAAAATTTATTCTTATCCTCTATTCAACATTCTGATGGTATCATTTTATACTTATAATGAATAAATGTAATATATATAAAATTAATGATGTATTTATAATAAAATATTATTTTTTTAAAAAAAATTAGTATTTCTTTTTATATATTATTCCTCCTAACCATAGGTAACTAATTAGACTTAAATTTAGGGACATGTTACTTGGTATTGCATAACTATTTTTGGTATATTACTTTTTTTACAAAAAAAATCATGCATTTTTCCTCTCTCCAATATTATATATCTACTTTTTTTTGTGTGTCAATAAGTTTTTCTAAATCCAGTAATTTGTATTGAATTGTCATTTTATATATACTTTTAAGTAAATTTTTAGCTAAAAATTAATAAAATTGTATTTTAAATATTTTAAAAAATTACACACTTATAGAATATGCTACAAGGTATTTGATTCAAACACAAAGTTAATAAAAATAAATTGCAGTTGAATTTAATTTTTAAAAATGACAAATGGTGACCGTACATTAGTACGACATCGCGTAATATCAAAATGTGATAGAAAATCCCGACGGCCAAAGGGGAAATGCAAGTAATTGAACTAGCTCCCACACAGTGATAAAAGTTACTAACTTCTGCATAATCATATGCCAGTACAACAATAAAATGGTTCTTGAATTTTCATATTTTCAAGAGGTATCATTTCTTTTGCAGTAAGCAGACTGCTGCTTGGAGCAGCATATCAACGTTTAAACGATAATATAGCTATGTTCCTCAGCGTGACATTATGGTCAATGGAAAGCGTTGAGGTGATCGTCTCTCCCAACATCAGACGTCTCAAATATTGGAGGCATCTGCATTGATACGGCTCAGTGCAACGGCTGTCTTGGAGCCTGATTGACGGCCCAGATACTGGTTTATATACTCTCCAGCTGACAAGAGCTTGTCCATGTCAATATTGGTTTTCACACCAAGACCGTTAAGCATGTAGACGACATCCTCTGTGGCAACGTTTCCAGAAGCTCCCCTGGCATATGGGCACCCTCCTAGACCCGAAACTGAGGAATCCACCGTGCTGATTCCCATCTATGAATGAAGAATTCAAGGGCTAATGAGCAAAATCACTTCATGCATGACATGTAAGCAAGAGGAAAAATAAGTGTGGAGCATGATTTATGCCTCAGTCTGTGCAAATTAAATTTCTTCACATACTTCTGAGTCTTAGGTAGCTCATAAAATGGTTGTAATTACTGTACAATGCCGCTCCTAAGGCTTATGCATACTGGAAAAAAAACGGACATTCGATTTTAAAAATTTAAACTGTACTTCTTGCAGTCATGTTTTTGCATGAGAGATTTTTCTGGAAAGACCTGATGGCCACTGGAAATATGTAATGTGAATGTAGCGACATGGACGCTAGTGTAATTTTAAAAAATTGAGGGGGCAATTCGCAGTATATCCAACCTCTGCAGGTCTCCATGCAATTTTCCCTTCGTTTTATGATATTGCAAATGATAATGGACGGTCATGACCAGATCCTTACTGCAATATTCATGGCAGCATTAGAGAGAAGTTACTTACTTGGAGGGATAACAGAATATTAGGAAGAGATTGGCCGTAGGTGTCATGGAAATGAACAGCTAGTTTCTCGACAGGGACAACAGCCATCACAGCTTCAAGCATAGGGAGAACAGTACCTGTGCCAAAATATAATACAGACATCCTCAAGTGAGTTTGGAACTCAGGAAAATGAATTTCAAAGCATAAATTGCTGGAAAGTGATGAAGTACATTTGTACTTATACTCTTAGTCGTCCATTATCTCTCCTATAAGTATCTCATGAACATCTACACCATATATCAGGAACCACAAGGAGAACACAGAATTAAGTGATAATACAGTTACAGAACTTGATGAGAGAAAAGGGAAGATCTTGAAAAGAAATGGGGATCAGCTTTTGAATATATTGAGCAAACAGAGACCGGTTTTAACATGGATGACATCAAATGAATTTCATGAGAGAACTGCCACGATTAATGAACAAAATTGCTGTTCTTGCAGCTGTGTTTGAAATGGTCTCTTGTAACCTTACAGATCACACGTAAATGCAAGAAAGACTTGAGGTGAGATAACAAGGAGTCGCTAGACAATTACCAGGTGTAGCAACTCCAATTGTATCTCCAAGTGAAATCTCAAAACAACCCATGTTATGAAGTTCCTTTGCTACATATGCAACTTTTGATGGAGAGATAAATCCTTCAACTGGGCAGCCAACAACACACGAGACATACCTGTCGAAAATCAAATAGATATCTCAATCTATAATGGTGAAGAATGCACTTTGTTCTTAGTCTCTGTGTACTATCTGTAACAGTTACATCAAGAATTGTGGTAAGAAGGGGATGGCCATAAAGGTGGGAAAAACAAGTCATACCCGCGCACAGGAATTGAAAGCTTTTTGGCAGCAGAAGTTACAGCACGATAACGAGCAAGGCTCTCTTCAATGCTGCAGTTGATATTCGATTTCGAAAATGACTCAGAAGCTGATGCAAACACAGCCACTTCTTTTGCACCAGCTGCAACAGCTGCTTCGAAGCCCTATCAGTTATTTGAATTAAATATCAGAATTTCTTCTCCTTTGACAAGTGTGGAAACTGCAGGACCGAACTGGAAAACTAAAGGTTACCCACCTTAAGATTGGGTGTCAGCACAGGCAATCTAACACCTTCCAAATTCTTAACTGCATCCATGACATCCTTTGCATCTGCCAGCTATTTTCAATCAAATAGAAGAAATTAAATTAGACAAATAAAAACATGCATTCTACCCAGTAAAGCCTTCAAATATAAGTTTAAATCATGAGAGCGAATGGATGAGAAAGATTTTTGAATAAATTGATCACCTGTGGCACCCACTTTGGTGAAACAAAACTTGTAGCTTCAACAACGGGCAAGCCACAAGAAACTAATTTGCGGATCAATTTGACTTTGACGGATGTAGGGACGATTGTCTTCTCATTTTGTAATCCATCCCTGGGGCCAACTTCCACTATCTTCACATATCTTGGTATGTCTTTGAAAAGCTACATAATGCAAAAGATGATTTTTCACTCAAAGCCATGCTAGCTAAACCAAGGCAAAGATGATCATGCAGGACAATTGCTTACATATAATCAAAGGACTTACAAAAGTCCAATAACGGAACAAAATATACTTGCATTCCTGTCTGAAATGAAGCTGTTTTTAATTGCTATAATATTCAGCACCTTAAATAGCGGTTCTTTTGAGGACTTAGCAAAACTTTTAACTCGATTATATGGATTACCTTATATTTCAATTCTCCTGTGCAGTTGTCATTGCAGTAGGATCGACACTGATAATTGGACAAGTAGTGCAAATCCCTCATGGTTCCACAAGCCACACAACTCCTACCTAGGCTTGAAGTTCTTTGCAATGAGTTTCTCCTTTGTCTTCTCCACGTAACAGGTTCTTCTGTGTTATCTTCAAAATCTTCACTGGAGAAAAGAAAAATAAAAGGAAAAAACCATTCACAAAGGTGACAAGACAACAACACTGAAATTTTAGATGCACGAATAGTAAAAATTCAGCCACTTTGTTGGTTTTTCTGATTGGAAGCAGTAACGCAGAAGAGAGGATATTATCATTGGTTAGGAACTGCTTTACACACAACTATGATAGTTTGGAGATCATAGGTTCGATTTGGAATTTTCATATTCATCATGAGAAAAATGCAGTTGGTGTTAGTTTTTTGAGTTTGGTAAAAGTAAATAACCATGTTTAAACCGTAATAAGTATAATTTCTAAATATTAAACCATTAATTCCAGATATACTTTTACTTTTGCTAAATCTAGGCAACATCAAGAGATCTATGCAAAAAGCAAGGTACGCAACAACAATGCATTTCAATCATGTACATCAATTCTAAAGACTAGATAACTGATTGCAATGCACAGAAGGCTTGGCATGCTTGAGATCTCGTGTGTGGAAAAAGAGATGCATAAACAAGGGAACTGATGTTGAACAAATACAAACATAGAAACCAAATAGCAATCATTTCTTGAAATTTCAAGGAGAAACGAAGAAAATACACTTACTTGCAGCTATTAGATGAGCTGCAACTTCTCCCTTCAATCCAGCAGTTTCCCATTCCCATATCTTCTCTGATAGGCCTGCATGCACTGGATGAGAACCTATAAAGCCGATCAATATTGCTCAAGCTTGGCAACTTGTCGAGACCAAGGGGCTCCTCCAAACTCGACATCCTGGAAGTGAATGCAACTGAAACTGAACAAATTAACAACAGAAGTAGTCTGCTATCAGCACTCATCCAAAGCCTTTCTGCTGGCAACAGTTCCATGGTGCAGTATGAAAAGAATCAGATTAATCAGACTACAATAACCTATATCAGATATCCAGCTTCCAGTAGAAAATGAATGACCAATTGGGCCCAAGATTTCTAAGTTCAACTATCATCCAATTGATTTTCTCATGATGAACATACTGTATAAATAACTAGGGAAGTAAAATAGGATATGAGACTAGAGACTTATAAGCCGTAGCAACATTCTACATTCATCCGTAGACCGAATTTTTTGGCAGTAAGATCGAAAGCTGCATTCTGAATCTTGACTAATAACTGTACAACATTCGACATTCTCCATTTTTCCATCTATTGAACATACAAAATGTAGCTAGTTATAGGCTCCCATCATGTATTGATGTTCTGTCCCTTGTTTACATTCTGAAAGTAATCAATGCATATTAAGCACACAAAACAAAAACTGTCAACCAACAAATCACTGGGACGACCACAATAAACACAGAAATCGTCAAGTTATGCAACAACAGATTCGAGCATTTTACATCTCCTAATAGAGCGACTAAATATCATGGAGTTCATAAAAGAGTAAAACAATAGACACGTACAACCAAGGCATAAGTATCCGCCAACCCCACATATCTCCACTATGAACAAAGCGGCAATACTACAATGCAATAACGAACCTAATGCAGAGTTGTGAGGCACCTAGAAACTCTATTTTAACTCCAGGCATAAAATTCCATCACTTTAATCCACATAAACCAAGTAGAGGCACTTGAACATATATCAGGCAGCTACAAGGCGCGACGTCTAGCAATAAATAGGCACAATAGCTAACATTACATAAAATGTGTACCGCCAAATAGGTACGTAGAAACTATTATCCATCTAATCACCTCAGGAGCCTCATAACAATGAATAACATCATGAAATCTAGAGAACTCCCGCAAGAAATCCCAATTCCCAAATGAACTTAAATTTCCTTCCTATGACAAATCAAACATGTAAATCTTCTATTTTTCCCCAAGAGAATAGGAAGAAAAACACTAATCAAGCAGCCACTTAATCAAAACATTGCACTCAAAAACTTTCTTCTTCTCCAGAAAAAAAAGGACAAATTAAACAAAAAAGAAGAAGAAAGAGCAGATTTCAACTAAAAGAAACAAGAAAAGAAACCCATACCTAAAATCCAGAAAAGAAAATTCTGGGTTTCTGAAATCGGAAAGAAAGAATACAGAAATTCTTGAAATTCCTTTTCCCCTCCTAATTACTGGGGGGGTTTGGGAGCTTCAGGTGTTGAACTAAAACACGCAAAGAAAAGAAGAGTAGTAGTGGTTGGTTGAGTATGTGGACAGAATAGTAAAACAGAAACGTGACGGAGAATCCTGTACACTATACTTATACTATACAAAAGTAGAGCAAGTAGGAATTGGTTGTGTGGTTTTAACGCTGTGGAGTTGAGCTTAGGAGTTTGTCTTTGCGCAGTAATTTTTCTTGTGTGGTGCGGACATTAATGCAATCGCCAACACAAAAACAAAGAATCAGGAAAGAGAGAGAGAGAGAGAGAGAGAGAGAGGAATGGTGGTGGGAAAGGGTGGTAGGTAGTTTTCAGTTGGAAGTTGGTCAATTTCCTGTCCTCATTACTACATGTCTTATAATTGTTATTTTCTATTTTTTTTATTTTATGTTTACTATTTCAATAAATAATTGAATAAATTACATTGAAACTTCTTAAAATTAAATCAAATATACAAATACTTTCTGTTTTTCGTAAAATTACAGCTAAATTCCTCAGCGTATTGTTTTTAGAGAGTGTTTGTGTAAGCTTTATCTTTTAATAGAAGGTGCTTGTACTTACAAATTACAAACATGGCATCACTCTAATTTTAGATGTAGTAAATTTCTTCAAATTTCAAATAATATTTTAATCAAACAACTAAATTGCATAAAACCTATTTTTTCCTAAATCAAAATTCTTATTCCAAATCCTAGTACCTCTTATATTTTATTTACTATATAAATGTCAACTCTTTTTTTAGAGCTTCATTTCCTCAGGATCGAATAAAGCTAGATTAAAAATAAAGACCTAAGGGCATTATCTTTAAGCAACTACTTTCTATGATTTTCGCACTCTGAGATCTCATTGAAAACCCCTTGAAGGATAACCACAAGGGGAGGTTCATAAAGGGGCGTTAAATGGCAAAAAAGCAGCTATCAACTTTTTTAAGTGATGGTCGAGATCACCTTTGTAAGATCCTTCTGAATTTAAGTGATGGCGGGCCTTTCATCTAGTACATTATTTCATTTTTCTGAATTGAATTTCAATTATTAAATAATTAGCAAGTATGGAGTAGATTTTAAGAATACTTGACAACATTTGTGCTCTACAATATGTGGATCAGTTGAGTGGTCTAATTCTTGTTGAAATGTTCATGGCCCAAGTTGTTGGATATATACCTCACAAGGAATAAATTAGTTATTTTAATTAAATTTGTCGTGAGATTAAATTTAATTACACAAATACTTTATATTTTTTTTTATAAAATTGCAGATACATTCTTGAAGGAATGTTAGTGCAATGTAGAGTGTTGTGTGTAAACTTTCATTACTGAATAAAGGGTGTATTGTAATTTTACAAAGAATACAGAATTTTTATGAAATTAAATCCAACCATAGGGGTTATTAATGTAACTTACCCCCAAGATTATAAAAAAGAAAAGGTATAAAAGGCCATTCATGTTAAGGATTATGTTAAATTACATCGACACCCCTGAAATTAAATCGAATCATATAAACATTTTATGCTCTTTACTAAATTATAAGTACTTTGAGGGAGTGCCAATATAATTTATTTCAAAAGGTGTTTGTGTAAATTTTTACAATTACAACTTCAGAAAATAAACTTTTTAAAAAAAAAATGAGATGTTTGTGTAATTAAATTTAATTTTAGGGTGGAGATGCAATTTTATATGCCTTAAGCTCATTAACACCAAAAAAAGCAAAAAAGAAAAAAAAAAAAAAAGGAAATGTACTAGAACATGATGCAATTGTAAAAAAAATAAATAAAAAATAAAAAATATCTTAGAGTGGAGCTTCTAGAATCTCATTAAGGTGGTGGACCTTAGGCTCCTAGGAATCAATTGTTCACAAAAGTCCAAATTTGAAAATTAAGGCTACAAATTTAGGTGAGAACCCCACTTCTGTATTTAAAATTGTGGCTCTAAGGCCAACAACTATAGGAGTGTTCACACTTGAGTAAACTAATTAAATTAAACAGATATTAAATTTAATTTTTTTTAAAAAAAATAAATTTCTAAATATTATAAAATGTTTAAAATTTATGAGATCCCAATTTTTATTTTTAAAAAACAATTTTTTGCTGTGAAATAATTTTGTAAGTAATTTTAAGGGACTTATTAAAATTTTAGATCTTATAAATTATTTTTCTAAATAAATTATCAAATATTTTGTAATATCTTATAAAATTTTAGACATTTTATAAAACATTTTGAAGAACGTGTAAACTCATCGAAACACCGTTTGAAATTAAAATTGAAAATTCAATAGAAAAATTCACAAACATAGTCTCTTAAAATAAAAGCCTAAAAATTTTGTATGACAAAATGTTGAATAATTGCTCTATGATTTCTGTTTTTTTTGCGTTACATTGTGCTCTTTTTGGTTAACAATTTCAACTCATATGATCAAAGGGAAAAATGTTATACAACAGCCGCAGTGAAGGGGTACATAGCAAGAAATTGATCTGCACAAAGGCTCAGTTGTAACTCTAAACCCTTCAAGAAACTGAGATGGTTAGCGCATTTTCGCTCTTGCGAAGAGCACTCCTGCTAGCAATCCTACAGCAGAAGAATGTCATCGTCAGGCTTAAGTGATTCCAAATGCGAATCGAACACAGTTGATAGGAACTAACCGAAGAAGATGCTTGCGGAATTCTCCAAACTTGTTGGGACGTTGAAAAGGACGATACCTGCTATAGAAAGAGGTATCTTGTTCAGCGACCCCACGAGGCTGCAGCAGCAGAAAGAATTAGCAAGAAGACTCAACCGAAATCCACCAGAATGTTTGAAGAATGAACAAATGTAAAGAATGGGTACAGGAAAAATACGTCTAGAAGAACCAGAGGCCTATAATGGGGTTATTAGTATGAAATCATTCTGTTTGAGCTTTACTCCATCCACCAATGTGATTTTCATAAATCCCCTCGAATATTGTTTTGTTTCATTGAATAACAAGACGAGCAATCCAAGAATGTAAATACAAATATGCTTCTTTAGCTTGCTAAGAAGGGAGAGAGAAGCAAAAAGCTTGAAAAGTTTACCTGTATGTAGTAGCCCCTGTTTGATGGAGAAACCACATGGACGTGAAGCTGATTGCCAGTCCCAAGAATCCACTAAATGTAATCACCAGCCAAAACGTGGGCGATCCCAAAAGTGGTCTGCCATCGGCAACAAAAGGCCAAATAAAACAAGGTTAGCATACCCTTTGGCCAATTCTGGCTTTTAACCAAGAATTAAGAACTGGTGGGCAAATGTGTGTCTGAGTTGTGGGACTAACATTGCATCATGTTTGTTAAGTTTTCAAATTGTACTAAGGAAGCATGAAAGTATGACTTAGTAAAGTAAAAAGACGGCGAGTTTTGCGTCAGAGCGCAAAGAGTTAGCTTCACTTTAGAGTTGTGGGCTTCAAGATTTGTTATTTCTGTAGTTGTATTGCCAAACTAAATAAGAAAAGATGCTATACAAGTAAAAATGAATTATTTGAGAGACAGAAAAGTTTCAGGTTATATTCACATAATAAGTTATTACTCACGTCCTTGAAAGATAATCGACCTCATTGAATACGAAAATTAGCAGGATGCCTAGAGGAAGTGAAAGAGTATTGTTTAGCATGACCATCGAGAACTCGTTCAGATCTCCAGATTTGGTGACTTGTTTTGCAGTATCCATGACCCTACGCAGCGTCAACTGCACCACAGTAAGATAGTTAACAGACAGTCATAAGCCAGAAAGCATAAGAATTACCAACAATTTACATAAAATGCATTAGCTAAATAGTGAAGTACAGCAGTATCTGCATGGTGGTCAAATGCTTACGATTTGCAGGTTAGTCAGAATAAAACTGTACAAAAAGAACTTAGGAATGAACATTGGAAATGCAAGCAATGATGCAGAGGCTAATTTTTTATGCACATAAATTAAAGGGATGACTTCCCTCCCAAAACTTTTGCACTATAGCATAGACAAGAACAGAGCGGTATACAGCTACACATAAGAAAATTCTAGTTGGTCACGCACAAGATGCAAACAAGCATGGACATGTACAAGAATGATGCTTCATCCATGGTGGAACTGAAATTTACCTGAAAAACTACCAATTCCAGTACGCCATGAACAGCTTAGCATGGATTTAAGCAAGCAAGATTCAATCTTATATTTTTTGTCATGCAACAAAGATGGATCAATAGAGCATTTCGAGATACAACAAAAAGATCCCAAAGTAGACAAATACAAAAGAGATGGTGCGGAATTGTGAGAACACAACAAATGTTGAATCTGGTAACCAAGGAGCATTGTGAGGAATTGAGAATCAAAAAAGAAAGGATTACTTACAGAATATGATGCTGTTAAAAAACAATTGATAAACTGCCATGTGTATCCAATGGCATGAAATGAAAGATCTGTAAATCCACCTGATATTGCTGAAATTATCTGCATAAAATGAATGCAAAGCTTCAGTGATTATTCAAAACAGTCACAAACTTGTACCTGTCTAAGTGAGACAAGTTATTATGGGATTGTTTTCACTTGGTTATCACTAGGGCATCCCGGTAAAGTTCAGAAGGAAATCCTACTGAGTAATTACTTGCTCATATATGTTCGAACTTATTCTGAACCAGCACTACAATTCTACAATGGTTGGTGCTAATAACTGAAGCTTTTTTGATAATGTGATTAGACATTGACAATGACAAATGCTGAAGATTAGGATCTCACAAAATTCAACTGTCATCAATCAACTAAAAGAATGAATGATTAGAGTCAGCTAACCAAAATGGTTAGTTATCTAGGCTCTAGCAGAACTACTGTCCACATGAATCAGGAGTAATATATAGAAGTGCCGTCAATTTATATCTTTGCCTTCATGACATACCATTAAGAAAAGAGAAGCCCAAACTCTGTTATCATGGTGCTTGTTGAATAGATACATCTCACCAACAGCAGTCATCACGTTGGTTACATTCTTCAAAACCGTAACCATGGCAACATTAATGTACCTTAGACTGCAACGAAATTGGAAGACATGTTAGGCAACATTTCAAGAAAGAATTCAGGAGAAATTTGTAGGAAGGAATCAACAAAGATCCGTAGAACATTTCTTCTTGGCACTTTCTTGACAATTTGTTCTTTTAAGAGGAGGAAACATTTCATGTAAAAGTGAATTTAGGAGCAAACTGTAGGTTTTTTGCTGATAAAAAGCAGAATGCATGAGAAAATACAGTAAGAGACTTATTTATTTCCTTCAGAAACAGATTAATCAAAGTATATGAGCAAGAAAGCCTTAGATTTCTCTCCTTCCCCCCCCCCCCCCGGCTTTTGTGAGTAGATGGTTTACGATGACAAAGAAAGAAAAACATCCATCCTGGAGAAAGCATCACGAGATCCGTTTTGTGAATATTAATTTCAGCTAAAGTAAAGGAAATTCTACAGTTGTGTGGTCAAAGAAAGCAGTTCAGCTGCTGAGAAAAATGAGGGTTGCTTAAGGTTTTATCAACTCTCATCAACAAACTGGAAGAGCAACAAAAATAAAAATTATCCAAATGTAGAGAAAGTAGGCAGCCAGGTAAAACAGTAGAAAGTTCAGATGAACAACAAACTGAGTTCAAGGGTGCTTAGAAAGTAAAAGTAGCAGACATACAGCAAAATACAACATTCAAGTCTGTTGCATTTATTAACATGTACCAAAACAAATTTGGCACATGAAGAAGAAAAAATTGGTAACTGTAAAGAAATGCAGTATATGAATGTGATGAAGAAAAATGAAGCATCAAAGTCAAAGACGCATATAAGTCAATGGTAACAAATTTATGGTTCGAAAAGCACAAATACTTGAATATACAATTTCCAATAAACTAAACAAAACAAGCAAAAGAATAGTACCTAAACATGCTTGTGACCAGCATCCCCACAAATATAATATTGACAGGCAACCAGACCTTGATTAATCTCCATGTGAGTGGTTCAGTGGTAATTATTCCACAGAAATTCAAGAAAGAAACAATAACTACTGAGACAAAATTCTGCATGCATGAACAATATCTTATTAGTCCATAAAAAAAATAGAAGATTACTTCAATCAGCTGAACAATAGTAGAGTTAATGTAAAACGATTATGGCTTATATTTTTTTTTTGGTGAATAAAATGAAGAGAACTTATATAGAAGTTAACCTGGTACAGCATCAAAGATATTCCAGCATTAAAGTCATAACTGGAGAGGACATACTTGTTAACCAGTATCATGCTGCAGGAGGAGAAACAATATGCGAGGCCGGATAACAAGGCCTGGTTGTGTATTGTAAGAACTCTTTTACTTCGAAATGCCTTTCCTCTATCCTTTTCTGTTCTCCCAGCCTCCACATCAACCTCATCATGATTACCAGGAATCTTCACTCCAAAAGATCTGAAAATAAGCAGCAACAGCATAAGAATCAATAACTATCATGACAACCAATGACGCCAACCTGAGCCACCATTTCCATGCAATTAACCAATTCAATTGGCAAAAAGTCGGAACAGATGAAGGGCATACTTTCCAGCTATTTAGTCAACACATGATAATTGAACCTTAACATTTGAAACTAACACGCTGAAACTTTGGAGGTATGAACCAAGACCAACATCCCATTTGATGGCTGACAACAATTTCTCCACACATGCTCACTTTCTGAATTTCAAAAGCATGGTCCACTTTCTGAATTTTTAAACATGGTGGTTTTGTTTTCATTTGTCAAATGGATCTTGGCAAGAAAAGGAAAGAGTAATGTAGTGCTCTTCTGTGTAGTAGTCAGCAAATATACAGCTCTTTTATACGCAGTAATCTCTGTGGTTGACTATGGTCATAAAGATGCTTTTCTAGAATATGAAAGAGAATTTTAGGGAACTAATAAGATAATTTGTAATTTTGTTGTCAAGGTTTCATATCATTTAAAATCATTTGTCGAAACGATTTACTGTTTTATGATGGTGAGGATCCTATGTGGAAATTATTGTTGGTATACTAGATAGTCTAGATGTTGCTAGGACATTAGGTTTTACAATGAGCTGTGATTTACTCTACCAATCACTCAAGGTGGCTGTGCATCCTGAAAGAAAACCTTCCTCAGATTAAGTCAAACCAATTTGATAACCTCAATGAAAACTTGTCCCAAAGCTCAGGCAGCAATGTGGGAGCTCCTACTGCTGTTTCTGAAAGAAAAATGGAGTCCTCTAAAATTACATACTTATATCATCCTATTATAAAAACACAGCACAATTCCACAATGTCATGTGAAACCTACTAACACAAGGAGAAATCCACTAACTGAATGTAAATATGGATAATACAAAGTGATTCTTTGACACATGAGTAATGGCTGAGGAACAAAATTAGAGCCTAGATATGTGCAAAATGCCTGACCAGTGTGAAAGCCACCTCAAGTGAGTGCAGATATTTACTCGTAAGGAAAATACAAATGGAAGCCTTATATTAACAAACATGCCATAAGGTAGGTAGTAGAAAAGCATACTTGCTGGGTATTTCTCTTCTAACAGGACCTTCCTGATTTACCAACCCATACAGCTAAGAAACTTTTTGGCTACTTTCTCTACTTGTGGAATAGTTATCAATATCCACAGTTATCATCTCCAAAATAAGATCAGAAAAATCTAGAGAAGCACCTCGTGATGATGCTCTACCATAAGGAAGATTATTATGGGTATCAGTAGCAGATAGTAGGTGCTATATCAGCAGGTTCAGGGTTGAAGATTGAAATTACCAGAACATTATCATCAGTTCCATAAAGGAATCATTTTCACAAAATTAAAGTTTCGTATAGCAGAACTCAATGTTCAACAATAAACATGATGGAGATAGAATTATTGCAAAAGCAGATGAAAAGAAATGAAATGGTTTTCATAAAATAAGGGGCCAAGGAAAACAGAAGTTAAATAGAAATCTAATGTGTTTATTCCTGGTCCAATCTGTCAATGTTCATGATGACTGCCAGATAGAACCTTTGTTCTGAGTGAAAACGTTTGCGTGGCATGATTATACAACATTTTCCAAAAAAAGTGTGAAGCATGTTATTCATTTCTCAGATGAACAATCATGACAACAACCACCACCAAAACCTCCTAGATTGCAACCCTTGGCAGCTGCCATAGTTAGGCAGTTGAATTTTACTGGTCATCATTACAATCACAAAGCCATGTGCCACTATAACCAGATGCTACTCCAGGACAAACCACATGGTAATCACCACATAATTAGCATTTTTTTGGTTTCAGTTTCTTTAAGAGTGGAAATGTAGTTAAAATGCCAGAAAGAAATTCTATCTCTGTGAACTACAGATCTTACTTCAAACAGTCACTCTCCTTCTCAAACTTTAATCCCCAACGAAAATTTCACCAAAATGTCAAGCAATTCAGGAGCAACAAAGTGGGGTGCTCCACTTCTGCTTGTCAAAAGAGAAATAAAGGAGGATTTCTAGAATTACATACTCATATCATCCTACAATAAGCATACCCATAAGTTCACAACACAATGCTTTTGGAAAATACTAACAAAGAGACAAGCCCATCAACTGAACAATAATGTTCATAACACCAAATTGATCCTTAAGCTCATGAACCATTATCTGACACCTCTGTTCATCAAAGTGTGCAGTTCCATTGACAGAGAAATCGAAAAAGGAGAATAAATACAGAAAAAGACTGCTAACAATTCAAAAGGAACTACTTCTTTCCCTTTAAAATATCTAAAAATACTCATAATATATCCATGAAACATACCCGGGGCAAGTTCACTGAGCTCCACATCAATCAATCAGAGAAAATTGACAAAAATAAGATAAACAATCAAATACAATTAAACAAAACTACAATGCCCATCTTCATTTCAATCTTGTTGAACAATCCCATCTCCCCCAAAAAAATAAAAATCCCATCTCATAGCAATCACATACAAGAAGAAAGACAGCCAGAGTTACCTCGAAGCCATTTACGAAATGCACACAGAGGCACGCATGAATGCTTGTAATATATATCTGCGTGTGATTGAGAGAGAATGAATCTTTCTGCTCAGAAGCTACTTTATGTAAAACGAACGTTGAGTAGAAATATCATACACTGACGCAGAGAGAGAGAGAGAGAGAAAGTCAAAGTGCATAAACATGTGAACGCTTTTTAAAAAGTACAATTCCGTTTTGCTTCATATATTCTTTAAATTTTTAGAAAGCGCCTTTCCAGTTTCGGCTTTCGTACGGTACCCCGTTCATGACCTCATTCCTCCTACGACGTCGTTCTGTGCTGCATAAATTATAAATGATAAATCAGTAATAAATCAATTATGGATAGATTCAAATTTTTATTTATTTTTTTATATATTAATAAATTCGATGAATTTTAACTAGTGGAAGAATCTATTAAATATAAATATTATAAGTGTTAGATGTAATTTTTCAAAGTACAGAAACTTTACGTGCAATTATATTAAACCTCATGTAAGAACAATGTAATTATCCTATTTTTACATTAAGTCTAGTTACACAAATACTCCATACTTTTTGTAAAATTACAGGTGGACCCTTGAGGGTGTTAGTGTGATTTATCTTAAATAGTGTTTCTGTATAATTTCGTCAGTATACTTATAATTACAACTATAATTTTAATAGATGTATTTTTATTTTATAAAAAATAGGGAGTGTTTATATAATTAAACCTAACTTATTATGGTACCAATGTGATTCACCATTATATATATATAGTATGTGTATGTAACGCGACGTATATATTAACAAAATAAATTTATAAAACTAATAACATTAAGTGAAACAAAACAAAGAAATGATCAAATATATCATATTTTTCGGTCATCAATAATCAGTATATGTTAATTATTAATATCAAACATATATAACTAACCAATAGATATTGTTACAATA
The DNA here is from genome assembly GCF_026168435.1 of Sesamum indicum. NCBI lineage: Eukaryota > Viridiplantae > Streptophyta > Magnoliopsida > Lamiales > Pedaliaceae > Sesamum > Sesamum indicum. Next base: position 23,407,218 of record NC_142662.1, read on the forward strand.
AACTAACAAATATTATTAAACTAAAAGTTTTGTTAAAACAACGGAGAATTACACCAAACCTCAGTTTGGCAAAAAGACTTTTTTCTTTCTAGCACACACCCACGTTCGAACACAAAACCTCCTATAGGAAATTTTGAGCACAACCATTAGGTTGTCCCTCATAAAACACAAAATAAAATTATTTAACTTATAATAAGTCAATCGGAGGTAATTATGAATTTTTTTGTTCAATTTCTTTGTTGATATCAATAAAATTCGTGAATATTAATTAATGGATGAATATATTTATTAAACAAAAATAAAGTTCAATAATAGTAGATGCGATTTACAGAACAACATGGGATTTTATGTGATTCCATTAAATCTCAATGGAGGACAGTATAATTATTCCATAAAATAAATTAATACCAACATATTGATGGGATTTTATGTGATTCCATTAAATCTCAATGGAGGACAGTATAATTATTCCATAAAATAAATTAATACCAACATATTGATGGGATTTTATGTGATTCCATTAAATCTCAATGGAGGACAGTATAATTATTCCATAAAATAAATTAATACCAACATATTGATGAGACTTGAAGTCGTAACCTCTGGATAAATTGTTTTGTATCAAAGACCAGTTGTGTTTCATTTTTAATTATTATATTCCTGCATTTTGTTTACAAACCAGACGACCATTATGGAACTTAATTTTAAATTCTGCATTGTTCATTAGATTCTATAGTTATTTCTCTCACAAAGTGAATCAAATTACAACTAAAAAAGCCCCATTCTTACTATAACAAGAATTTGGTTGTGTGTGTGTGTGTGTTTTTTTTTCCTTTTTGAGTAAATCGCTTAACATAATTTCAATTGCAGATAATTATAACAATTAATACATTAATCATTAACATCAAGTATTTATAATTGATCATCATATTACTATTAAAGTAAAAAAAAGAGCTACTATCAAAGAACAATAATAAAATATCAATTTCGCCAACTAAATTAAATTTGGTGGACGGAATGTGGTTGGCTTTTCACCAAATAGTTTTGACTAACATATGATTGAGACTATGAAAAGCTTTCCTACTGACCCAACTCCACTTTTGGTAGGCATTTTGAGCTCTAAAGCACTGAGAAATGAAGGTTTAGTTGGTAGGTGCTGAAGCCACCGAGGGAAATAAAGACGAAGGTCCCTTGTGGTGGCCTATGCAAAAGTCCCTCTTTCTCATGGCAAGTAATGGTTTGGGAGCCATCCACCTCAACAACCAACTGGAATATTCGGAATAAAACTTACGTTAGATATCAAATCATGCTAAATAACATAGGAAGGGTAGTCCATAGTTTGCCCAGATTCTGAACGTTTCTGGTAACCTCGTATTGGCCTGATTTTGAACGAGTTAAAGCCCCCACAATAGCAGAATTCGATCGTTTTTTATTTGTTTACGACTCAGAATAACCCCATATCTACCAAGTATTCCAATCTCCTCAACTGATGCAATTTGTAGTTGAGCAACAGCATAACTGATGATTTAAAAGGTCACTGGGCGTGAGATATTCTTGATGAATTTCGGGATGATCCCAGAATGAAAGGGTGTGATCTCGTCCGCAAAGTCACCAAGAATGAATTACTTGAAACCATGTCGTCAATACACCTATACAAAGTTAGGATTCCAAAGGCAGTAAAAGGCCGTCCTACTAAATGATATTTCACTTCTGGAAAGAAACCTTGATTCAACAATGCTTTTACAACTACTTTACAACATTGTAGATCTTTTTCTAGTACAAGGGATAACTAGTTTCCAGAAATAACTCTAGCACACTAAAACTAGCACAATCCTATCCACAAGGTTGATAAAGAGAGTGTTAAAAACCCCTAATGATTACCTACATCATAGCAAAATCAAAGGGGGAATTTTCTCTGGTTTCCGGCAAAATTGGAGCTTTATCCCCCTCAAAAAATGTATAAGATGTGATGAAGATATAGAGGGAGCCAGTAAAGTACGAAAATGACCAGTTTCTTGCCTAAGTAACCTTACTTGTTATTTACCAAGGTAACTGCCAATATTTAAGCAACTAGCAGCTAGATCTGGCGTCTAATTGTGCTGCATGGAAATTTCTTGTTTCTAAGGCATTGGGTCTTCCAAGATGGGTGAAGAATCAAGGTTCACCTTCAGCCCTTTACCATATGCAGCAATTAGCAGAGCCTCAGCGCGACCTGCAAGATTCAAACATAAAGAGCGTTACAAGAAACTAGGCAATAACAATTCCTTAAAAGATGTCTACTATAAGATATCCTTTCTGTGATACTCTAATCTCCCAATTGGCTTAACAGAGTTGCAAGTGCATATTAGACTCCTTACAACCTATCTTCCATCATTTTCATTTTAAGGTTTTATCTTCCACTAGTAGTTTCGTATCGTAATGCTAAAATGTATTGTCACTGCAGAGTTTAAGGTCCGCACAGAAATGTTGCGCATTAAATGAAGGTTTTGGTCCAATTATATGAGATTCTTGGTCATGATTTCTCGCCCTAATCTCTTTTTAATACCCTTGGTGAGAATCAGACACTCCTTACAACTTGCCATGAAAAATGGAATCTGATTCTGGACTTCTTTCCATAGCTTCTTTCAGATTTAACTAACATTTCTCCAGATAAATTCTGTCAAAATCATAATCTAAGTCAAGGCTTACCACTGACCACACCCATGGCCAACACCTACCAAACAATGGCACTGAAGATCTCAATGAATGATAACAAAAAGTTCTGTCAGAGTCATTGATATCTTTCTGAAAAGTTTAACATGATATAGAGTATACCGACCATGATCTTTCTTCCTTTTCAACATGGAATTCATAGAGGGAAATAAAGTAGTGGCAAGCTCCCTGCTGTCGTCCTGTCATACAAAGCAATACATGTCAAATTTGATCTCTAAGTACCATATTTACTTAGACATACTTGTCAGATGTTTGATTCATAGATGAATAAACAACATGATCTTCAGATGCAAAGGATATCAAACATTTTTAATACAGCATGCAAAATTCAACTTGTCACGCAACACCACCGGTAAAGGTGATATGGTGATACTCAGAGAAGATTAATGAACCTTGCTTGAGCGGTTCCCCGTGAGTTTAAACTCATTCTTCCACAACAATGATGGAACTGGAACCACAGAATATCCCGAGGCAACTAGGATCCCGATCCATAATCCGTATCCAAATCCTCCACTCCACCATCCCTTCGGTGCAACAAAAAGATATACTTCAGAAACCGTCACTAAAAGAAAAGAAACTAAATGTAAGAAGGTATCAAGTCATGCAAAATAAACAACAGAAAAGAGGGATTAGAAAAACAGATCTGTCAGAAAGATATGAATTTTTATGCATAACCATATTCCTTTTCATTGTTTCAATTCTGGAAATTGAGGAAAAGCAATTCTTCCTAGTTGCTTGTCTACGCCTATGTTTGGAGAAGGCAAACGTCTCTAGTAGTTGAGACTGAAAAGTTCTGGTTTTTCTGATCCTGTTGGATCAGGCACCAGCAGGAAAGAGGTACACCTAGTACCAATGTAATTTGCATAAGGAAAAGAACTATTATTTCAAAGTAGTATGAAAACAAGCTTCCAACTTCAAAGGGATCAGTTCAAATCTGTTGCTCTCTTTCTGGAAAATAGAATACATGGAAGGCAGGAATAAGCAGCGATATAATTGTTATGAATATGGGTATGGCGGTTGTGGAGAAGAGCCTGCTCAGACCAATTGAACTGATCCAAACTCAGTGACAAGAAATAAAAATGAAAACCTTTCCCACTTGGAAAATATTCTAAGTGCAGGGAAACAAAGAAGATGAAGAAAAGGTAGTTCAAGGGAGTTTCAAGGAGATAAGCGAGGTTGAAAAAGGTATTGGCATATAGAAGTAGTTTGAATAGTGGAAAGCAATAGAAGTAATGGAAATTCCGGAAGATCAATCAATTACTATCATGAGGAAGATCAGAGATGACCAACACTAGCAGAAATGGGAAGAAAAGTGATTTGCCATGCAAAATACAGGTGATTTAGAAACATGGAAAACATGGCAGGCGTAGGTTCCCCTTGATGGTACTTGCCTTGTTCTTGGAGAGGATATGTTTACTTCTAATTGGGATTTTCAGGGCATGTTTGTTATTGCCTGTTAGTATCTTGCCGTGTCTGGAAACTCAATTGCTAAGGGAAGCATCATTTAACACACAAGCTCTTCTCCAAGAAAGTTATAAAATTGATCACATACTTAGAGGAACATAACAGCCAAGAACTTTAATTCATCACCAAATAGATCTTCGGCCATTAGGTGAAGTCCATCCAGTTGAAATATAGTAAAAGAATAATCACACTTTCTCCAGACAGAGGGTTTCTAACCTGTTTGCCGTCTTGAGGATATGGAATTGATTGCTCTATATACACAGTGGTTCCTGAATTGAAAGAAAGAATATAAAATTGGTCAAAACAGGTGTGTTTGAGATAGACCACCTAGATAATCCAATGATATTGTAATCACAGTTTCGTCAAATTAGTTATCACAGCTTGAAGTAAGTGGGCAATGAGATCAGAAAATCTTAAACGTTATTCAACCACTGGGGCCAAGTGAACTGAATGTATTACTACCCCACGAGACTGCTCTTCCCCTCAAAATCTGCAATTTCAAAGGTAGATAACACACCTGCATTGTCTTTCTAACAAGGACAAGGAAAAAAGATAAAATCCAATACAAGATACATGAAGGATTGTTTGCTCAGCCAGTGAGATGAGGGCTAGGCAAGGAAGATTTTCTAGCAGTTGCAACGCCATTAAATTCAATTACTGGTTCTCTAGCCAATGTATGCTCTTCATAGGTACTGTTTCATCCAGACAGATATAATTGAGCAGCTCATAAAGCACTAAGCAGTATAGCATACCAGTTGGAGCATCAATTCTTTGAAGCAATTGAACAATAGACTTTGCATCTAGACGTTTCCGGATTCTTTTGCCAACCAATACTTTCAAGTGAGGCGAATCATACACCTGTCGGATAGGAGAAAAGAATTTAATATGAATTAAATTCAGTATCAATTAAACAAACACCATTTTTTGTTTTTTTGTTTTTTTTTTTTTTGGGGGGGGGGGGGGATACAAGAATGCATGAGATGAGACAATTCACATAATGAATATTTTAAAATGCCTGAAGAAATGGGAAGAAATGGAACTTAAGAACGCTTAGAATTCACACTGGGTACTTAAGAACGCTTAGAATTCACAAACTTCAAAAGAAATGGAAAATCCTTTATCACAATTGGCCACTATCATGCAAAAATCTTGAACCTGTGCAGAGGAGTGTGCAAAGTAACAAACATAATGGCTTAAAAGCAAACAGCCAAATACCTTCTCTAAGTTTCTACCACAAAAACTAAAGCTTGGCACCAAGATGCGAGAACCCTGAACTTGACGCAAGTCTTAGACGACAGCACGCATAGAATCCTACTTTCCTAATACAAAAGATATTATACATTGACAAGAATAGTACAACCTCGGAAGCATGAGGCACAGCTTCAGCACCCAGTACAGTAGTGACAGACAGCCCATGCATACCTGAGGAGAATTATCGGGCTTCAAAACGGCCAAAGCTCCAGAAAGATCCGGGTCGACCCCAACGACCCAATCCGACACCGCCCTGCAGCAGTCGGAGTCCTTCGCATCCCGATTCTCATCATTTTCTGGCAAAGGGCAAGAGAGAGAATCCAGCCAATTCAATCTGAGCTGGTGTGCATCTACACTCACCTTTCTAACCCTCGTGCTACCCCTTGTACCGCCATTTGATCTGGGTTTCCGCCTAGAGGGTTCTGGAACTGTTACTACTTCGGGGGCACCAGTGCTCGTGCTGGGGGCTACGGCGGAGGCAAAAAGCCTAAATGCGGCTGGAGTGAGGCGGAGGAGGAGCGGTGGCGCTGGTTTAAAGGCGATTAGTGGGGTCATCAAACATTGGGGTTTTGGAGGGAAGAGCGCTGCTGTTTCCATGAAATTTATGAGGGAGAACTGGGGAAGCCATTGCTATGATAATCCTATTTCTCAATTAATGGGTCGGGTCTGGGATCGGGTCTGGACCTCCATCTTAATTGGGCCACCCCGAATCCAATTCATAGACAAGATAATTATGTTATTGGGCTCCAGGCCTGACCCAAATGTAACCCAATTGCAATAAACAGCCCATCTTTTATTCCTAAAAATATCTTAATTATTAAAATTATGGCAAACCATAACACGTTTTCTTATATTTGCTATAATAGTAAATACTCCCACATATTTTAAAAAATTACAAATATCGTTCTAAAATTAACTCTCATCTAACAAATATCCCTTATAATGATGTATAGCAAGGAATATTTATTAGACGATCGTTAATTTTATGAGAATATTAATAAATTTTCAAAATACGATAAGTATTTATAATTATGACAAACTTTAAAATAAATTAAATTCATCATTTAAAAATATAAAATTAAATACTATACAAAGTGGAAAGATCCCATTTGAATAAGATTATATCTTTTCCTAGATATTAAAACAAAAATGAGTCAATTATTGTTTTAATTAATGTTATTGTTTCTTAAAAAAAATTATTTAATTAATTCAAACATAATTGCTTGATCTATCGTAAGGGTGTGTTTGTAATTTTTATAAAAATAAGAAAATGTTTGTATATTTTTTACTTAACTTTAGGGACTATCAATTCAATTTACCCTGTAAACTACAATACAACCTCAAATGATATATTTACAACCATTTAAAAAAGGGAAAAATGCAAGCAACTCCCTTGTGATATCGCAAATGAGCAAATACCCCCTTATGAAAAAGTAAATAGCAATTTACCTCCTTATATTTTTTAAAATAGAACAATTTACTCTCCTATGATTTGTAAAATAAAGCAATTTACCTCCCTGTATAAGGAGGTAAATTACTTTATTTAAAAAAGTATAGGGAAATAAATTACTATATTTTTTTTTATAGGAGGATAATGTGCTCATTTTCAATATCACAAAGTGATAAATTGCTATTCACTCATTTAACAAATATAAGATATTTGTGTAATTAAACTTAATACAAATTTTTTTTTATATAATTTACCCGAATAATAATTTAAACCAAACGTGCCCTAATCTAAAAGCATCAACTACTATGACTTAAATACACACCTAACATATGTCAAGATCTTCAAAATTCAAAATCATCACTACCAAGTAGATGGTCACGAGTTAAATTTTGGTACCAACTATTGTGCTTTCTTGTCACGGGTCAATTTCAAAATTGACCTATTGATTGAAATATAATTATTTCTTAATTACACACACTAATAACTTTTCTTAAGCCTAAATCATTGCCAAATGACTTTTGTTTTGTCTATTCTTAATTTAAAAAACTTGGATTCGACAAAATTAAGCAAGTAAATAATGGGAAATATTTATTAAGTACTTGAGTTAAAATTAAGCAAAAATGAAAAGTTGAAATGTTGCTTAAACTTGGCATATAGTTGGGGAAAAATACAACACCAAGCATCAAATTGGGGGTTTAATTAATTTTTTGTGCTAGTTATTTTGGTCATGAGTGTAAGCCTAGTTGACAAATATAAGGTCATGTAATTTCAAGAAAACATGTATAAGGTAGAACCCAAGTAAAATAATTTATTATGATTAACATATAATGAAATTATGCGGCAAAATATTATATATATATATATATATATATAAATGAATGATACATAAGTTTGAATGGGTAATAGCTATAGAATTGTTCGAATTCTTTTATTAAGATATAAGAACGTCTGTAAAAATGTTATTGAATTATCATCTACGTTCGATCCAGTAAAGGGTAAGCTAAAAAAGATTTATGTGGGGTTATAGCGTAATATTGGGTTAAATTATGCGCTACGGTAATTTTCAAAGCTGCTATTTTAGTGTGTTTTGAAGTAAAGTTGAATCTTTATAATAAAGTTTGGGTGATTGAGGTGTAGTAAAACACACATAATTCAATAGATTGAGCAAATTTATTTATTTATTTTTTTGATGGATTGAAAATTGAGTAATTAGGCCACAGCCCACTTGTGGAAATGATGTAAAACTTTGGAACACTTTTTTGGCTGTTGATTGCTGAGGACATTTACAAGTATAATTTATCCACTTTTAAGTGCTTGATTCCTGCTTTCAAGATTATTTTAGAGGTAGACAGCCACTCATGTGAGCTGTGCAATCCTTAAATTCAGGACCATGAACACATCACAAAAATCAGCACACATTGCAAATCCTATTTTCTCCAACTGTCTGAATTCTTGCACCAAGAATGGAACTGGAGGCTCAGCCATCAAACACTTCTTCCCCTTGTCTCTATGCAACTGCTCCTAACAGCCCAAATGAACATAGCAGGAGCATGGAGTTCTACTGCAGTGCCCCGGCCAGTCCACGTCGAAAACCGGGTGATCCCAATGTTGGAAGGACAGATGATGATTATGGAAGCAAGAATCTTGATGACTTTGAGTTTGAGACAAGCAAGAAGTTCAGTGGGCCGTTGAGCGTTGAGACATGCGACAACTCTGAGTCTCCTGTGAGGCGGGAGCGTGGGGGTTCCCTTCCCGCCATGGCGTTTGCCGATGAGCTCTTCCTCAATGGCCTGGTCATGCCTTTGAAGCTCCCTCCAAGACTTCAGTTTGAAACTGAATTCCACAGTTTTAGCCAGAGATCACCTGTTTCATCCCCAAGAACCATCTGCAGACTCCCATTTGGGTGTAGGAGTTCTTGGAACGATGATTTCGACCCGTTCATGGTGGCTTTGCAGAAGGTGAGGGAAGAAAAGAGAGGAAGAAACAGCCACCACAGGCGATCAAGATCGTATTCACCGTTCAGGGCTGTGCCAAAACACTCCAATGACGATGTTGATTGTTACACTCAAGAAAGTAGCCCAACGGACACCGTGCACGTTGCAGCAGCAAGCCACAGCGGACCACTGGACTTCAAAGGGTCAGCATATGCAAGATGGGTTCGGGACCAAACGAGAGAAGGGCTAAGCCCCAAGAACCAGAGAGGCTTCCTTTTCGGACAAAGAGTGAGACCATTGAAAGCTGAGCAGGACGGGCAAGATGAGCCTGTTTTACCAAAAGGGAGACATGTCAAGAAGACTTGTGGGAATGTTGAGGAAAGTAAGGTGAAGAAACTGAAAGGATTTCTGCTGAGGTATGCATCATTTGGAAGAGAAAACAGTGGGAGCAAGCAGAGAAAGACAGGTTCAGGGGAAAGGAGGATGAGTTATTTTAGTAGATTGAGCTTTAAATACAAGGGAAGTGGGAAGAAGAGGATGGCTGCTGATACACAGATGGCAGTGGTGGAATACAAGCCATCTCTTGCAGTTTGCTTAGGCTATGGAGTTGGAAGCCCAAGAGAAGTGAAATGACTTAAACATTATAGAGAGATAATAAGTAGTTATTTTCTGGTTCATATCAAATTTCAATCAATGTTCAAATGTGACTTCAGAAATTTGCCTTGTGACCAGCACTCATTGCAACCATTTCCAGTAAATCCTTGAAATAATGACACAAAAATCCCTAGAGTTTGGAAATTCTATAAAAGAACCTCCATAAGTTTGGAAATTTCCACCAACGGTTATGCAATATCTGATCTCCTGGAAGAAATCTGTAGTGCAAACATTGACAGCAGAAGGTATAGTGCAATTTTGTAATACCGATATTCTTTACGTCTAAATGCGCCCGTTGCCAGCAAAACTATCAGTAATTTCATCACTGCAACCAAAGTATGCATTTCCAAGAGAAAGAACATGAATACAATGAGTATCACTTCATTCAGTTACAGTTGCCGAGAATGGTTCTATTCTTTGCAACATATTTGAGCCCCATTGAGCTTAGGGGAGCAAAATGTTAAGTGTAAACCTGCCTACGAGAAGCCTAACAGACTCATGGGCTTACAGTATAAGTACCGTTGTCATTCTTTTATCCGACATCTATATAGAATGCAATGGAGGCAATATACAAATTGCTATAATCCTATCATGTATTCGGTACTTTACAAGAAAACAATTTATAATTTTTCTGGAAGAGATGGGGCCGACAAGAATCCAGTTCTTGGCCACGCTACTGAGCATACATCTCTTGTACATCTAGCATACAATGCTTTTCTTGATGAGATTTTGGAGTCTTTGGTGGAGAAAGATGGGCTTTTCTGAATCAGCTGTTAATCAACTTATAGCCGAACTTTAGATGTGGATTCATTCCAATACTTCAGACGGCCAGAGCTTTTTCCACATGGATATCTCTTCATTAGTACGAAGTTTCCGAATTCCACCATAAAATCCATCTGCCTCGTTTCCCTCTTCCCTATGGTTTTTCCTACTAACAGTTGTCCTTCTCCAACGTGAACCGGGGGTGTATTGGTTGAACTCCAGCACCAGAGTGTCTGAAGCACGAAATTGTTGTCAGAAAATCTTCTGTGGTTAACTCAACTACTTAAGCCTTACAAATGTCAAAATAGTCGAGGGCTCGGTGCCACCCGAACGAACACATGCACTTCAACCAATATGATACTAGCGCATTGCATAAGAGTGCAGAGGAGATATCTCAAGAAATGTTTATGACTCAAATTACTTGGAAGTCAATTTAGTACAGTAAGGTCAGCTTCCAATCTTCTTTCATATTATTGTCCAGATAACACAACAGAACTTACGGAAGAGAATATGACAAAACAAGGACTTTTCTAGAGGGTTAATTATATGCATAAGGAAAGACCCACATGCGGGAAAAAGGGAGTCCGGAAGGGCCTACCAAGAATATAAAATATACTCTAATGATAAAACTTATGGCCACCTTCTTAATTGATGCAAATGCTTCACTACAAAGTGGTTTTAAGGTCCCCAAACTAAGTTAACACCCCACCCCACCTCTCTCCTGCTGTCTAGTACGTCTAGTTTTGATTGGATCTTCAGTATTTTGCTTTATATGAAATGGCATCTTTTTTAAGAATTTGTGGAGAACGCATAGCAACTTACCACTATCATGACATCGGCAGTAATTGGCGTTTCCAACGCATGTTTCCAAGTGGCCTACAACACCATACCACCAACCTGTACATAGAGGTGAGACATTATTAATAAATTGATTGGCATATCCATAGGATCTGGTCATATCTTAAGAGCCAATCCATTAGAGTTGCATACAATTAGACTACAATTGGTGACAAAACTTTCTACCTAACAAGAACAATATGCCACATTGCATTTTGAGAAAACACTAGAATGGAAGCACAAATTGCACTCTCAAAACGGTGTCAATGATATTCCAAGGTTTGCTAGAATAATTTAAGACGTCATGGATTGTAAAGAAAATTTCAACTAACGCCAACTTAATTGACAGTGGAGAAAATAAGTTCGCTTTTTACTCTGATTTCAAACTAGAGATGTCAACAAGTAAAACATGCGGTTGGCGCATCTTTCTTTCGCAAAGTTTCTTGGCAAGATTTGATCCATTGCGGACCAATCTACTGTCGCCCCACATCAAGAAAATGAAAGAGGCCATCAATACAATTGGAAAATATGGTGAAAACAGTGGACGTCATCTTCCTACACACATCCCATAGGCCATAATTGTACCGAGTGAAATATATGATACAACTAACAAAAAATAAAAGAACCTTGAACTTTTTGAGGTACAGTTTGAAAAATACCATATGGAAACTCTTTGTTTCTTCTCCATTGGATTTCAATGTGATCACCAGGTTGCAACTCAGTTAAACAATTAGAGATATGAAGATCATGTGGAGAAGTATCAACAGGGGGTGCTCTAAGTCTATCCCATGTCACACCAGTCTCTATTGTGATTGCTCTCCTTCCATGTGGTGGGTATCTGCTCATCATTAACCAGAAGAAAGTTAGGATAATGAAAAGGATGACAAACTCCTGAAAAGGAGATGCCACAAAGACAAACCCCAGAAAATTGCTGAACTTCATGTGATTGTCATAAATACAGAATGTAAAACTACTAGTTTGTAGTGATAATCATCAAGTGCCAGTCCAAACTATAATCAAATATGTGAAACGGTAAGTTTCATTACTGAAAACCATAGCTCCAATCACCTGGCCTGGAAAGTGTCGGTTCGCAGATCATAGCTAAGCTCAGCATCATAGCATGATAACATAAATCCAACATGACCATTCTGCACAGCATGCCCAAAAACACACTTCAGTACTACAACCAGAATTCATTTCTCCAACAAAGGCATTCAAGTGTGAAATCTAAGTAGGGCAACCAGAAATCAAATAATCCGTGTACCTCACGGTTATAGACCTGAGCAGGGAACCAAAACTTGCCAGACTCAAGAGCAAAATACCAAGACATGAGTGAATCTGCTGGAGGAGAGTTCTTTTTCTTGCTAATGCTGCTAAAACTAGATCGAATCAATACGACCGGCCAGAGGTGAGTGAGATAGCCCATCAAGCCTTTCTGCTTTCCCTGATTGAAAAAGATGGAATCTTTTCTTGAAGCAATATACCATTGCCATTCCCTGTATGCTGCAGGACCAATAATTCTAGCCCACTTATCTTTTATGTGCTTTTCCCACAAGTAATCACTCATACACTTATCCCTCAAGGAGGCACAGACACTGGCCATCCTACAAAGCTCCTCTGGTGGAAGCTTCTCAAGAATGCATTCCAATACAAGGTCAGGCAAATCCAACACAGACATCCCTGATTTCCTGTCAATAGTCTCCACTTTGGAACTAAAACTCTTCTTCTTACAAGGCATTCTTGAAGTGAAAAATGAGAAAATTACACCTAAGATAGTATTTCTTATGGACTTGATGATGGGCAAAAATGAAAATCCTTTCCAGAACCAGAGGGAAACTAATCTCATCTCACAAGCCCACGAAGGGAGTGGCTTGAGGACAAGAGACCTGTAGAAGAAGATGAAGGAGAAGGAACAAGTGATCAAGAAGAAAAGCATTTGACAAGAGGGTCTGGAGCTCCAATTATACACTTATATATTTGGGATAATAATACTAAAGGGGGTGGTCAAGAAAAGTTAGGCCACCAAATAATGGACAAGCAATGAGCCTTGCTGAATACAGAAAAATATTAAAAATTGGTGTATTTCTCTTCTTCTTCACCCTCTCCTTATAAAAAAAGAGGAAAAGGGATCTTCAAATCTCTATCAACAGAAAAAATATGGGTACTATTTGGCTAAGACGAAGCCCACCTAACCCAAATTGTGGGCCTCGTGTAGACCTGTAGAAGAGGATTATCTCACCGTGTACTTCACCAAGAATTCACTTGTAGAAATCTTGGCAAAAAAGTATAAAAATTTCAGACAAAATTACTTTTACATTCCAATTCTCAAAGAGTCTTGTAAAAGGAAATGTATGCTAAACAGAGGGTAATCTGGTGGGCAGATCTACCGTGAACAGGCATGTAAAACACAAATATGAAAGGATAAAAGCTCAGAATCCAACTACAATCACAAATTCTTGGAAAATGAAGGAGGTGAATGGTGAGCTATATAATGAAGGTGGCTCTTACCAAGAACAAAACTTTGGTGCTAAATACAACTACTTGAAAAGAATTAGGCAATTACAACGCAAAAGGAAACACCAATTCTAATCTTGTTTCAAGAGAAAAGCAGAATCCCAGTTAGGCTAGATAGGGGTGAAAGAAGACAAAGAAGCTAGTTTTTTGCAGCTCTTAACATTCTTCCTCCACCCACAGCAACCCTTTTCTTCTCTCTTCTTAAATATATCTTATCTTCGTTCGTTCTTGAATGCAAAAACCAAGAAAAGGGCAGGTCCAAATTGCAGAATGGATTAAAAAGAAGTGATCTTTCTTCTTTCTGTTTCTCTTTCCTTATTTTGCGTGTGAATAATGCGCGCTGGTGATGGGTTTACTGTCAAATGAAGCTTTGGAATCTGTTCCTTGTGTAGATTTCGAGCAAATTTTGGGGTAGTGCATGAAGGCGACAGGCAGAGCAAGTTGTTGTTTAGAGTAAAGCCCGGGTTTCCATTAGTCAATGTTGCCGCTCAAGATAGAAATGAGGTAATAAATGATCAATTTCATCACTCATAAAAAAGGGTACAATAAAAATTGAATCTTGCACCTATAACCCTAGTGGATGATTGGCTAAATTCATCTGAATATTTTATAATATATTTTTAAAAATAATAAAATGTTAAATATTAATTTAAAACTAAACTCTTAAAATATTTAGAGAAAAACTGACAAGATGATAGTAACGACCATACAACCAAAATTAAAGGAGTTCCTGAAATTCTAGAAATAAGTTAAGACTTTCTTACTCCTTTTTTAAGCAGCTTATAAGCTTTTAATATCATATTTTTTGATGTTATAAACTTTTATTTAACAAAAAATATCGAACACTTTTTAATATTTTTAAATTTTTCACATATGATATGATGTTTTGAATAACTTATAAGCTGACCTATTAATCTACTAAAGAGAATAATATTCAAATTAGAACATCAGGAGAAAGCAATAGTGTTTTCTTTAATGTCCGCATTCTAAAATCCTAGAGTTAGTTGATGATTCTCCAGTGCCCACATATTGCACTAAATAGCTGTGTATTTTGAGGTGTAAAACATTCACTTTTTTATATTAAGAAAACGTATCGCTTGAATTTGTAGGTTTCCTATTTATGTGGAGTCACAAAAATCTATAATCCACTTCAATTTGTCTTTTTATTATTATATTATTTTATTAACTAATTTGAATAGCAAAATATAACATACCCTTCTAGATATTATCATTAAAGGATTAGTCAATCACAAAATCAAATAATAGAAGGTTGAGGTCTAATGAATAAATTCGAGGTTACGGCGTTACGTCGCACTAGACGCGTGGGTTTTTGTCTCATTTAATACAAGTATTATAATAGATTATTTTCCTAATTTGATGTGAGTTTATTGTTTGAATTTATGTAATTCCGCATTTTATTGATATTGATGTAATTATATAATCATAGTTTCTATTAAAAAAAATATTTTTTTACCTTTCTCACGTTAATTTCAAAATGTCTCTTTTAGATCGTGTTATTTATCTTTTGGTCCCTTTGCCTTCGCATCATCTAAGAGGGCACGCGGTATGGGAAATATAATTTTGGCCCCTCTTTTCGATGTCTAATGCAACTTAGGTCCGTTTCATTAAGTTATTGAGAAAAATTTAGAGACTCCCCATGATAATAGGAATATTTAAAAAATTTCTATGAAAATTAAAGTATCGAATAGCTTCCTTGTGATATAAAATAAAGTTTAAAAAATCCTCCTCTGTACAGAAATTGAACCACACTCACTCTTGACTACGAATTTGCTATAAAAATACTTTTTTTTTGACATTTTTTCCCTTCTCTCACATCTCATATATATAATATTATATATTTATTAATAATAAAATATTATCTTATATAATAATTATTTAATTAAATATTATATATATTTATTAATAATAACATATTATTTATATATTAATTATTTATATAATAAAAATATAATTTTAATTAAATTAATTAAAAATTATAATTTTTTTTAAAAAAAAAACATATCACCGCCGCTGCTGAAGAGGAGGGCAACGGCCCTAATTATATAATCATAGTTTCCTCCACTTTCTTGGCAATGCCGGTCGCCTAAATCTGGGCGATCGGCACTGCCCAAATGGGGGGGGGGGGGGGGAGGGGGGGGGGAGACGGGGGGTGAGTTGGCCTGGGAAGAAGATTGGGGGTGGGGGTTATAATTTTTATTTTAAATTTTTCATAAATTATAATTATATATATTATAAATATATTTTAATAGTTATAAATTATATATATTATAAATCAAAAAATTATATATTAATATATTTAGTTTGACCGATTGACTATAAAGGGTATTTTAGTCATTGTTTTTTAAAAAATAATTTCAAGTTGACCAGGGGGTGGTGTGATTATTTATTCATAACATAACGATGATTTTTTATATTAAAATTTCATTGGGGGATTTTTTATATTTTGATATATCATAGGGGGTCAACATCAATTTAACACTTAAGTTATTATTACATTTAGTCCCTCATAATTTCAGGTTTAAACATTATTGATATATGCAAAGTCCGCAAGGATTGGAAGTTTTGCAATTTCAGTCCATTAAGTGTGAAAGTTTTATAATCTTAGTCCCTCAAACATGTACAAATCGATTATTAATTAATAAATATTAATAAAATATATTCGATACATAACTCAAATTGATCATAGATATCACCCCCTCCCCACCTTCCCTTTCAATAAAAATTCAAACACGCCTCATTCAATTTTAAATGATAATAAAAAATGTGTAAAGCAACCAAATTACTTTGAATTCTGTTCGTATTCTATTCAATTAAGGTTCGTATGAGGTCAACTCATCCGATAATAAATAATTAACTCTTAAACACAGTTAAAAGTTCAATATAGATTTAAGGTAAATTAGAGTAATATTATTTTTAACTTAACTCAATTTTTTTATATCTCATAATTAATATTATCAAACATACAACACAGTTTGGTGATACCAACGCATGTCACCTTAATTTGGTATCTATGAGTTGCTTCCCGTCATGAGATTTTACGTCTGATTCTCTTTATCAGTATGAGAATTGTGTTAGTAGATAACCTCTTAGTACTCATATAAACAATATATGGTTCCCAAGTCATATCTCGACCCATAGAAAAAATCGAAGTTGTAACAAAAGTTTTATGATCCATATGATGTTGCTTGATACATAGAAATGATCAAAGGCTCAAAGCTATCACCATAATAAACAAAGGGTTAATTACATTTTGTTATTTAAATTATGGTTATTTTTATATTTTGGCATTTAACTTTTTTTTTATGTTAATTTATCATCTCTATTTTATAAATTTTGCACTTTGTCATTAATAACTGTTTTTTAATCAAGTTTTTTGTCGAAAAAACATCACATGCAGTGCACATGTGATAATTAAATGTTATGTAATGTGATATTTTCACATATGCACAGTATGTGATATTTTTTGATAGAAAAATCAACAAACAATGGTCATATATGGCAAAGTGTTTTGCGAAATTGAGATGGTAGATTAACACACAAAAAAATTCAATAAAACAGTATAAAAAAGTATATAGTTCGAATAACAAAATGTAATTTACCCATATATATACCCTATGTAGTCTATTTAGACAAATCATTCTTACTTTTTAAAAAAATTCACATACACGTAACAGAAACGTTGATATCTTCTACACAAACAACTCTTGCTTTGATAAAGTACACATACTCCCCAAAAAACGTCAACATTATTGCACAAACTATTATTATTTTTTAACTGTCAGGATTGTTTCTGCTACTTGACATAAGATAAAAGTGATTCGTCTAAACACACTATAAATCTGTGGGTGTAAATATATAAATATATTTATCCCAAAAAAAAAAAAAGAATTGGAGTTTGGTGGCAGCCCAACTTAGTGATATATATAATTATGGGAGGTTGTAATCTAAGTGACAACATGACACCACAACCCCCACAATTTTTGGCTTTCCACATTGGGTACTAATTAAAGTAACTTTTGGTAATTATAATAATAATAATAATTACTTTAGGAATAAAAATGTTTGGAGATTGTGAAAATGGATAATGTTTGGATTTGATGCATTATAGACCAATACTTTGAGAAGTAACAAATTATTGGTGGGCTAAGTGTTGATCCGTGGCCTAAGCAGGAAAACCTCACTGCCACACTGGGACATGATTAGTACATAAAAATGAAATATATATTTTTATTTTTCTATTTATGATCTGTATAATTTAAATTTATAAATATTTATGGAATTCTTAATCTCTTAGGTAACGGGATTAGTTATTCTTAACATGTCGGGAATGATTTTTTTTTTCTGACAAAATTTGGCCTGTAGTTTTTTTTTCCTTAATAGTTTATTATGAAATCAATATATATATATTTTTGTTTGTATAGAAAATACTATATATGTGTTTATTGTGAATTGATAAATTATTTTTTAAGTAAATAAATAGATTTTATTTTATTTTTTGTAATACGGAATGTTTTATTAATTACTTATAACATTCTACAAGCAAATTTTGAAAATACTACTACTATATAATTAAATTCAACATATTCAATAATATGTGAATGAGTAACGTTTTTCAAAATCTAACTTATGAGACTAATTAATTAAATTTAACAATCACTATTTAATAGAAAAAGATCAAACAGTCATTAAATTAAGAAATAATGTATATTAAAAGTAAGAAAAAAACGAACATTTTACAAAAAATGTATGTCATTAGTTAGATTTAACGTAGATGGGTGATTGAGCTACGTTTAAGAAAACAAAGAGTGTTATTTTTGCCTATTTTTAAAATAAATGATAATTTTTATTTGACTTTTTATAACACATGAGGGTTTTACGCATTTAAGCAAAAAGAGGTGATGAAGTTTGTTTTCTAACTACATTGAACTTGTACTGGAGGATCCGAAAAAAACCTCCCAACCAATATTTTAAAAAAATAAATGTTGGGTGTAGGCCCTAATTACAATTACAAGCCAATGGGTTTCAAACCCTCAAAATTACAAACGAATTACAAATTTACTGATTAATATACACATAAATTAAAATAGTAAAATAATATCAAATAATCAAAGGCTCAAAAAGCCCGATCCGTATTTTGGCTTTCCTCGCAATTGCAAAGTCGACAACCTAAAATATACCTACGGTTGCTCAAGCAGCACTAAGCCCTTTCCACAAAAATTTTCCTGTAGAAGCTAACAACTGGGTTCACATAGAACCTTAAGAACAATGTCAGAAGTGGAGAAGAAGGAAGAGATATCAGTTTTGCCTTATTCACACTAAGTTACCCACAACTACAAATCGACCACATATTTAAGGTGTAGTTGCAGGTGTCAAGGTAAGAAAATGGCGGTGGTTGAAGTTCCAAAGTCATGGGAAAACCACGAGAGAAAGAAGGGGGGGGGGGGAGAACCGGAGGAGGCAGCGCGGTGAATGGAGAAGAAGAAGAAACAACAGACGGTAATGAATAGGGTAAATTAGGTTTAAGTAGTGGGCAATCGGATTATGGGCGGGTCGGGTCTTGGGTTGTGGGTAGAGGGCTTGGACTAAGGGAATGAGCCAAAGACTGTCGGGTTATGAGTCATCCAAGTGAATGTTTGGGTCTATCTATTTTCTTTTATCATGAGCCACTCAGTTTTTCCAACAATAAAAATATAACTCTATATGCCCAAACGTGACCATTCTATCTAGGTAGCGGCCCTTTTTGGCTAGAATTTAAATACAAGATTGGGATTTCATGTATCAAAATGAAGAGGAGAAGTTTGAGATGGGAGAAACAACCCTAAACTTCCCCTCTTAACTATTCCATGTTCTTTGATTTGGTGATTGACATATAAAATTTGATCATATCAGTAGTAAACATAACATAAAATAATTTTACGTTTTTATTAACAAATGAATCCCCCAAAGTCTTGGATCCAGGAAGAGCAAAAATAGCGTCAAATCAGATGAAGCAAACACAGAAGAAACATATGAAAACCAACCAATGAAGATCCCCCACGAGTCCAACTCCCAACAAGTCAACTCGTAGATTCCTCAAACAAACAATCTTCATCAGTTCATGCTCATTGATCCCACAATAACATCCCAAGAACAGGACTGGAGTTCCGTAGAGACCCAAAAATGGATTCTTGTCGTATCACTCGAGTAGTTCTCCTCATCATCACTTTTCTTTCACTTTTCGTCTCACTGTCCGAGTCCAACCAGGTACATATAATCACACATATACACACACACAAGTTCTGGATTCTTGGATGGCTTCGAAAGTGATTGTTTTTATCTAATATCATCTGTTTTTCTTTTCGCGTTGAGGAAAACCCGGATGAAAGAATGGATGGACAGTTGTTTATCAGCTTACAATCTCAATATTCTTGAGTTTTTATTGGTCTTTTGATTCCTATGAGTTAAAGAACATATGGGTTTTCGGAATTAATACACAAGCATCGTTGACTATTGGTGTTCTTTCTTAAGTGTTTTGTAATCAATTTGCTGACTTAACTGTAGTGGAAAAGGGGTCTTGGAAATGTTGATAATTTTGCAAATTACTCCTTGCTATTCTTGTCGTTTTCGCCCCTGTTTCTTTCAAAATCTGGGAAATCGGGCAGAGAAGTTCTTATTGAATAGATATTTATCATTTATAGTTCTCAAGTGTGTGAGATGAAGTTATTTTCAATTGTTTAGTTTTGTGATGCTGGGATTGGATATGGAGAATCGACATGTACAGTTGCTTCGACTTCCCCTTCAAAGATTTTGATAAAGGGTGGAACGGTTGTGAATGCCCATTATCAAGAGGTTGCTGATGTATATATTGAGGACGGAGTCATTGTTGCCGTGCAGAAAAATATTGTGGTAATTGAGTCATTAATGTTCTATGATGATTCGAGTGTGTACTTTGAGTCGTTTGTTTTATGTTGCTTCCTATAAAGTGAGTTAGGAGTAATCCAAGAGGGAAAGAATGATGTAGCATTTTATAATTCCATTCAAGGTTGGCAATGCAAATGTGAAAAAGTTATATCAAATTAGATGCAACTTTGCTATATGAATGAGATGATTAGCTATTTTACTTGAAGATGAGAAACTTCGTACAGATATTACATTATGTTTCCATTTGTGAAATTGAAGCCACTGAGTTGTTCTGTTCCCCTATGTTGATGAGTTTCTCTATTATACACATTTAAAATATTTTTGTTCCAGTTGTATTTTTCTTTGTCATTATCTATGTGGCAGTGGTCTTAGTTATACTGTATGCACGACATTTAGTGGACTTATGCCCAAGAGATTTGCATAGGTTAAAGAAATTATATGAAAGGCTGCGCCAGATGTACTCACTTCATTACGCATCAGCATAATGTACATATGCATTTATCTCTGTCTGTGTGTGGAACTGCAGGTTGGAGATGGTGTTAAGATCATTGACGCCACAGGAAAGTATGTCATGCCAGGTATAGTTCTTTATTCAGTTATGTCCCTGTTTCTTAAAGGCATATTCATAATACAGTATGAATTATCTAAAATTCTTGGTAGTTGAACTCAAAGGAGCACTTGGTATTCAAACTTACTTCTTCTTTGGGATGTACGGAAAATTGAGGGACGGATGGAGATTACAGGTTTTAATTTTGGATGTTATGTTTGATGGATATGATAAGATAGATTTAAGCTCTCATTTACAACATCTTGGTGACGGCCATTGCATTAGATATTACTTTGTACCTATAAAATGACTAGCTAGCTCAGCCAAATGTGTTAACAAATAGCCATCTCATTTGAGGAACTTTCCCATGGTTATGAACTTAAGATGCTTTGGATGCAAATGATATGTTGTGACTTGTTACAAGGATGAGATGGTTATTTCCAGCTCCTAAGTTCTCAAATTGAATAAAAAATTTCCTAATGACTAAATTTTGAAGATCACTGAGGTTCCTGCACCTACATGTTCATTGATGCTTCTAAAGTTTATCTCGTGACTATGACAGGAGGAATTGATCCGCACACTCACTTAGCTATGGAGTTCATGGGCACTGAGACAATTGATGATTTTTTCAGTGGGCAGGCTGCTGCATTAGCCGGTGGAACCACAATGCATATTGATTTTGTCATTCCTGTTAAAGGGAGCTTATCAGCCGGCTTTGAAGCTTATGTGAAAAAGGCAGAAAGAGCTGCAATGGATTACGGCTTCCACATGGCAATTACAAAATGGGATGAAACTGTTTCGAGAGAAATGGAAATCATGGTTAAAGAGAAAGGTAAGTGTCCTTTTTTATATCTCTACTTTTGGAAGCATTAGTGAAACAGTTTTTTTTCACTTCAATGCTGATTCTGGATAAACACTAACTACTCCTCTCTGTCACTCTCTAGGAATTAATTCTTTTAAATTTTTCCTGGCCTACAAGGGTTCTCTAATGATCAGCGACGAACTTCTGCTTGAGGGGTTCAAGAAATGCAAATCTCTTGGTGCCTTGCCCATGGTTCACGCGGAGAATGGTGATGCTGTGTTTGAAGGGCAAAAGAGAATGATTGAACTGGGCGTTACAGGTCCTGAGGGTCATGCCCTTTCAAGGCCACCAGCGGTACATTCATTTTTTACTCTAAGACCTGACGTCTTTGAAGTTTCCAATAATCCTAGCATGCATATTTGATATTGTCATTCCCTTTCCTGTGTCAGTGATTGTGACGGAAAGTGGCAATGTGCAAATAAGATATTTTTCATAAGATGGACTACTGAAATTAAAATGTTAGGAGGCCAAAAGTGAGGCACTTATTACAGTGTTAGGCTTACAGTCAATACTTGAGCGTTATTATACCTATACTTTCTGTGCTTGATCTATTAATTAAAAAGAATTTCTTGCAGCTAGAGGGTGAAGCAACCAGTCGAGCTATTCGTTTGGCTGGTTTTGTGAATACTCCTTTGTATGTTGTTCATGTCATGAGCATCGATGCAATGGAAGAAATAGCTAAAGCTCGTAAATCAGGTTTGTAAAACTTGAAAATAATCATTCCACTATCAGTATTAATTAATTTCCAAAAGTAGAATTATCTGCTACTTCATTTTTCAAGTGTGAAAAAGACTGGATGAATCAAGTCTAAGTTATAGACACTGATAGTAGTGATAACAATAAACAATCATCTTACTCAGAACTGAAATTGTTGAATAGCTGCATCTAGACTTCTTCTTTATCTACTGAACACTCATCTTTTTCATAATGTGGAAATAAATAGTGTGCATCATATTATAGAAATTTTGTCCAGTGGCCAAACTGATTGTTTTGTAACTAGTTTATTTCTGGGGAGGTAGATCTCCAAATTTACGTTTGTGAGAAAAAAGTTTGTCCAAGTTTCATTTATTCGCACCGCCTCTTTAGTGAATCATGCTCTTGGTAGAAGTACTGGAAAACAACAAAAAGAACGTGTCTCTTGAAGTCTCGAAAATCTCAATATTTGCTCTACCAAAGTGAGAAATCTTTTACTGTTTTGCAGGTCAGAAAGTTATTGGGGAGCCTGTAGTCTCAGGTTTAGTCCTGAATGATACCGTCCTTTGGGATCCCGACTTTCAGACAGCAGCAAAGTAAGAATTTTCTCATCTTCCAACAATTTTAGATTTATACTCCTGAACATTTCTTAGTATAAAAGAAGTCACTGTAGCATTTCCACATCCCAGGTTTGTCATGAGTCCACCAATTAGAGCACCAGGACATGGTAAGGCTCTTCAAGCAGCTCTCTCAACCGGGGTTCTACAGGTTTTGCTCTCATCACAAATTGCACGTAATCTCTTGACATTCCCTTAAAAAGTTAATTGGACCAGAAAACATTCTTGTGAGGTTTACTGTTAGAACATGGACGACAGCTTATATCCATTAGACTTCATTCTATGCATTACATATAAGCTGTCATTGTAGTTCTGATCTTCACCTAAAATGTATTACTTGTCATTGTTTCTTCATCTTCTACACTTAAATATGCTTCACATGTTCAGCTAGTGGGAACAGATCACTGCACCTTCAATTCAACACAAAAAGCTCTAGGGATAGACGACTTTCGGAAAATTCCAAATGGTGTCAATGGTATTAGCACATTCCTAGATTTTTCATGTAATCAAAATATGTGTACTTTTATTATGATATTTTTGACACTGCTCTTGTCCTACAGGTCTTGAGGAGAGAATGCATTTGGTTTGGGATACAATGGTGGTATGTTGGTTGTTATTCCCGTGTTGTTAGATTGTGCCAATCTGTTATGTTCTTACCACTTCCTGGTTCATAAATATACAAGACTACAGGCTAATTTCTTTTCCTGTGCTTGTAAGAGTAAACTTTGCTGTATTTATTGCTACCTTTTCTACTTTAATAATCCTGTCTTCCTATTATACTTTTCATTCCAGGTTTCTGGACAAATATCAGTAACTGATTTTGTCAGGGTAACAAGCACTGACTGGTACGAGAATTTGAGTTTATGTTCTCATCTGCTTCCTACAAGGAGGCCAAAATATGCATCCGCACTTTCATTGGGTTTTAATTTCTCGAGACTTTGCCAATTGGTGTTTCATTCTGATTCTTTTGTTTTCAGTGCCAGAATTTTCAACATATATCCAAGAAAAGGCGCGATACTAGTCGGCTCAGATGCGGATATCATCATATTAAACCCCAACTCAAGCTTTCATATTAGTTCAAATTCCCACCACTCTCGATCAGATACAAATGTTTACGAGGGGAGAAAGGGGAAGGTAAAGCAAGTTCTTCCTGCTAAATTGTAATTAGTTCAATGTGATATTAGACAAAGTCGAATAAAAATCCATCCCATTCTAATATCATGGGAATAAATTCATCTGCTGGTTTTCACACTTCTTGAGAACTAAATATGTCGTGATATTTATACCATTTTTTTTTATCTATAATGTTCTGCTGTTTCAAACGCTAGCTTCTGCTTCCTGGAATTTTCAGGTTCTGAAAAGATTATGTTTTTCTTGTTTTCACAGGGAAAAGTTGAAGTAACGATTGCTGGAGGGGAAATTGTTTGGGAGAATGACGAACTAAAAGCTGTTCCAGGTTCCGGCAAGTACATAAAAATGCCTCCTTTTAACTATCTTTATGATGGGATTGAGAAAGCAGATGCCGATTATTTATCTTCCCTACAAGCTCCAGTAATACGTTCTGTGCGCACAGCCTGAGCTTCCGGTTGAAGTACTTCAAGGGTTAAAATGATGTAAGAAAACTCATATTGGTTGAAAATTATAATAAGCTTTGATGCAAGCAGGTGAAAGTCTTTGCTGGTGGCAGGCGATCTTAGTACAGTCCATCCCATTGTTTAGAATGTACATGAAGCACTTGGTTGTTAGAGCCCAGAATATTTCCTTGTCTATTTTTTCCTTTTCCCTTTTTTCAATGGAACAAGTGTAATTTAATTTTTTTCTAGATTGAAATAGACATATACAGCTAAATGTTACTTCAGAAGAACCTGCTTTAAGTTGTAAATATACAGGCAGTGATGCATAACTTTTTTCTCCATTTTCCTCTTACATTAAAAGTAAAGAAAAACATTGTTTTATTTAGGTTGTAATGCTTATTATATTTTGTGGTGAAATAAAACCCACTTGTCTTATTATGTTAGCCCTTACGCTGACATTACATTTAGCTTTGCTTCCAATTATCTCCTATTGTTCTGTTCTTAAATATGAGTCCACTTTCTTATGTCATGCCTGCCCTGCACTCAATCATACTACTCATCTTCCCGAATTAACTTAAAATATGCCAAAATTTTTTGGAGGAGTCGTCGACTCCAGTGCCAGTGAATCCTCCTCTTAACTTTAGCCTTGCTCATCGGAAAGCATTTTCTATCTAGATTCTGCTTTTTAGGCGGATGACCATGACGCCACGTCTCACAGATGCACCTTCTTTTCCATCTGCAACTTTACACACATCGAGTGTGGTACTAAACATAAGACCCATAATGCAAGAAGGTTCTGATACTACATTAGAGATGATTAAACTAAGATTTATTTCTGGACACAGCTGCCCTCTAACCAGACAGACAGTGTAGTATGAGGCACTGGAAGAAAAGAAATGGGTGATAATTTGGAAAAGTGCCAACCTTGTACAGTTTAAATTAACAGCAACTGACACAATATGACCACGATGCAAATTCAACTACAAATGGTGATTTTCATGTTTTCATAGTCAAATTTTTGACGGGGCTATTCTTTCCCCCCAAGCATTACATCACAGCCTCCCAACTTAATAATTCTTACAGGACATATGAAGGTGTGTCCCTGAATCTCCAGCTTGAACTCAGGACAACAAGTTCTGCTAATTAACTTGCTACCATAGTATACTCCACTTTGTATCCCAGTGATTGAATAACCCTGTGAGTGCTCCCAGTGCCAGTGCCAATATGTTGACATCCTTGCCTTTCATCCTTGGATCAATCAGACTATCCTCGATGTTTGTAATTTCATCTCATCTCATTTGAATTAAAAAGAAAAAAAAGAGATAGAACAAGTTTGATTGGAACGAGGGTGTCTTTTTTTTTTTTATGACTGAATGTGAAAAAAAAGTATAATAATGATAATTGATGTGACGTATAAAAAATATTATGTACAAAAGAAAATATAATAGTTATAGTTAATGTGACATAATATACTTTTTTTTTTCTTTTCTCCTTTTATTACCCTTAGAAGTTAAGAATACTGAAATAAGCTTTTCATATGAGAAAAATGTTGTTATATTCGATCAAAACCGATTGAGAGAAGCTAGTTTGAATTTGATTTATTAAACTTAACAAGTTAAATTTGAATTTTTTTTTGTTCTATAAAGTTTCAAGCTCGGTTTGAACTTGATTCAATTAGTGCAAATTTAAAATATTAAATTATTCAAGCTCGATTCATATTTGATCCAATTGATGTTCGTTTGAGTTCAAAAAGTTGATAATCATACTAAATTCCGATACAATTTTTTAAACTCGATAATAATTTAAAAAAAAATTAAACAATGATATGTTGGACTCGATTCGAGTCATCCGCACTTCTAAATATTATTAATTTTAGATAGAACTAAAATCATAACTCAATATTTTTTAAAAATTTTAAAAGGGGGGAAAATTTGAATTGTTGAAGGGATTTAAAATGCATATAATTTTTGGTTTAGGGGCAAATTCAAATTGACCCAGAAAAAGAGTAAAAAAGTTAACCATATTTGACCAAATTAGGGGCGTCAACAGCTTGAACCGATAGTATGATAAACAATTTTGAGTGAAATTCAAAGCAAAATAGACATAGCTTTATCACAGAGGCCCGCTCAAACTTAAGCCCTTCTCTCTCTTCCCGATTCTCTCGCTCTCTCCCCGCGATATTGGAAGGCGGTGCTTCGGAAGCCATTGTTAACTGAAATCAATTGGTTGATTTTGTTGTAGGAAGAAAAAGAAGATTTGAAGCAAGTATGAGTGACTATGCAAGTATCACCAGTGCTGCTCAGTCTCGCGGGAAGCAAGTGGACGTCAAGCTTGTCGAGATGAAGCGCGACATGATGGACGACGCCATTAACATTGCCGTTGATGTAACTTCTCTCCCTAACAAGTTACACACACACACATATTATATATATGTATATATATAGAGAGAGAGAGAGAGGAAGAATGCATGATTTTTTGGTTTTATTTTGAAGTATTTCTCTTTATTTCTGTAAGATGAAGAGAGGAGTTGTTTTTTACTTCTAAATTTTCACTTTGTTTTGTTGGTCGCAAGATAGATGAAGTACGTGTTTTTGTTTATGTTTCTTGTGTGTCTTGTTTTATATTTCAGGGAAAATATACTGAACTGTGTGTTCTACAAAAAAAAAAAAAAATCAAATATTCTTGATGTTTTTTGTTGTTTATGACACACAACTAAAAGCAGGAACAAACTGAGGATGCCTATGTGTTTTCTCTAATTTATATTTCTGAATCCAAGGTGCATGTTTCTTGTAATTCAGTTTTATAGATGTAGAATCTTGGGATTCTATTTTTCTCTAGCGTTTGAGTGGCTTTTGGAAGCCCTTTATCCCCCTTTCTGTTCTGTTTTGTTCTTTTCAGTTGCTAGTTTCTTGAAAAATCTTGCTTACTAACTAAAAGTCGAATCTTGTGATGTATGTGTGTGTGTGTGTTGTAGGCACTATCTATGTTTAGTGTACATCAGGACGTGGCAGAGTACATGAAGAAGATGTTTGACAAGAAACATGGCGCCCCTTGGCATTGCATTGTTGGCCACTATTTTGGTAAATCACACTCCACCTCAAGTTTTACTTCTCATTTTACAATTCTTGTTCGGCTGTTACTTTTTCCTTCTTAAGTTCTTGATGTATGGAGTCATTTTTGTAAATTATGATTCTTGATTGTTATTTCTGAATAGTTAATTGTATGTTTGGTGATTGTGGATTACATGTTTGATTATCTGTTTTTTGGTTTTGTGGTGGGCTTAAAATGTATTACAATCCCATTCTTGCATTCAAAATTTAGAGAGGTTTCAAGACTGTCTTTCTTGAAAATTTGGTTGGACGATCATATGATGTCTGGGATGGGAAAAACATGATGAGAAATGCAATAAACTTATGGATCTCTGGGAGATTCTAGTTTTCGTTCTGCTTATTTTGTTTCTTGATGCTTGCCGCGACTTACGGCTGCAACAGCTGAGACTAGTATATCCATCCGTATACATACACAACAGAGATTGTTTGATGTCATTACTTAGAATTTTGTTTAGTTCATGTCTTCGGAAATGCTTCTCATTCTGCTGTTCAAACTTTGTCTGATGGTAGGTTCTTATGTATCTCATGAGAAGGACAGCTTCATCTATTTCCACGTCGACAATACAGCAGTACTCCTATACAAATCAGGAGTGATTGTCCGGGGGTGACATGGATGGGAAGGGAGCCAAGGGACAGCGATAAAAAAACATTCCAGATATTCATTTACAAGTCACTGCAACTTTATTAGGTATTCTTCATAATAATAATGGGTTGGAACTCGTATTTGTTTGTAGAGTCGTATGGTACTTGACGGGCCTATGTGCACTCGTGTTGTTGCCCGTCGATTTTGAAGACGATTAGACATGACTGCATCTGGTTAAATTTTGTTTCTTTTCTGATTTACCATTTGTCGTGCTAAAGTTGTGAATGTTATACGAGCTCTGTGTTCTACTTAGAATAAATAAACTGAGGTAGGAAGATATGCATAGAGTATTCATAATATAAACGGTTCAAACTTAAAATGAGAGTAAATAAATCAATCCTAATTCCCCGTTCCTCCTGTCCCAAAGTCGTCCTTCCCAAATAAGTCTGTCGATGAGCGAATATTATTATATTTGGATATTTAACATTTTACTCAAACCTTACTCATAGAATACCCATTAAATATTCAATACCCAGAATAATTGGATATGATATGGGTCTTATACATAGCGTTTTACATATGTTAAAATGAACAAAATAATTATACATGTTTTTTTTTTTATAATGATATCACAAAAATATATTACTAAATTAATTTATTAAAAATATCTTATGAACTTGCGATTGATAAAATAAATTAAAAGCTATTAAACAACTTAGAGAAAAAAAAATGAAAATCAATATATTAACTTTCAAACAATATGAGTTTTTAACAATTCAAATAAATTTTATTAGTTTCACATATTGATCAAGCTCTTATCATTTTATATTAAAATTAATTTTATCAAAAATTTAATTCAATTTTGTTACTATAAAAAGATGGAAAAACTCTTGACAAATTCTCTCAAAATATCAATACTGAAATAAATTTAATAAATTATGTAAAAAAATTTAAAATTTTAGATGATAAGTAAATTTAGTCAATATTTATAAAAAAATTATAAATTCAATAATTTTAAGTTAATAGATAATTATGAATTTTTAAAATATTAAATTATATTCATACCCACAGGTATTTTAGAGTCTAAATCCGACCCAAATTCATAAAAATATATATTTTAGGTATGGATTCAATTTGGAGCTAATATTAAATTAATGAGTCCAAGTTTGAGTATATTGGGTGTTGTAATGAGTCTGGATGTGAATAATGGCGGAGCATCAAGGCCGCAACTTTGGCCCTGTAGTGTGCTGTGTGGGTTGTAGGCACCATCTTCCCGCAATGTTCAAATTATGAAATAAAATTAAAATACAGAAATTCAAATATAAATTTATGAGATGAGGCATAGGCATAGCATTTATCCTTTTAAAAATGTGCAAGTTTCAAATTTCAATGCATTTTGATTTGACTTTTAAATTAATAATTTAAGTAATGAATTACTTATAAGTATTAAACAAAATAAAGAAACAATAAAAACATTAAATATTTTTTAATTTTGTGGACATATTTAATATTTTTATTTTAATTCCTAGTTTTAAAACAATGAAGCACACATATACATATATGAATAATATATATAAAGCGTGGTATAAACAAGCACGTTTCTTAGATGGCTTTCTTCCACCGGCCTACCCAGCCAGCACTGAGTCACTGACCAACGAAACCAATCCTTCGCGAGAATACCCAAATCGTCGTGCAGAAAATTTCAGCCCTAAAACCCTAAATCCAGAACCTTCGCGGATTCTCCGGCAATGGCCGCAATCAGCCTCCGCAAAGGCAACACCCGTCTTCCACCGGAAGTGAACCGCGTTCTCTACGTTAGAAATCTACCGTTCAATATAACGAGTGAGGAGATGTACGACATATTCGGGAAGTACGGTGCCATCCGGCAGATTCGCATCGGGACGAACAAGGACACACGTGGCACCGCTTTCGTTGTCTACGAGGATATCTACGATGCCAAGACCGCCGTCGACCACCTCTCGGGATTCAACGTGGCGAATAGGTATTTGATTGTTCTGTATTACCAGCAGGCGAAGATGAGCAAGAAGTTTGACCAGAAGAAGAAGGAGGATGAGATTCAGAAGCTGCAGGAGAAATACGGGATTGGTACTCCCGCTTCCAAAGATAAGTAGCTTGTTTGATTTAAGGCAGCAAAGATTTTGACATACAAAAAGATAAACTTTTACTGATTTTAGAGAAGCTTTACTCGGATGGGCTTTACTTCCAGACGTTGTCCATTGTTGTGTAAAGGTATGAGTTCATGATGGAGTTATAGGATCTTGAGGAACTAATGCAATGTGGGTTGACTTATAATCTTGTTCTCAACTCCTTTTTGTTTACCGTATCTGTTTATAGTAATGTGCTAACTATTTGAAGTTTACAACAGAAATTTTGTGGCAGTATCTCCCAAGCATGAATCCTTGTTGGCCGGACATAAAAATAATAAAATAAATGTATAAGAAAAACGCAGGAGTATCAAGTGATATTGGTTTTTAGAGTATAAAGTAGATACATGCTCAATTCTGCTGCGTCCATTAGTTTATTTATGCTGCCTTCTCTGCTTGGAATTTTGTGAGCAGTTGTCTAAAGTAATCAAACATGAAGGGCAGAGGATTGTTTACTGGAATTAGTGATAGATTTTATACGAACCCACGTTTTCTGGTTGTACGGTGTGGCTAGATGGATGTAAAATAACTACTGATCAAGAGTAATTTGTTAGTCTGTTGGTTGTGATAATCTGTGTTATCATTCCATGGAAGGTTAATTGTGGTTGAGAAGAGCTTGCTGTTTTACCATCACTTAGTTGCATATATGCCTATACTTGTGCATGTTCGATCCATCGCCCCACTGAGATATATAAGTATATATGTTGATTTGGAAAACTGTGGTTCTCAGTTGCTTGGATGAAGTGCAAGAAAATGATAAGTTAGTATGCTTCAGCTTATGATTAATGACCACGACAGAAGAAGCTTTGCCTCTTTGAGTGAATGGTGTTGGTTGTATAGTTAAAATGAGATGTGCACAATACTATATTTCAAGTACAATGGATTCATGAGCCAGCTTATGTGAAGCTTGAAAAGTAAATAACGGACATCTCTTTACCCCTTTTAATGATCTTGCGAAATTCATCATTGATCCTGGAAAATATGAACAGTTGGAAAGACTAAAACATGAAAGAAAATGATCCACATCTTTGGTCACAAAGGTTCGCTATACATCGTCAAATGCAGCTAATCTAGATCACTTATAATACATAGACACATATGAAGACCCCTGATATTTACAAGTTAGAGAGAGCCTTTACACGACTTCACTGCTCATACATGGGGAGTAATCTGGCCAACCTCCTTGAATCCACGATCCTCAAATCCGAAGTAATCTGTTGTAGAAACCTCAAATGTTATCCCTCCGAATTCTGGCATGCAAAAGAATTTCGTATTTCATATCTCTGAGACTGCAACCCGTCGGCCTGCCCTCCTCCACTGAAGAAATGGAGGTGCATAGTTTGAAAGCTTCTTCTTCTCCTTATGTTGCACGTTGTCACAGCTATGAAGTGAAGACGCCTTCTCTCCGCTTCTTGGGGTTCACTGCCGTATCTGGATTACCTTTTCTCATCATGGCTGCAAATTCATCATAGTTGATCCGGCCATCCTGCAGACATTAGGAGATTTCTAGTAAAGAAGCACAAAGTAAACTATCTGCTTTCTTGGTGCATATAATGCTAATTTCATTAGTTTCACAGAACAGTTGAAAAAACAAAATCACTGCTGTAATTCAATTCAGTAATAAACTTCATTGTGAAGAAGGTAGAGAGAATTTGATGTCAGATCACATGAACATGGAACTTGATACTTACGTTATCAGAATCAACTTCACTGATGATATCCTTTATGTCCTTGCCATCATCCATGCCAAACTCTCGGAGAGCCTGCTCTAGTTCTTCTACTGTAATGTACCTGTCCAGAAGAAAGAAAACCGGTTTTAAGGTCATCTTGAAATCACAACACATGTAAATCCTAGTTTAACAGTATCATAACACAATACCCGCTCTTGTCTTTATCAAAATACTGGAATGCGGTGTAAAGATGCTCTTCTTTGTCCATTCTGTTCATATGCATCGTTGCTGTGATGAATTCTTCGTAGTCTATTGTTCCATTGCCATCAGCATCAGCCTGATCATAAATATAAAGGGTGTAAGTGTTATCATTTGATATACAGAAAAATCTTGTAATTACTCAGAAGAACAAGACAATATATCAATGAACTTACAGCTTCCATTAACTGCTTCACTTCATATTCAGACAGCTTCGTACCTTGCTTGGCCAAACCTCGCTTTAGCTCTTCAAGAGTAATTGTTCCACTGTTATCACTGTCCATTCCCTTGAACATTTCTTTCAGTCCCATGATTTCTTCCTCTGACAGGCAGCCCGCGATAACCTACTCATCCATTCAAGAAAAACAATCAGAAGTTTGAATTAAAGCTAAAAGCGTTATGTTTTATCTCTGCTAAAGAAATAGTTAATGAGATACTTTTTTACTTTCAATAATTCTTATAGAAGCAAAATCTACTATTAATTACCCGGAGTGCAACTTTCTTGAACTGATTCATAGCTCTGAACTGTTTGAGCCTATTCAGAACAGCATTGTCAAGAGGAACATCGGGTGCCTCTCCATCCTCCTTGATCCAGGGATGATCTTAAAACACAAACGTCTCTCGTTAAGAGCCATAAAATTGAATGTGGATCGAACTAGAATTATTTGTTGAAGACATGAAAATTGAATATTTGGATTATTGATTGATCATCAAAACATAGTAAAAGAAACTACTAATTGAACTACATACTTAGCACTTGGAATGCTGTCAGCCTTTGCTTGGGATCTGTATGCAACATCTTCCGAACAAGGTCCTTTGCTCCATTGGAAATTGAAGGCCATGGGTCGCTACTAAAATCAACATGTCCACGTAAAATCGCATTGAATATTCCGTTCTCCGATTCTGATCCACATATGATCGCAATCAATCTAAATCTTGGAGATGAAACATGGAGAAATAAAGATTACGAGAAGAAAACGAAGGGGTCGAGTAAGTGGACCAACCTGCCCAGAAAGGAGGAACTCCAGACAGAAGGATATACAGCATGACCCCAATACTCCAGATATCAATTTCTGGTCCGTATCTTCGCTTCAAGACTTCCGGAGCTATGTAATAAGCACTACCCACAATGTCTTTGAAAACTTCTCCTGCCATTGCAAAAATCAGAAACAGAGTAGAAAGGGTAAGTTTTAGACCAGAATGTTCTCCTCATCGCATATATATACGTCCTAACCCCTTTATTGCCTTAAGAAACTATACATCGAATCTTGCAATTACAGCACCAAAATGCAACTTTTCGACCTCTGAAGATATTAAGTTCGGAGCAAAGTTCAGTATTTTTCCTACCCTTTTTGTTTGAAAAGTTCTATACACAGAAAACCATAACATTGTTGGCAATTTTATGTGTCTTCATGTTCCTCGGCGAGAGAGAGAGAGAGAACAACTTGACAATGGACATAACCCCAAGAATACACAAAAAATTCTGAAAAAACGTTGGATAAACACAAAATATGCAGAAATTGATGAAAATCTAACCTTCTTTATAGAATACGGAGAGGCCAAAATCTGTGGCCTTGAGAGGCGAATTCTCATCCTTATTCAACAGCAAGAAATTCTCAGGCTTGAGATCCCTGTGAATAACCCCCATGGAATGACAGGTATGCACAATTTGTACAATAGTCCTAAGCAGCGACGCGGCGGCGCGTTCCGTGTAATGCCCTCTGGCAATAATCCGGTCGAAGAGCTCGCCGCCGGCGCAAAGCTCCATGACCAGGTGCACGGAATGCTTGTCTTCGAAAGCCCCTTTGAGCTCGACAACATTGGGCTGCCCCGTGAGGTGGTGCATAATCTGGACCTCCCGCCTAACGTCCTCGATGTCTTCCTTGTTCGCCAGCTTCCTCTTGGCGATGGTCTTGCAGGCGAATTGTTCGCCGGTTTGCTTGTGAGTGCAGAGATGGGTGACGCCAAACTGGCCTCTGCCCAGCTCCTTCCCCATGGTGTAGGTGGAGCGAACGTCCTCCATGGGGCGGCCGAGCACGGGGCCTACTGGGGTGGGCTTAGCAGGCTTGGAGGAGTGGTTGGGGGAGGCGGGGGGCGGCGTGCGTGGTGGGGTGGAGGAGGGGTTGGCTGTTGCTCCCTCATTGGCGTGGGCGGTGGAGTTGTCGCCGGCGGGTTGCGCTGGAGCATCATCGGTGGTGCCCCGGGCGCAGCAGCTACCCATTGAATAATGGGAATGGGATTGTTGTGAAGGAAATCTAGAGAGAAAGAAGAGGGGTGGGTGGCCGGCTCCCGGAAGGAGAGAAACGAGAAAGAGAGGCCAGAGATGAAGGATGTTTTAGAGAGAGAAAAGAAGAGAACATGCATGGATGCATGATGTTTTGTGAGATTTAGAGTTGTGTTTTTCGAGGGTAGAAAGAATGAGTTGAAGAAAACTGTCGTTTTGATGAGTTTTGAGACAGCAAAGGTTGGGAGGAATTCCCGGCCACAACCACAATCACCCCCCAAAATAACCCTTTCTATTCTAACTTGCTTGGTTTCCCACATTTTCGCTTCAATTCCTCCCTCCTCCTTCTAACTTTAAAATAAGGGATTTAATTACGATTCTCTCCCCGTAATTATACGTAAATCCTTTATAATTTAAAAGTTTATAAGGTAAATTGCATACCCTTTGTGTTTTTAAAATTTAACTAACATTTCGCTATATTTTATAAAACACAGCAAAAAATCCCTTCTCCGTTAAAAACTAACAGAGAGTGTATCCCACTCACCCAATGAAAGGAGAGTATGCAACATTTAGAAAAATATAGGGGTATTTTTGCCTTTTGTTTTAACAGGGGAGATTTTTAGCTAAATTTTGAAAATATAGGAATTTATGCAATTTATCCAAGATTATATTCAGAATTCTTGAAATTTGTTTGCATTTAATAAATAAGTCTATTCGTTAGTTAAAGTACATCAAATTTTCCTATATTGATAAAAAAAATTAAATAAAAAATTATATTTACCCTTTGTTGACTTATTACTGATTTATTATAAATCAAATTATTTTTTTATGATCAAATTACCCTTATACATCTTCAATGGTTGATGCATATGAGGAAGTATATCTTTATTATTATAAGAGCAGCTAGTTCGGAAAAATTTATTTAATTTGCAATAAGTCAGTAATAAGTAAATCGATAGTAAATATCTATTTTTATTCATTTTTTTTCCTTAATATCAATGAGCTCAATGAATTTTGACTGACGAAAGGACCTATTTATTTGATGGATGCAAACCTCAAAAGTACTAAATATAATTTGCAAACCACAGAGTATGTAATTACATCAAACTTATAAGGGAAGTGTAATAATAATAATAGCACAGTCCTCTCTAAAATTTAATATAACTACACCTAAACTTTATATGGTATGAAAAATTATATTTACTATCTTAACGCTTATTTTAGTCCAACAAATAAATTCCCCGACTAATCAAAATTCACAAAATTTATTGATGTTAACAAAAACAAAGAATAAAAATTCATTTTTGGTTCGATTGACTTATTACAGATTAAATAAATCTTTTCTAACCAAACTGTCTTATAAGATTAAAAATGTACCTTCTCATATGCATTAACACATATAAAGATGTAGAAGTGTAGTATTATTCAAAAAGATTTGTTTGACCAACAATAAGTCAATAATATATCAAACACTGGTAAATATGGATTTTCAAATACGATGCAAGAAAAATAAAAAAAATACAGTAAGGCAAAATTGAGAATTTCATACTTCCATCCAAAAATTGCATAATTACATCAAATATCGAGATATTTGTAATATTTCAAAAATTGGAATCAAATATGAATTGTTGACGTAGATTATTATCTTTCGAGAAAAATCGAAAAATGAAATTTTGGCGAGTTTTTAACAATTTACTGAAAGAGAAATATATGATAGACTTTTAATAAATCCTCAGATATATTTTTAAATCATAGTTCTGGGGATGAGAATTGTGAAAACAAAGTGTCATTCAAAATCACCGTCAAAATTCCAGAGTTTTCTGTATCTACCTGCCTATTGTTCTATCTGCAAAATAACGGGGAAACTTCGACACGAGAATTGGAACATCAAGCAAGTCAGGGAATACTCAGTAAGTAGGAACCGATGGATCCGCTTTCAGAGCGTATTGGTGAATCCCTCCAGTGATATTGAAGACACGCCTGAAACCCTGAGAATACAAAGGTAACGTGCATCAGAATAAAGTTTTATTGAGGACACGTTAAGGGGTTATGGTGAATTTTATGGAAGAATAACGATGTTGGCCATGTAAATGGCATCAAGATCGACTTGGAAAGTAATAACGGTACACAGCAGTGGTTTTAACCTTTCGAGGAGCTACAATTTTTTCCTGTACAATGAGAAATGCTTAAAGTTTGTTGCGCAAGAAATTGGACAAAAGAATTCATATTCAGTGAAGGGAAGAACGGCAGCTAACAGGATGTTCAATGTCAGCTGGAAAAAATGAAGATATCTACAGCATAGCATCTATCCAGTGTCATTAGAGAGGAAAGAAAACAAACAAGAAAGATACTATTGGAAAGATAACTTGCACTTCTACTAGAGAAGATATTCCCAACTATTTCAGTCATCAATAAAAACAGGGTCGACTGGCCGTAGTTCCTTATCTTTAATTTTGTTAATTTTCAAAGTTGCTGTTTTTGACAACTTATCATCTCTCATTGTGAAAACAACTGAACTTCATTAAACTGTGTGCTAAAAGTTGTAACGTTCAGATGCTCTAAAATCTACATTTGCTTCTGAATTTGCATGTTATACTAAGTAAACTCAAAGGCCTCACCTGTGTATGCAACCATTGGGCTACTTGCAGTGATCGCATACCATGATGACACTGCACGAAGGACAATATAGTTTTCAGTGGGATACTGACAAGAGCAAAAAGATAAAAAAAATTGAGAAGAGGCAGCAAAGAATATTATCCAAAAGCTACTGGTCACGAACATGTGATACTTAACAATGGCATGCAACTTGTTGGCGATGGGCAAAACAACAAATAGCGTATAATCCTTAAAGTAGCTATTCAGGCTGAGAAACAGAATGTAGTAGCTGACTTTATGGTTGAAACTTGGACCAAAGACAACAAAAGATTACAGGCCAACTAGAAATGCTCTGGTTTGAGAAAAAGTAAGTTGGGTTGGGTCACACTAGAGATATGTGTAATAACAAAAATTAATAGCTGGTAAGGAATTATCTCAAGCAATCATTCACTTTTCATATGTAATTTGAGTAAGTATTGAAATTCATTAGTATCTAATGGTTTCGCCAGGCAACTGTGTCTTCAACCAAGATCAATTTTGTGATATAATGTGATAGTACAGTCCCAACTATGGGCTGAAGTTATGCACATACCAGAACATATGTTTCCTTTTGTGGATCAAACTTCGTCGTAATTTCAGGTCCCCAATTTCCAAATTGGCGAAGAGGAAGAACTTTGAAACCTGGCAATGACGCTATGGCCCTGTTATAAATAGAGACAATCAGAATAGTGATGACATATATCTGCCAACTGTAATGTACAACTGGAAGGAAAACTCTATCTTCCCGATTAAAGGGCCCCATTTAAGACTCAGCTTGAACATCATGCGAATCAGGAAAAATAAATTTTCTTCCTTATTTTCAATTTTTACTGTCTTCTTCACGTAACTTCAACATTTTTTAGCATCAATTAGATTATGCAGTCGCCACTACTAATTTGAAATGTGCCAGTTGTGCGTAAGAACTGCATACTCTTGTCTTGTACAACCACACCCCGAGCAGGATGGGGACTGGGATGAGCGAGTCTAAAATATAAGTTTTTAACTAATTCTGTTTTTCACAACTTATTTCCGTCGTGTTAGTTTTTTGCTGCAATTTGAATGTAACAGAATCCAAAAATTATACACGTACACTTCTTCAGGTTCTCTAACATCAATCAGTTGTGCCTCTTCGAAGAAAGAGGGATCTTGCATTTTCTGATGGAACTCACTAGGCTGAATGTGTTCAAGAACCAACGCCTCTCTGTACATAAGAAAAGGAAGAAAAGAAAAACAATGACAAATCGACTTCTTGCAAAGACACGTTCCAGTTACATTTCAAATTTTACCTTTCAGATAGAACCTGCAACAAATGCCACCCAAATTTAGTCTTGCACCTTACAACTTTATTAAGCGGAGCACTAAATGCTGCCTCCTCAAACTCTGGCACCTGATATATTTCATCATAAAGATACAACTTTATCAAAACGAAATTGAGAGAAATATCAATGTGAAAGCAAGACGGAAGAATGGATAAGCGGCACACCAACTGAAACACAAATTACAAGTCGAAATATTGTAGAGAAACAAATTTTCCACAAAACAGGATCCCCTTTCGAGTCGTCTTCTTTCATCAGATACTTCCACTAATCTTTTAACTCAAAGAACTGTCTGCTAATGACACAACATTACTTTTGTCTGACGATTCAACTTTAACATCCCTCATCTATGAGCCAAACTTTAAAAATTGCAAAGGGTTTTCACTTGTATGAAATTAAACCCTTTGTTAGTCTTTGCAATTTATAAAGATTGGCTCATAGATGAGGAATGTTCAAGTTGTATGAAATTGAACCCCTTGGTCGTCGTCATGCATAATAAGGTTAGGGCAATAAGTTCCAAGTTTTGAGAATTGATCAAAACAAATGGTTAACCGGATAAAGTAGTTCAAGATAAAGATGAACATGAACAGCATACCATCTGCCCCTTTGTCACCCAACCAAGCATACCCCCTTCCTCTTTTGATGGGCAGATTGAGTACTCCACAGCTAAATCACTCAAATCCTCTCCTGAGCATAACAAGTAATTCTGTCACCAAAATTATACATGGGAAATATGAAGACAACGTTAATCTTGTTAAATGGTGGCAACAAATAAAGGCAAAAATGACATCATATGAAAGCTTTTTCATGGAACACTGATTCTACCAAATGCGGCCCATAATTACACAGACACAATGCTTTTAAGTTTTAACTACATTCGTTTTTACTTCCTATAATATCAGTTAGAATGTCAACTAAGGAAAACTCTGCGTACTAGATGGTGAATAAATAGAAGATATCATGTGAAATGACTGTTTTTCCAAATTGCCATTGATTTAACGAATTCCATACCTACATCTATATAACGCTGCAATAATATTGTGTGTAGCATTCAAATAAAGAATATTGGTCATGCTCGATGTTTAAAACTAAAGAAACCAACCTTCAGCAGCTCTTTTCTGTAGCTCAAGCAAAAGCTTCTGATCATCTTCTTTGACAAGCAAATGCTGCACTAAGATTTCTCTACCACCTTCAGAGCTGCTCTCGGAGCTGAATGAAGCTGAAGAGAGTATAAAATTTGGATCATATCTAATCAAAGCAAGCTCAAGCTATAACTTAAAAGTGAAATGAAACAGATTTTGCATTTACATAACCGAAAAGAAAGAAACTGAATCTGATGTATGGATAATCTATGGAAAAGGGTTTTTGTAGGGTTCAACAGTAAGAAATGGAATTTATTAAGACAACGCTCAGATATACTCTTTTCATCAGTATATGATAGCAAAAGGGCACAACCCAGAAATAAATTCAATTGAAAATTACCACCAAGCAAGGAATGAATTTTTAGAAAATAAAATAAAAATTAAGACTTTTGTACCACTGATAACGACCCAATAATCAGCAGGAAGAAATTAAAGTACCCAATTATATATAACAACGCAAAAAGCTAAAATGAAAGACAACAAAACAAACCCAAGAAACATAAACCAAACCTAACAAGAAAAATTCGAAACGATCATTTTAGAACAAGAAAATGGTATCGGCTTCTGATAGAGTGGCATTGGACAGACCTGTAGCCTTGGGGACGCAAGGTTGGCCGTCCATACCCGGAACTGGATTAAATTTCGATCCCAAACTAGGATAATTACGGCGATAATTGGGTGCACGGTGGGCGACTCCCAGATGCAGAAGGGGCTGAAGTTTTGGCAACAGTGAGGAGGGGAAGCTCTTGTGGACGGCGAGAGCGGGAAGAAGAGCATAGAGAGACGATGGAGAAGCGAAAACAAAGGGAGAAAGATGGTGAGTTGAAGCTCTTAACATTGCTCGTCACTGAGAGTGTTTCTTGATTCGATTACTGCGGCAAGAACTGGAGAAGAAGATGCTTTCGCTTCTGTTGCCGTTTCGCGTTTTCCGTTTTCTCCAATTTCCACTAAATAGCGACTTCAGACAATACTTTATTTTAATTTTTCTTTCTTTATTTAAATCAACTCAAATTTAATCCACCCCAATTGCGCGCATGTTAGTCCAGATATTTTAATTTTGAAATAAATTTTAGTATTTTAATTTTTAATTTAAATTATAAAATATTAAAAACTTGATATATTTTTTTAGTATTTTGATATCTAAATAAAATAATATTTTAAAAAATTATTATTTATTATT
Organism: Sesamum indicum; assembly: GCF_026168435.1. Classification (NCBI taxonomy): domain Eukaryota; kingdom Viridiplantae; phylum Streptophyta; class Magnoliopsida; order Lamiales; family Pedaliaceae; genus Sesamum; species Sesamum indicum. The sequence continues at coordinate 23,448,292 of NC_142662.1, forward strand.
TTAGGAGGAAGTAAAAAAAAAAAAAAAACTTTGAAAAAAGAAAAACAAAATGAGAGGAGCGTGATTTAATAAGATCAAGAAGCGTACTTTAGCTTAGTCTAATTAAGAGATTTGTGAAAATTTTTGCTTTTGCACTTGTTGTTTATTAATAATAATTATTTTTTCACAAAAAATAAAAAAAATTATTTCAAACTTTTTCAAGGGAGTGAATACGCAAGCTTTCGAAAATTACTTTTCAATTTCTGGTTCAAAAAAAAAATCACTTAAGTTGAGGTGTTTGGACGATAGCTTCTACTTCTGAAACTACTCTGGAAAAATGTTTTTAGGCTAAAAATTGAAACATACCTTGGAGGTGCTTCTAGCTACTTTGATTTTTTTATAAATAATTCAACTCATTTTTACTACTTTACCATCATTATAATAATTATAATTCAACTTTATTGCTTCTAATTTATTTCTAAAATTGAATATTTAAAGTTGATATTTAAATTTGCAAGCAATTTAAATAATTTAAAAATAATCAAATTTACACTTTCACATATTTATATTTTATTTGTTTTATTATCTAATTATATTATTCCTATATCTTTAAAAAAAATATAAATGAAATGGCTATTGATTAGTTAATTTTATTTTTTTTGGCAATTATGAAGTTTAATTATTATTTATGAATGAACAATTATATTACTTAGTTGAATTATTAAATTAAATATTTATTTTTCTGTTAATATTTTTAAAAAATTAAACATAAAATATAATAATCGAAATAAATGAGAAGTGTTGAGAGCACAAAAAATAATTTCTACGTACACTTTTGTAGAAGTGAGAGTAGGGTCCATTCCTCAAGGATTAGCTCAATTCCTTCAAAAATAAAAGATATTGGGGGGGGGGGAGATGAAGGTTGATTGTGAAAAGAATAAAAACTAAATCAAATTAGAAGGATTATGAAATTAAAAGAGATAAATATAAGAGAAGACTTTTTCGGTTAAGATCGGGTTCATACTTGATTCCATTAGTTGATCATTGATGTAGATATATCACTCGTTTAAATAAATAAACTAATTATGGTCATTGGTACGACCTAATGACCTCACGTTTCCTTGCCTTTCTGTTAACCAAGGTACGACCGTTGATTAAATTTCTAACAACCCTGGAAACGCCCACAATATTTAATTCATCAACAACATTAAGAATTAAAAAAAGTCTGATTCTAACTAACAAATTCATACGAGAATTCATTTAAGTTGGATCATGCATTCCTCATAATATAATTAACTAATGTAACATAATCAATCATGCTATGTTACTACTAATTATTGAACTAAACAAATAATTACACGAATTTGCACAGTTCAATTAACAAAGCAAACCTTCTTGATAATGAACAAATGGTCATATTATTCATAGATCATATGTTTGTAGTAAGAGCGCAGAGAATAACATGAATACTTATTTTAACGAAAGTAGTAAGCATAAATTTGATCGCACAACATTTAGGAATCAAACAATCACCTTAACCTTAACCAAGAAATAAAAATTCTAGCGTAACATGTTAATAAAAGAACAAACAAAAGATAAGTGGAATTCCATTAGCAAATAGGTAATGTATTAAAACTAAAAAGAATTCAAGAGATAGAATAATGGATGCGAGATGTCCTCCTATTTACACTATAAGCATCCTACGAATATAGACATAGAAGATGGTTCAGTACATAATTGGTTCTAAAAAGTTAACAAATCATTCATTTGCATCAGCAAAATGTCCCAAATGATTCTTTCTAAAATCATAGAGCAATCATCCAATTTTTCTTCAGCATAACTGCATCTTTCCTTTTTTTTTAAGAGTTGACCGCAACACTAAGCATGGTTTATCACAATTTACATTCCTTAAATGCTTTCAAATGCCGTTTTTAACTCAAATTTGCCATCTTTACTCCTCAGCGAATCTTTTGAGTTGGAAATGCAATAAATCATGTGATTAGGAGTATTTCAGTTTAAAAAGAAATGTATAATCATCATTAAAACATGGTAAATTGTGTACTTATCAATAAAGTTTATTATTTTTTGTAAAAAATAATTATTTTTTACAAACAATAACGCATGAATACAAAATGATTTTTAATCAATTAAATTTATTTTAAAAGTGATTTGTTCCCAAAACTATCAAATTTAGCTTTTGTTTTCTTTTCAATTTTTTTTATAAATACTATCTACTTTTAATTCTGCTACAATTTTCAATTTTTACTATAAATTTGATAGTTTTGAGAACAAATCGCTTGCTACAATTTTCAATTTTTACTATAAAAATCACTTCTCTATAACCAAAAATTTTCAACAATCCCTAAGTCCAAAAAGGATTTTTTTAAATGGAGGATTTTTTAGTCCACTTTTAAAATACAAGAAGGTTTTTTAACTTTTATTTTTAAAACTAATGAAGGATAAAATGGAATTTGTCTATTTATTGATTAAGTCAACCGCCGTTGACTAGCGAAAGTGACACAACACATGTACTTTTCATTAGCACTTATCACAAGATCAATAATATCAAAATTTTAATACTTTTAGACAAAAGTGTCCATCCGTAAAATTGAAACCACAAGTAAGAACCATACTATAGTAGTAGCGGGGTAGGTTCCAACTATAATAGAGACGGATTGAAACGAGTCAAGTTCAAGGCAAGTGAAAGCGCGTTTGTAGTCCAATCCGTCGCCATCCTTGGACAGGATAGCCGGTGAGTCATTGCATAGTTTTCGTGGTATGAAAACAGAAGCAATTAACAGGAAATGCTGTATGATTTGATGTGGGAAAGAGGAAAGTGAGAGGGAAGCTGAACGCTGCATCCATCCAGTAAATAGTAATCAATACTAGTTCTACAAGAAAGCAGCATATATACAAGAAGAAGTAGGCTTGTTGTGTTGAAGGCATGATCAAGACCGACAACAAAAACATATCAGGAAGTGAGTAGTGATTTCCAGATTCAAGACCTGAAATTCTATCAACTATGTCAACCGGTGAAGGCAGCATGTCTTCTCAACCACTTCCTTTCAAGATTGGCGGACCAGCCATAGGTAAGCATTCAGGAGCTGGTTAGTAAATAGTGCAAGTATCTGCATGTCACAAGCTTAATTTCACAGCTAAGCTTGAAACCAAGCTACTCTCTTGGAGATGAGCTACTGTTAAAAGCTCGCTGCTCAAACGTCGTTCAACATAACAAACCAACCTTGAACGTGTCTTTCAATTTGATAAAACTTGGAAAAAGTATGATAAGCCACTGGAGTTCGATTCATTGTCCAATTCTATAAAAGTTCATATAAGTTTAGACAGCAATGTATTCAGCTCATCTCCGGCTATTTGTTTTTTTGTTCCTACTCACCACTGCAAATTTCATGTCGCAGCTATAATTGTGACCCAGATAATAATGGTAGTGGCTATCTCTATGTTCATACACTGTCTCCGGATGAAGAAGGCATCAGAACTAAGAGCAGCAGTAGCCCCACCAATGCCGTCAAATATGATCCAAGTTTGGGAGGTTGACGCCCCAACAATGGAGAAATTCTTCCTAGAACTGGCTCAGCAAAAACCGGTCCGTTTCACTGCTCAGCAGCTCTGTGCTTTTACGAATAACTACTCAGTAACGTTAGGATCTGGAGGTTTTGGCAGAGTGTACAAAGGGCAGTTCACAAATGGGGTAAAGATTGCTGTAAAAGTCCTCAACAGGGGTCCAAACCGGAGCATCGAAGAACAGTTCATGGCTGAAGTTGGAACCATTGGGAGGACTCATCATATAAACTTGGTGAGGTTATATGGCTTCTGCTATGATCAGTTCATGAGTGCTCTTGTGTATGAATTCATGGAAAATGGATCACTTGACAAGCATTTGTTCAGTGAGAATCAAGAGCTGAAGTGGGAGAAACTGCATGAAATTGCAATAGGAACAGCAAAGGGAATCGCATACTTACATGAAGAGTGCCAGCAAAGGATCATTCACTATGACATTAAGCCTGGGAATGTGCTTCTGGACGAGAACTTCTCTCCCAAGGTAGCGGATTTTGGGCTGGCAAGGCTCTGCAACAGAGACGACACACACGTTACTGTCTCCGGATACAGGGGGACTCCCGGGTACTTGGCACCGGAGTTCATGCTGAAGAACTTCCCAATAACCTATAAATGTGATGTGTATAGTTTTGGGATTCTCCTGTTTGAGATAGTCGGGAGGAGGAAAAACACCAAAATAGGCGGCAATAGCGACAGTCTCGATTGGTTTCCAAAGCAAGTTTGGGAGGAGTATGAGAAAGGAGAGCTGATGCAATTAACAGAAGCTTGTGGGATTGAGGAGAAGGACAGAGCAAAGGCTGAGAGAATGGCTGTGGTGGCCCTTTGGTGTGCTCAAGACTCACCCGAGGCGAGGCCGCCAATGAGCATTGTGGTGAAAATGTTGGAGGGAGGGGTAGAGATAATGCCACCACCTAAGCCATTTCATTACTTGTTCTCAGTGGGGACTGATGTGCTGAAGCCACCAACTAGTTCTGGGAGTGGTTCGGGGTGTACAAGTGAAGGGACGACATCGTATTGGTTTAAGGAGACGACTCCTATCATGGCCAAGTATGAAATATCTGTGGCCACTTTATAGATTGCTGTAAGAGAAGCAATAGATTACCTGATAAAATAAACTAGCATGTATGTACAACCAAGGGCAGGGAACCTTACTGCTGTGTATGTAAGTTGATAAGATATATCAGTGGTTTATAAGCCTAAATGATACTTGGTAAAGTTTGTACTTGGTAACAAAATTGACTTGTACACTTGAAATGTTCAGTTCACCATGAAGAAAATGTAGTGGTACAACAATCAGAATCACAAGTCATGAGTTCAGTCAGCTCCCTCTACTTGTTGCTATTATTCCACAACAATTTTACATTCTCTGCTGCTGGAACAAAAGATTTTTCCTCTTGGCTTTCTCTTAAGATTGGGATGAAGGGTGATCAAGGGTTAAGCCACCTGTGGCTAGAGCATCACGCCACCAGCGGTTGCAGATTCGAGTGGCTTGAGAAGGTGAAGACCCATCGTTCACCCTACAACCTATGTAGCTCATCAAGGCAAATTTTGTGAGACAATGATCTTTCACTAGTGCCTTGAGGCAAAAGCAGGTCTTGATCTCTACTAAACTACATTGCTTGCTAACCAATACCTGAAAGTGTGGAAGCAAGACAAGATACCACAGCCGAAGAGATCTTGAGCAGATGCAACAAAACCCATGTTCACAATAACAAAAAGAACCGGCAGTAAAGGTGCACCATTACATCCCAGTTAACCTCAATTACTCACTTATGCCACAACTGAGCGCATCCATTCATCATATGCATACGTGTCTCATTTGTCATCTTCTTCACCTATTTTACATCTAAATAAATAATATTTCAAAAAATTATTATTTATTATTTTAGGAGTAAGTAAAATAAATAAATAAAAAACAACTTTGAAATTAAAAAAGAAAAACAAAATGAAAGGAGCGTGATTTAATAAGATCAAGAAGCGTACTTTAGTTTAGTCTAATTAAGAGAGTATTTGCGAAAATTTTTGCTTCTGGAGAAGTTATTTTTGTAAAAACAAAATTAAAAATTATGATAGAATCAAAAGTGGGTAGTATTTATAAAAAAAAAAGTAAAAAACAGACAAAGGCTAAATTGAAAATATTTACAGAAAAATCACTTCTAAAATAAAATTAAATTAATTAAAGATCATTTTGTCCCTATTTATTAAAAAATACTAATTTTGCTTATATTTGAACTTGTTGTTTATTAATAATACTCATTTTTTCCACAAAAAATAAAAAAATTATTTCAAAATTTTTTAAGGGAGTGAATACGCAGGCTTTGAAAAAGTGTTTTTCAACTTCTGGTTCAAAAAAAAAAAAATACTTAAGTTGAGATGTTTGGACACCAACTTCTCCTTTCAAAACTGCTAAGAAAAATCGCTTTTAGGCTAAAAGTTTGAAACATACCTTGGGGACGCTTCTAGCTGCTTTAATTTTTTTTGTAAATAATTCAAATCATTTACTACTTTACCCTCGTTATAATAATTAATTCAACTTTACAGCTTCCAATTTACTTTTAAAATTGCATATTTAAAGTTGATATTTAAAATCTGCAAGCAATTTAAATAATTCAAAAATAATCACATTTACACTTTCACATATTTATATTTTAAAATTTTTATATTTTATTTTTTATATTATCTAATTATATTTATTCCTATATTATTAACAAATATAAATGAAATGGCTATTGATTAGTTAAAAAATACTTTTTGGTTTTGCAATTATGCAAATTTAATAATTATTGATGAACAAACAATTATATTACTTAGTGGAAGAATTATTAAATTAAATATTTATTTCTTGTTAATATTTTAAAAAATTAAATATAAAATATATTAATCAAAATAAATTAGGTGTCGAGATCACAAAAAATAATTCCTAAGGACACTTTTGTAGAAGTGAGGGTAGGGTCCATTCATCAGAGATTAGCTTCAAATTGGTTCCTTCAAAAATAAAAAATAGTGGAGGGTTGATTGTGAAGAGAATAAAAATTAAATTAAACTAGAGGGATTATGAAATTGAAAGAGAAAAAATATAAGAATAGACTTTTCAGTTAAGATTGGGTTCATACTTGATTCCATTGATTGATAATTGATGCAAATACAACACGCGTTTAAAAATAAATCAATCAATTATGGTCATTGGTACGACCTAATGACATCATCTTTCCTTACCTTTTCATCAGTCAAGGTACGACCGTTGGCTAAATTCCTAACAACCTTGAAAACGTCCACAATATTTAATCCATCAACACTATTACGAATTAGAAAGGTTTGTTCTAACTAACAAATTCCTATGAAAATCAATTTAAGTTAAATCATGCATCCCCCATAATATAATTAACTACTGTGACATAATCAATCATGCTATATCGCTACTAATAATTGAACTGAACAAATAATTACACGGATTTGCAAAGTTCAATTAGCAAAGGAAACCTTCTTGATAATGAACAGGTGCCCACATTATTCATAACTCAGATATTTGTAGTAAGTTGCAAAGAATAACATGAATACTTATTTTAACGAGAATAGTAAGTATAAATTAGATCGCACAACATTTAGAAATCAAGCATTCACCTTAACCTTAACCTAAAAATAAAAATCCTAGTCTAACATGTTAATAGAGAACACACAAAAAATAAGTGGAATTCCATTAGCAAATAGGTAGTGTATTAAAACTAAAAAGAATTCAAAAGATAGAATGATGGATAGAATAATGGATGAGAGATGTCTTCCTATTTATATTATAAGCATCCTACGAATCTAGACATAAAACATGGTTAGGTACATAATTGGCTCTAAAAAGTTAACAAATCATTCACTTGCATCAGCTAAATATCCCATATGATTCTTTCTAAAATCATAGAGCAATCATGCCTTTTTCTTCACCATAAACCGCATCTTTCCTTTTTAGTCATAGTTAACAGCAGCACTAAGCGTGGGTGCATCTAGTCGGATCAATAAATCTATCACAATTTACTCCTTCTTTCTTTAAATGCTTTCAAATGCCGTTTTTAACTCAAATTTATCATCTTTACTCCTCATCGAATCTTTTGAGCTGGAAATGAAATAAATCCATGTGATTAGGAGTATTTCAGCTTAAAAAGGAATGTATAATCATCATCAAAATATGATAAATTGTGTACTTATCATATAAAGTTTATTATTTTTTGTAAAAATATAATTATCTTTTACAAACAATAACACATGAGGACAAAAATGATTTTTAATCAATTAAATTTATTTTAGAAGTGATTTGTTCCCAAAACTATCAAATTTAGCTTTTATCTGCTTTTTAATTTATTTTTTTTATAAACACTATTTACTTTTAATTTTACTACAACTTCCAACTTTTTCTACAAATATCACTTCTGTATAACCAAAAATTTTCACAAACAATTCCTAAATCCAAAAAAGGTTTTTTTAGTCCACTTTTAAAATACAAGAAGGGTTTTTTGTTTTTTTTTTATAAATTAATAAAGAATAAATAGAATTCGTCTATTTATTGGTTAAGTCAGCCGTTGACTAACGACAAGTGACACAACATATGGCGTTTTTGTTAGCACTCAACACAAGATCAATATCATCAAAATTTTAATATTTTGGACAATAAGTGTCCATCCGTTAAATTGAAACCAAAAGTAAGAACCATACTATTGTAGTGGGACCAAAAAACGGAATTTGCCTTATCAACACATTTCCAATCCATCTTTTGAGGCTACTTTGAATTTCTACCTTAATCAAAAGCGCACCATCTACATCAAAACATTAATACATACATTTTAATTTATCAAATACTTACAAACAATAAACCTTATTCTGTTTAAAAATATATGTATTATTTAATTGAAAGAGAGAAAATCTAAAATATGATTTTATGAGTTAGACCTGGCGAGATAGGGGGAGTTTGGTTCCAACTATAATAGAGATGGATTGAAATGAGTCGAGTTCAAGACAGGTGAAAGCGCGTTTGTAGTCCAATCCGTCGCCATCCTTGGACAGGATAGCCGGTGAGTCATTGCATGGTTTTCGTGGTTTGAAAACATGAAGCAATTAATAGGAAATGCTGTATGATTTGATGTGGGAAAGAGGAAAGAGAGGGGAAGCTGAATGCTGCATCCATCCAGTAAATAGTAATCAATACTAGTGCCTCCCATACTCTACAAGAAAGCAGCATATATACAAGTAGAAGTAGGCTTGTTGTGTTGAAGGCATGATCATGATTGACAAGGAAAATATATCAGGAAGTGAGTAGTGATTTCCAGATTCAAGACCTGAAATTCCATCAACTATGTCAACCTTTGAAGGCTTCCCTTCTCCACCACCAGAGAGTGGCGGATCGCCAGCCGTAGGTAAGCATTCAGCAGCTGGCTATTAAATAGCACGAGTATCTGCATGTCACAAGCTTAATTTCACAACTAAGCTTGAAACCAAGCTACTCTCTTGGAGATGAGCTACCATTAAAAGCTCGCTGCTCAAACGTTGTTAAACATAACAAAGCTACCTTGAACGTGTCTTTCAATTTGATAAAGCTTGGAAAAAGTATGATAAGCCACTGGAGTTCGATTCATTGTCCGATTCTTTGTTCAAGCGTTATAAAAGTTCATATAAGTTTAGACAGCAATGTATTCAGCTCATCTCCGGCTATTTGTTTTTTTGTTCCTACTCACCACTGCAAATTTCATGTCGCAGCTATAATTGTGACCATGATAATACTGGTAGTGATTGGCTTTGTGTCCATATGCTGTGCCCGGAAAATGAAGAAGGCGATGGTATCAGAACTAAGAGCAGCAGTAGCCCCACCAATGCCGTCAAATGTGATCCAAGTTTGGGAGGTTGACGCCCCAACAATGGAGAAATTCTTCCTAGAACTGGCTCAGCAAAAACCGGTCCGTTTCACTGCTCAGCAGCTCTGTGCTTTTACGAATAACTACTCAGTAACGTTAGGATCTGGAGGTTTTGGCAGAGTGTACAGAGGGCAGTTCACAAATGGGGTAAAGATTGCTGTAAAAGTCCTCAACAGGGGTCCAAACCGGAGCATTGAAGAACAGTTCATGGCTGAAGTTGGAACCATTGGGAGGACTCATCATATAAACTTGGTGAGGCTATATGGCTTCTGCTATGATCACTTCATGAGTGCTCTTGTGTATGAATTCATGGAAAATGGATCACTTGACAAGCATTTGTTCAGTGAGAATCAAGAGCTGAAGTGGGAGAAACTGCATGAAATTGCAATAGGAACAGCAAAGGGAATCGCATACTTACATGAAGAGTGCCAGCAAAGGATCATTCACTATGACATTAAGCCGGGGAATGTGCTCCTGGACGAGAACTTCTCTCCCAAGGTAGCGGATTTTGGGCTCGCAAAGCTCTGCAACAGAGACGACACACACGTTACTGTCACTGGATACAGGGGGACTCCCGGGTACTTGGCACCAGAGTTCATGCTGAAGAACTTCCCAATAACCTATAAATGTGATGTGTATAGTTTTGGGATTCTCCTGTTTGAGATAGTCGGGAGGAGGAAAAACACCAAAATAGGCGGCAATAGCGACAGTCTTGATTGGTTTCCAAAGCAAGTTTGGGAGGAGTATGAGAAAGGAGAGCTGATGCAATTAACAGAAGCTTGTGGGATTGAGGAGAAGGACAGAGCAAAGGCTGAGAGAATGGCTATGGTGGCCCTTTGGTGTGCTCAAGACTCACCCGAGGCGAGGCCGCCAATGAGCATTGTGGTGAAAATGTTGGAGGGAGGGGTAGATATAATGCCACCACCTAAGCCATTTCATTACTTGTTTTCAGTGGGGACTGATGTGCTCAAGCCACCAACTAGTTCTGGGAGTGGCTCGGGGTATACAAGTGAAGGGACGACATCATATTGGTGTAAGGAGACGACTCCTATCATGGCCAAGTACGAAATATCTGTGGCCACTTTATAGATTGCTGTAAGAGAACCAATAGATTACCTGATAAAATAAACTAGCATGTATGTACAACCAAGGGCAGGGAACCTTATTGCTGTGTATGTAAGTTGATAAGATATATCAGTGGTTTATAAGCCTAAATGATACTTAGTACAGTTTGTACTTTGTAACAAAATTGACTTGTACACTTGAAATGTTCAGTTCACCATGAAGAAAATGTAGTTGTACAACAATCAGAATCACAAGTCATGAGTTCAGTCAGCTCCCTCTACTTGTTGCTCTTATTCCACAACAATTTTACATTCTCTGCTGCTCGAACAAAAGATTTTTCCTCTTCGCTTTCTCTTAAGATTCGGATGAATTGCTGTCAGCAAATAGCAGCAGCATCAAAATGTCACCCTTAACTGCTTTCCGTTGTCCTGATTAGCAACAGGAGGAGAGCACTGCACTTAGGCTACTGTTTCATGACGAAAATTTGAAACATCAATAGGCCGCTTTTTTCCTCATTTTCTTGAAGAATACCGGACACGTACAACCATTATTTCCCCTAATTCTCTCTGCTCCAAAGTCATCTGTCTTTGGTGTCACCAAGCATCAAAACTGTAGTATATAAGAAAACCAAAAGGGCATGGTCTTGTTTATTGACTAACTCACAGGAGAAGGGTTACTTGAGGAATTTGATGGTCTCCATATATAAATCAGCAAACCCACGACAAGGACAATTGTGCCTGCTACAAAGCCAGGAGGAAGGGAGGTTGCGACCCCAAGATATGGCAGCGGCAATGTGAAGAAATAAACAGATATAGGAACTACAAAGGAGAGGCAAAATGAGATAATGATGTTAGCGGAAAAAACATGAATAAAGCGAACAAATAAAAGAATTTCAAGGCAAGTGCAGTAGAAGTTAGTAGACCTTAACAATCAACTCGAGGCGTGAGGGTAAAATTGACAATTGTGCTTGTAACACAATTAACTAATTCTAGTTTTCTGAAGGATCTGCTACCATAATTCTTCAGGCTCAATAAATAGAGGGGAACAAAATTCGTCTACATTGATTTCCCAAATTCTGAAAAGACCAAAATTTGCGGTGGAAACCGCAGTTCTTTATTGCCACACTTCCAAGAAAACTTGATACCAACTTCACTTCACAATCTTTTATTGTCCAGAATAGAATCTTTTCTGATGAGAAATACTTTTCACCTTCCCAGTCGTAAGTTTCAGCAATAGGCATAAACTATATTCATGTTGCGTACGTCCTGTATGTATCATATCCTTTTAACTTTAGACACCAAATTTTAGTTTGTTAGGCTAACTTCTGAAGCCCTGTAACCAACTTCTCACTCATCCACAAAAACTCATGAGTTCTTAATTTCTAGACATGTTGGCATGATGTCTCGGAATACTAGTCTATATCTGAAACAGAATAATACAACAACTACTATCGGAAGAAAGATGTTCTTTTCCTTTTTCGTGGGTGGCTGGGGTTAAGAAGGGTGATCAAGGGTTAAGCCACCTATGGCTAGAGCATCACGCCACCAGCAGTTGCAGATTCGAGTGGCTTGAGAAGGTGAAGGCCCATCGTTTACCCTATAACCTATGTAGCTCATCAAGGGAAATTTCTCAAATTTTGTGAGACAATGATCTTTCACTAGTGCCTTCAGGCAAAAGCAGGTCTTGATCTCTTCTAAACTACATTGCTTGCTAACAAATAATTGGGACCCAATCAATACAAGCCAGTAAACATTCAGAATCACTTTGTGTAAAATGGAAATCTACCCTAGAAGTTGCAGCAAAAGGTATAAAAGATGAGAGTTAGTAAAGTTAACCAACCTGAAAGTGTAGAAGCAAGACAAGATACCACAGCCGAAGAGATCTTGAGCAGATGCAACAACGATATGTTGAAACCCATGTTGACAATAACAAAAAGAACCGGCAGTAAAGGTGCACCATTACATCCTGTGGCCAAAACCAGTTAGCCTCAATTACTCACTTATGGCACAGCTGAGCGCATCTATTCATCATATGCATAAGTGTGTCATTTATCATCTTCTTCACCTATTTTACATCATTTTGTATTTGCATAAAAAATTATCTCCTTTTAGTTTCCACAGAACTGCGCAAGAGATGTCTCAGAGTTGCTAGTCCAGATTTTGTTCATTGTTATTACATAAAAAAGGCCAGGACCATCCTACAGGAGATAATGACTTCCAAATTACAGACAAAAACTTAACTTGTAGCCTCCTCACTGAGTTAAAGCTGAAAATTCTGAGGTGAAGCTAAGGGTGGCAGAGTTGTTAGGTGGTATAAGCATAACAGTGTGATCAGAAAGATATAATCCCGGTGCTTTGTTGATGTACTAACTTTAACTATTTCATTCCCTTCACTCTATTAAGCAGATTTTTCTACCTTCTATTTCAGTGGGCGGTAATTCCCAAACCTTAATTTGTAGTCTTGAAAGACCCTCCTCGATTATACAGATCCCATTTGTCACATGGACAAGTTAGAAAAGTTAAGTTTTAATCTTATTCTTATGGCGCTGCAATTCACCAACAGGAAGTGGAAAAAAAGTGCATACAAGAACAATGAGATTGGAGAGTAATAGTACATCATGACTTACTGTTTGACATGGCACCAACATTCAAAAAGCAGGCAGCACCATCTTTAAGATAATTCAGCAGTTGACCAAAAGGGATGCCCCATAGGTTTGACAAAAATGGAAGGAGGATGCATATAAAAGCAGCCTGGTCATGCATACACAAGTTTCAGGTTTCTGATAAAATTGAAATACATGGTTTGCATAACTTTAAAGAGTACTAAAGCTTAAATTATAACCTGATAAGCAGATCCATAGGAGTTTATCACAAATAGATCAACTGTGCCTCCCTGCCATGAATGCAACAAACATCACATAATTACTATTCAATCTATAAATAAATAGAGTCAGAAAATGTGCATACTTGCTTGGTGAAGTTCTTCCTCTGATAGCTGGTTATTATTTATGAATACACAATACTCAACACACTATATACCTTTGTTGCATATTCTATATGACATTTGTCAGGCATTTAATTTCCTTGAGATATAGTAGCATATGTGATTAACATAAAACAAACTCATTGTTGATCTTTAACCAACTTAACTTAATTGCAATAAAGCGTGAACCCACAAGTAGGCTGCAAGTCTTTTTCCAGATATAAGTACCTATCAGTTAATTGAATCATTTCAATTTTGTCTCAACTTTTCATTTATAAATTTGATGAGGTGATGAATATGTCAGTTATACCTACCTTTAATCTTTGAGCAGCATCCAGAAAGATTGTTTCCTATAAAGAAGAACACGCTCAGTACAAGAAAAGTATGCAACAAGACGAGGGAGTCTCAAAGCACAGGGGCAGCTTGTACCTTCAAGACTGTATCAGCCGCTTGTAGCAAGAAAGAAATAATCATCAGAATACTCCAAAATATTCCAGCTTCCATCAGAGAACCAGTACCTGATCCGCTGCAAGTAAAAAAGAGATACTATGAATGTTAAAAATCATTTAGATAATCAGACTTATAATGTACAATGGAAGAAGAATCCTGGATTATCTACAAGATGCTAGAAGGGGTATAAACTGGCTAACTTTTCCCAGATTGTCATCTTGGAATTGAGGGTGCTAATATAGTTTCTTTGGACTTCCGTTGTGAAAGTAAATTAAATATATGCCATAAATATTTCAAAAACGAGAACAAACTCGTGAAATGAATAGTCATTGAAAGTTCTGTCACTTGCTTAAGGTATTCCATGATTCAAACTAATGATGGATAATCTGGAAACAGCGCTGAATGGAAAGAAACAACGCCGTGTCCTTGCAGATGGCCAATAATAGGCAGACTGATAGTTTAAGTGTTATTTTCCATACAATGGAACAGGCATCTACTCTTTCCAAGAGTACATTTAATGTTATTTTTATTGCTATCCCAAAAAGAGGAGGATGAGCTTACTGAAACTCATATTTATGCTTTCTATATGTCCATCTTGTTGACAAGAAAGAAGTCAGGCCTCAATAATAATTAATACCTTACAAAATGCCCAAATTTGTGTACAACTATATTCAATTAGGTTGAATCTTTACTTTCTGAAGATTTATTAACTATACCTCTGGGAGCTTTATGGCATCTCTCGCCTAGATGTTTCCTTTCTTGACAACTTTTGCGGACAAATCTGGTGGTGCCCGGTGAAGTGTGTGTGTTGTGTAGAGAGAGAAATGAAGAGCAAGACACAATTAAATGAATTACCTGGCAACAGTAATTATAACACCAACTGCCACCAGAAAGCAACCAAATAACTGGTTGAACCGATATCTCCTCCCAAGGAAGATATATGAAAGGACAAGTTGCCAGACAAGAAAGCTCTGCAAAGATTAGCGGACAACCACATTAAATCATATAGCTCCACATCATTTTGTTAACAGGAAATATACTCTTGTATGTAGCAGCCTCATGTCATTGTGGGTCCGAATGTCTTCTTGAGTTATATCTTCTATAAAACCAAATGATAACTAATTAGTTACTTGGCCTACTACCTACTATTTCTTAAACTTAGATCCTGACTTAGACCTAATAATACCAGTCAAGAGGACTATCATGAATGTGAACGTATATGAGGAATCCTATTTAGACTACTAACAAATGAAAAGGCCAAACCTTTTAGAAGTAAAATCATGAAATTGATCTTTAATTCTGAGAATTCTCCATCTTTCTATGTGGTTTATCGTTTATAGGATGACACTCATAACAACTGCAGTCATCCATCGGGACACCGTTAGCATATAATCAGTGAATCAGAGTACTTGACCACTAAATCAGAGGCATGGAAGTTTCTAGTTCAAACTACATATTTAATGCCAATAAAGAAGGACAATAAATTAGAGTTTGTTGTTACCTGAGACAGTACTGGAATTGCGGCACCAGAAAGAATAGCTGTTCCAATATGGAAAAACATTAGAGTGAATCAAGTCAAAAATTGTTAACTGCTCCTTACATGTGGAAAAAGTTCAACTATTTACAAAACTTAAGGTAACAATTTTGTCAAAAATCATATGAGCACATTAAAAAGAAAACAAAATCATTCTTAAAGATTTCATCCCTCTATCTCAAATCTTGAGCAGAAGGCAACAGTTGTCAATTGGCATCTGATAAATCTAAGCTACATCTTAGAACTAGAATAAACCACAAGCACAAGATAAAGCATCATGCAAGTAACACTTGCCATGCTTAGCCAATTTATTTCACATGCATGAACAGATTTTTCAGCCAGCAATAAAATTCAGTTCGCAGGAGTTCCATAAAGCCTAAATCTATAACACTTGTCCAGGAAATGGCAATCAATGAAGGATATATCATCTCAGAGCATTGTCAGTGGACAAAACTGCTGAAGCACACCATAAAAGCATCACAATCCCCAGCAAAGAAGAGTGATACTGTTGACATCATGATACTTAAATTGCACGATCCACCAGATTAAGAATAAAATAGAAAGATATCAAAAAAACATGAAAAGTGAATTACCTCCTGCTGCCATCCCAGATGCAGCAGCTAGAGCCTCCAAGAGGCCAATAGCAATTAATGGTGATTTTGGCAAGGATAGCATTTCATCAGTAACCTTGCCAGCTTGATAGCGGAGATACAATATAGAGAAGTATACAATTACATACCTGGAAAAGATTTGAATGGATCACTAGAATTTCAAGGTACATAGCCATAAATGATTCAAGAAAATTACTAAACATAAAATTGAATCCATGAGCAGATAGGATTATCTATCCAGTAACCTTTTTCCAGTTCCACTCAGATATCTTTTTATGTCTATAAAGCAGATAGTGAATCTTATATTTCACAGGTTGCAATTCAGCTTTTGCGAAAGATCAGGAAATATAATTATTTTCTATTTCAATTTTCATGAGTGAAAATAGGTTTGTTTAAAAGAAAGAAAATTATAAATCTTGATAATAACACTAATAGTTTTAGACTTGAGGTACCGATGCAGATATGAAACTTAGCCCCAGTGTTCCTGGTTAGTACCTAAAAGGCCTTACAAAATAAGCTGTGTAGATGGTTACCGAGTCACATTACGGTAATCTAAAAGTCTGGCATTCACAATGCAGTTTACAGACGCACATATATATACTTCTATGGACGGTTTATAGCATTAGGCAAAAGGTAAAACATGCATCAGTTGTTCATGCCAACAATCTTACCACATCTTAAACATAAAATGAGAGGGTAGTCAACATTTAGGATGAGAATCTGTCTACCGGAACGGGATAGCCAAGGTAGTTTATAGGCTTCATCAATAAAATGCTAGATAGTGCAGTTTAAACCCCACTGGTACGATATAATTCAACAAGCAGAGAAGTACATTGATTAACCAGAGAGACATGTTTTTTTTTATGGTCAATAGGAGTTAAATGGTTAGATTGACATGTTCCAGTTAACCAGAGTGAGGGCATGAACTTTGGAGGGAAATGGAAAGAACCAAGAGACGACATGTTTTTCCAATATCACATGCCACACAAGTGTAGATGCTGACACTTTTGAAGCACATGGAAAGGGATAAATCCACAAAGAGAATCTCTGTGCTGGTCTTGTGGGGAACCACAACTCCACATCCAAGTCATCACCAACGGTTCTCATTCAAATGGGACCCCTATAAACCACAAACATCATGTAGGGGAACACTCATTTCTTTTTCACATAAAAGTACACAACCCCTTGAAGGAAAAGAACACGCTCAGAAAAGCCTTTTCCAAAATGAATGGTCCTAATCTCGCTAACAAAATTCCCACCAAATTCTTAAATGACGGCAGACTTTAAAAGAGCTTCTAATAACTAATCAACACCGTTAATCACAGCTTCTTGTGCTTAATCATAGCACCCCATACTAATCAAGAATCAGAGTCCAAGATTATAGGGACCATAGACTGTAATTACCCCCACTAATCATGGCTGAGACAAGCCACTTGGGCACGCCCATCAATGAAGACGCGACCAACTGACGCATCATGAATTGATGAAGGCGTCCCTACGCCCCCCACCCCGTGGTACAATCATTCACAACACACTCTCTAGCCCTCACGTTCACCAAGATTTTCCCATTTGGGTGATCCCGAAAGTTTTACGTCTCTATTCGATGTCTCATGACTTGGTGGAAAGACAGTTATATCCGCGCACGTAATTCCAATAGATTCCGACCTTCAATTTCGACGGCCACGGTTTTCATTTGTCGCTTCTCACTTGCGTTCCGTCACAAAACTTCTTTCCTTTTTCCTCACTTTCTATTTTAACTTTCCGATGGAATAACATATCCAAATCAAGGAAATAGACTGTAGACAACTATTAAATATTTACATCTACAATTCAATGACTTGCGTAGTTCATACTAAAATTTTCCATAAAAAAATGTGCGCTCGCAACGAATCCTAACACGACATTTAGCTAAACTCTGGAGCTTGGAAATTAAATGTTAGAGTCTTAAGAAACAGAATGGCATGAAAATGAAATGGTGGTGAGAGCGAAAAAGAATCGTAGAATCACCCGAAAGTAGCGAGCTGAGCAAGAAAGAAAGGATAGTGCTTGAGAGGAACTAATGCGAGCTTGTACAGCACCCGATTCCCCACTCCAAGCACCACCGTAGCCGCCGCTGCAACCGCCACCTCCACCCTCCGATCAACGTCTTCACCATTACTTTTCGCCAGCGCCACCGCCTCTCTGTCAAACGAACAGCACCGAGGCGGCTGCCCCCTCCTCTTCACCTCCTCCTCTCCTCCCGCCACCGCAGCCTCGATCACCCATCGTCTCGTCCGTAACGCACCTCTCCTTTCCCAAAATTTGGGATGATTAACGTGCAAATAATTGACGGACGCCGGAGCCCGGCGCGGAATGTGATGGACCTCCTTCGCTGTCGTCGCGGCCGCCGTCGCCCGGCGACAACATGCTGACATAGTGTGGGTGTGTCACTGTTGGATTTATCTCAACAAAATACAGAATAAATGAGTAATGGTATACGAAGCAAAGACTTCCGCACTTGTATTTATGGTTGGAAAGAGAGAGAGAGAGAGAAACCAATTTTGCTATAGTGTGTGTCAACGTCATCAAGAATTAAATTTTATTTTCCCTAAACTATATAAAAATATTTGAAAGAAACATATAACATAAGATTTACTATAAAGAATTTCAAATTATCAAAATGCCCCACGTATCTTCTATCACACTTTCACGTCATATTAATATACGTAATATACGTGTCCTTTTTAATAAAATTAAATTATAATTTAAAATTACTGATGAATGTTTATATATTTTTATACTAATTATAAAATAATTTTATAAATAATTAAATGAGATATTAGTAATAGTGAATGATAATAAACTAAAAATTAAAAAAAAAATATTGACATAGGAATCTAGTCCATTAACATTTATTAATTCCGTTCATGGAAATAATATAGGCAACTTTTTTATCACTATATGTTAATTGCAATATGCCATTTTAAGAAGTGAATATTTGTATCTATTCATCCAAATGTTATTATTTTAAAGTATGTTATTTTCACAATTTCTAGATATTTGTACATTATTTTCAAAAATAGATTTTCTTGTGTGGAAAAGATTAGGTATATGTACTTCTATGTACATCACATCGAAACTTTGTGATAAGTTCGAGTTCGGTAACTGTAACTGTTGTATTTATAGTTTATTCGAAAATTTTTCTGTACGCGTTATGGCATTATTTTTTTTTTTGGTACGTAAGTATGTATGTTCGGAGCTGAAAATTATTAATGATTTGATCGATTTTGATAATGCACCAATTATTTAATAAAAAATAACTATATTAATGTATAAAAACTAAATTATATATCATCATTAATCATCAACTTAAATTGCAATAAATAATAAAATGACAAAACTCACATTAAACAGAAGGATACAACCAATATAAGTTATAACCATCCACATATTTAATAGAATTTAAATTTCATAATATTAGTCACGTACGCATCCACTCATACACGCTTATAATATGTTGGATTTTCAATCATTAGAGAATCTTTTATGTGGCATTTGAAACTAAGAATTTTAAATTTATCCAACTTATTTTGATAATTCAATGCTGCAAAAAAAAAAAGTGTTTATAATTGACTAATACATTGATTCAATTAATACGCTACATTGCAATAAATTTGAGAGATCAATTATAATAAATTCATATTAAGTTAGACAAATAGATGCACGTTTGGTGTAATTCGAACCCATTATGTCAAATTTATTTATCGGACTCCAACATTAACCGCTAGACTAAAACATTATTAATAATGCTATTAAAAAATACATTCGAATTCTCGAATTTCCAGTTTGATCTATCGAATTTTAAATTCATTTAATATGAAATTAGTTAAAAAAATTTGGTCTAAATTCATTTTTCAAACTCAAATAATTCAATCTAAATATAGGTTTTTTTAGATAATTTAATAGAGTTGAAATTTTGGAACACTGATGATACCTCAGACTTAATAATAATTGTTTATTAGTGAGTGGTGGAGCAGTGAGGCGGCTGCATCAGAATCTTCTCTCCTTGATTCTTGTGCAGTTGGTTGTAGTACTATACTACTACGAAATGAAATAATTCAGACACTTTATTTATTTTATTGGGAATATTAAAATAATGGGGTCCACCTTATTATGATGAACAATCATTTTCGCAGATTAATCTTGGTTAATTATTACTAAGAAAAAATTATAATTTACATCCCATACTTTATTTTATTTGTAACTTTAATCTCATTATTTTATGATTCAATAATTTTAGTCCCATAAATTAAAAAAAAAATTACAGTTTACATCTCATTAGTAATTTCCTTGTGTTAACAATTTATGACAAATGAATAACAGGGTGTAAATTGCAATTTTTTTAAATTTGTAGAATTGAATTTGTTGAGTTATAAAATAATAGGATCAAAATACAAATAAGATAAATTATGAAACTTTAATTGTAATTTTCCCTACTCCGAATCACCTTTTTTTAATGACAAATAAATTATACAGTTTTCTACTGAGTATGGAAGTGTAGGCCAAATTGGTCTCTTCTTCCTAACCTATTTAATTTGAATCTTCATTTCTTTTCCTTTTTCTGGAGCCGTCAGAGTTTATAAGAGTGTATTTGGTGTAATTATACCCTAACAACTTCTATTTTTATAATAAAATAAAGGATAATTATATTATTATTTTTTAAAATTTGGAATAATTATATATAAAATATTATATGATTTAAAAATTATATTTAATACCCCATGTTTGTTTTCGTTTGATAATAAATTTTTTATTAGTTAAAATTCATCGATTTGTTGATATTACCAAAAAATTAAAATTCATATTGATTGACTCATTATAAGTCAAACAAATATTTTCGCATTAAGCTACCCTTATAAGGGTAGAGATATACTTCTTTACATGGATTAGTGTATGAGAATGTATGAAATATTATGGTTAGAAAAAAAAATTATTTGATCTACAATAAATTATTAATTAATCATTAAGAGGTAAATATGAATGCCCATTTAATCTTTTTGTTAATATCAGTAAATTTATTGAATTTTAACTAACGGAATGATTCTATTTATTAGACGAAAACAAACATAAAAAATATTATTCAAATTACATTTAGTTCAAGTGTAATCACACGAAACCTCTGGAGAGGACAGTATAATTATCCCTAAAATAAATTGTAAAATTTTAGTTATAGTGAAAGTTAAAAAATATTTTAAAAAATGAAAAGCTAAAATCAACACTTTCGAAAAAGAAATCAATACTATCGCAATTTTACAAATAAGCTGCAAAAATTAGCGGAGAAAAAATTATAACTTTTATCTAATAACTTGGGCATAATAAACACCAATATTTACATGACACCGAATCTTGCAATTTTACTTAAGAGTTGCGTACCTATTAAATTTAAAGATAGGTTTACGATGATAATCCTCTCTGGTAAGTGAGATAAGACATTTGGTCATAGGATGGATGAACTGCATGATAGCTGCCACCAAAACGCATTATGCTTAAAGCCCGGGCACGGCCAGGACAATAAACTCCTCTTGCAACTCGAATAAAAAAAAGTTGAGAAATAATGAGCAGCAAAATAGTTGCAAGCAGCGAGCATTATGAAAGAATCATGACCCCAAGCGGGCCTGGGGGGCCCTATCTTGGCAGTGATCACTTAACATCCCAACTCGCTCAAACCAGTTGGTCTGAAGAGTCAGCAGCATAGCTTCATTGCCATGGTGTTGTTGCTTGAATTCCCTCAAAACGTTCTGAAGCAAAAAAGTATCAGAAGATTAAGTGTTAAAGATAGGAAAACTGCTATGGAAATATTTCAATTGTTAGCCGTCCTACATACAATCATGCACCGATTGTCCTCTCTTCAGATCCAAACATGGGAAGTAGCCATTAGACCTGAGGAGGTCTGATTTTCCCGGTCTTCAGCGTCTCATCTGAAATGGGGGCACAAAACAGAATTTCATTACAACAAGGCGCAAGGCCGCATTGGTTCAAAGCAGTTTTTGGAGAACTTTAAGCAGGGACATCAATAAAAGATACACCATAGACAATGTAAGAAGGATAAACCTATGATAGAATCCAATGCACCTCAAAGTAATGACCACCTAAGGATGATAGGAATGATTACGTCTTCGTTTCCCGCGGTATTGATGTACTTCAGAAAAACAAGAGTTCAAAATCAAGTAAACTTTCCATGAAGTTTAATTTAAGGAGAAAAGAATATCAAGATCTTAACTGAAAGGGATATCCCACGGAAGACGTCAAAGAATACATAGTTAATATAAAGCTAGGCCATGATGGGATTCGACAATTTCAGTAAATGCTAACTTGCAAACAACAAATAGCATCAGATGACTTGATCCTTTTTCTTGCCTCTAAACAGCAGAATAAAGTCAGTAGCGGCTGGCAAAGGCAAGGACCGCAAGGTTTTACATGTGATAAGATCAGCACGAAGACCTAGGTGAAATAACATGTCATTATCGATCTGCCAAGACACATAAGAATAGGAAATTACAACTCCTGGTGACAAACTAGCATCATTTTTATTTGACCAAGGTGAATCAAAAGGTTGAATATTAGTGTTAAGGTGAATCTCTTTCTCGTATTAATAACTTTACATCTCAGTATAGAAATCACAACAACTTAAACTTTCCCTGTTGTGATAAAACATAAAACACATCTTTATGGGACAAGGTGATCCCAATCAATCAATATAACATGACGAATAAATTCAACGAGCCATCAATGATAAATTTAGATGCCAATCATATGTACCATGCTCAACACTCCAAGAAAGAGCAGCCAGTAGACATTATCTTGCAAATGAGGAACAGAAACAAGCACATGATGTGCACCAATAGGGGTGTGTTTTATGAGAGACAGAGAGCTATTATACCTCATATCTAAATGTAAAGGAGCATTAGGATAACTGCCTGTCGGTAAGAAACCTTCAAAGTCCATGGGAACCATATCCAATGTATCTTTTCCTGCTCCACATAATACAATGCTGAATCTTTATAAATGTCTCTCCATTAACTTTCGGCCAGCATGAATAAGGGGCAAGTAGAATGACATGCAGAGCCTTAATTTCTCAAGGTGATCTTTGAAGAGTATCTAGAAAACAAGCCTCCATCTCTGAGGACCCTTACGATATAAGAATAATGCAGATAACTTCAGGGCATCCATCAAAGTCAGAAAATTGAAGAATAGTTTTTGTATTTCTATATCTGTACTGATTGACGGACAGGGGATTGAAGCATGGGAACAATATCTTGGAGTTTTGTTAATAAATCATCACATCTAATGCTACTTCCTTTTGATTTCTCTTGGGTGAAACTTGGTAGATGCATTAAAACATCATGTCCGTCAGATATGTCACACAGACATGTTAAGATAGTTGAAGTGAGTTCAGCATCAAGAAGAACACCAGCGTCTGCCATTCTGTGAAGCAAATTGAGTATTTCTTCTGTTTTGCCCTCTGCCTTGAACCCTTTGAGTAAAGAATCATAGACAAATACACTTGGTGGGAACCCAGATTTATTCATTCTTTCAAATATGCTTTTAGCTTCTTCCATCAGTCCTAATTTTGAAAACCTATTAATCAAAATTGAAAAGGTTAAAACATCAGGATTCAGACCCCTCTGCTGCATATCAACCAGTAACTTGTTGGCAGACTCAATATCCCCTGCTTTAATTGTTGATTGGACCATAATGTTGTACGAGACAACATCGGGTTTACAACTACCATTGACCATATCTCGGAACATTGCTCTTGCTTGCTCTAAGCTACTTTCCTGGCATAAGGCAGCCATCAAGTTGTTGTAATCAAATGAGGTAGGAGTTGGGCCGTGGGTCCTCATTTTAGTAAAAATACCTTTTGCTATGTTCATGAAGTTACATCTGCATAACCCATCAATCACAGCACTATAAGTCCTTGAGTCTGGAACCAAACCCAATTCCAAAAGCTCTCTCCAAAGGTTCATAGCTTTCTTTACGTTACCTGCCTTCAGATAAGCTCCGATTAGCACGGTATATGGTGCAACATCCATTAGTTTCTTGAGTTCAGCCATCCTGCGATTAATTTGTTCTGCCTGCTTAAGATTGCCTTCCCTGCACAGTCCTTGGACTAGCGTACTAATTGTCCACGAATCAGGCTCAACAAACTTGTTCAACAGCATTGAATTGAAAAGTTTCATGGCTCCATCAACTCTCCCAATGTCACAGAATCCTCTCAATACAGTATTGCAAGTAACAATATCAGGTTTCTTATCCTTATCTACCATCATTTCCAGAAATTTTGAAGCATCATCTAGCAGTCCTGCCTTGCATAATCCACCAATTAGAATATTATACGTTGCAGTAGTAGGCTCTTCACCCTTCTCCAGCATGAAATCAAACAATTCCACTGCTTTATCTGTTCTCCCGAATTCGCAAAGCCCGCCAATCATACCTGTAAATGTGACAACATCAGGCCGGATCCCACTTTTTATCATATCATTGAACAAAAACTTGGCTTGTTTCAATTGCCCCTTCTGACAGAGACCACGCATCAAACAGGAATAAGTAATTCTATTTGGAGAAATGCCCTTGTTCAATATCTCTTTCCAGAACCCCTTTGCTCTATCAACATCTCCATTACTGCATAATCCATTTATTAGCGTGCCATATACAATGCCATCAGGCTCCAACCCTTTGATCTTCATTTCTTCAAGCAGGCCAATTGCTTCTTCCACCTGACCCTCCATAAAATAAGCATTCATCAGAATATTATATGTGATCAAATTAGGAATAATTTCTGCATCCTCCATCCTTTTCTTTAGATTCATTGCATGGTTTAACTTCCTCTCCTGGCAAAATCCCTTTATCAAAGTATTGAAACTAACTCTATCAGGAGTCACTGAATTTCTATGCATTTCACTTAAGAATTCCTCAGCCTTAACAGCACATCCATCAGAGCAAAAACCACGCAATATGATATTCGCAACATACACGTTGACGCTGTACCCGTGCTTCAAAATCAGCCCAGTTGCGGCCAGTGCCACTTGGGGCACGCCGAAATGCACCAAGCACTCAACCAAAGCAGACAATGACAAATACGTGGGCAAAGCCCCAGCACTTGTCATTTTCTTGTATATCTCAAAGGCCATTTTGTAATCTTTACTCTTGGCAAGGACTGGCACAAGAAGATTGCAAGTCGGCCCCGATGGGATGAGGCCCATATCAACAGATTGCTGAAAGATCGAAAAAGCTTCCCTAAATTGAACGCTGGAATTGGATTTTTGACACAAAGATGAAATTTGAGTTTCCACTGTGTCTAAATAAGCTGCTGAATCACAAACGGTGTTTAAGTTCGGGGTTGAAGACAAAAGATTGATAAGGTTGCGATTCTGGGAGGGAAAAAGGAGGTAAGGGTGCAACAAAAAATTCTTTCTGATTATTGTTAATGCCATAACTACTTCTGCCGAATATGAATCCTATGCTCTCCGCTGGCAGTTTAGAATTAAATCATATGGATATACGAATTCTTCAAAAACGACCCTGTGTATACAGAATAAACATGGAAATGCATGCACAAGAAACAAAGATGACGCTCGAAGTCAAGCGTCGAGAATGCATGTCACCTGTATGAAGAAAAGCCGCAGTGGTGGAAGGGATGAACGGCGGAGCCAGAAAGGTAGTGATGATCAGAGTTTAGAAGCGTGAAGTGGAAAGTTTGAACATAAATTATAAATTATACTTAGTTAAAATCGTGGTTGTTACGACGCGCGACTCTAAGGACGGATTTTATTTTTTTAAAATTAAATCATTTAAAATTCTTTCTCTAAATATTTTTTTTTTTTAAATTCAAATGCACTCTATATTTTCAAATCAGTTTCAATTCTAAACATATCCTTTTTTACATCTTTAATGCATGTCCGTTTACACGCTATTCATATCTCTCCCATTAACTAATTGCAAATTTATTACATGTCAAATAAATTTTTTTATGATCAAATTATCATTTTACATCTTCACACATTAATGCATGTGATAATGTACATCTTCATCGTTATAAAAGTGGTTTAGTTAGAAAAGTTTTTATTAACCTACAATAAGTCAATTACGGGTAAATATCAATTATCGTTCAGTTTTTCTGTTACTATCAATAAATTCAGTGAATTTTAACTAATGAAGGAACCCATTTGTTAGACGGATTCAAATTTTAGGGATACTAAATGTAATTTTTCGAATCACACAAAATTTACGTATAATTACGTCAAAATTCAAAAAATACGAGTATAATTATCCTTATAAATAATAACATGTGGCCCAGAAAATAATAAATATATAAGAAAATTTTGCTCAAAAAATAAATACATACCATGTGACCTTTATGTAGGGTTTAAATTGACTATAAAATTAAATTATGCTAAAAAAATAAATAAATAGGTCAGCCAACTTTGATACATATGATTCTCATTAATTACTAATTACATATTTTTAAGAGTATGAAAAAGTATTACTTTAGTCCGCTAAGTATGTCTAATTTTAATTTTAGTTCTATAACTATGTTCATTTTTGTTTAGGTCCAGTAACTTACGAAATTGCTTACTTTTAGTCATTTGGCAGATTTTCAGATAATTTTACCCCTATGACTGCATATGGACTAAAACTGCCTTTCAAAAGTTGCATAGGGGTAAAATTGTCCGAAAATCTACCAGATGACTAGAAGTAAGCAATTTTGTAAATTACTGGACCTAAACAAAAATGGACATAATTATCATATTAAAATTAAAATTAAACATACTTAGTAGACTAAAATAATACTTTTCCCTTAAGAGTATATATGATTATTTCTGAAAACTAGACATGTGATGTCATTGCAAAAGATACTAAATTATGCCTAAAGTCTTCTTCCTTTTTCTTGCTAGAAATAATGATTTCAATGAGACATGCTTTCAAATTCTTTCCCTCTTTTGTAAGCTGACTTTAAACAGATAATCATATGATAATTACACTCTTCTGAGATTTATTATAATTATATGTAAATTTTATGTGATTTGAGAAATTAAATATATCACATATAAAATTTGCTTTCGTCTAATAAATTAATCCCTCAATTGATAAAAATTACTGAATTTGTTGATATTATCAAAAAAACTGTATGAAAAATTGATAAATACTCTCAATCGACTTATTATTGACTTATTGTAGATCAAGCAATTCTTTTCAAACTAAATTACCTTTATAACGGTGAATATATACTTCCTAATACGCATTAACGCGTGAAGACGTATGAGGATAATTTGATTATAAAAATATTTATTTAACATGTAATAAGTCAATCGGAGTAAATATAGATTCTTTTTTCAATTTTTTTGTTAAATACAGTGAATTTTGACTAACGGATGGACTAATTTATGAGACGAAAGCAAACTTTAGAAATATTATAAATTTTTAAACCATAGAAGACGTATATGTAATTACACCAAACCTTAGAAGATGGGAGTTGTGCCTGTTATCAATATTGTAATCTAATGTCTTTTCATGTTTGTGCCAATCATTCTAATAAAAAAACAAGAATATTATTATAGAAAATAATTGAATAAATTGCAAACTTTAGAGGGATAGTTGAAAAATAGTCAATTTTTTAAATTGACTGAGGAGGTTTTGGAGAGAAAAGTATAATGGTAAACCTTCAGTCCAATTTTCATTTTAAACCTTTAGTCCATATACTTTGCACGTGTTTATTTCATTCAAATTTTAACGATAGGACAAAATATACAACAAATATTTAAAATACGAGAGCAAGAATGACTATTTTGAAAAGCATGACACTCTGTTCGAAAAAAGCCCTAATGTATGCGATTAAAATACAATTAATTCAAAATAAATTTATAATTTAATATTTTCTATATTATCCGTGTGTACCAATATCCGTAGGAAAAATTAAATAATTCTCATAAAAAATCATTTAAAACTAAACTATAGTCATCTTTCTTGATATTGAAGCAAACAAGCATTTTCAACATATATATATAGCATGGACTAGATTCAAAATTACTTAAAATCTTTTACTTTATAGTATTTTATAATGAATTTCATATCCTAAAGTCACATGGTTTTTTAATTCCTACTCCTCAAATTTGATTAATTACTCAATATTACATGTACAATATCCAAGGAACACATCCTTGTTGACCTCTCTTATTTGATGATAATAGTAAATGCAAAAACACCTACATATATGTAACTTTATTTAATTTTTGTAAAAATTTAAAATACGGGCTAAAAAAATATGATACAGGAACTACACCTAAATCATATAATGATTAAAATGACCTGTAACTTATCAAAATGATTGAATACTCAAAGAATCCGTGTGACTCGAACCCGATTTGATGATATTATTGACCTTCATAATAACCTGATTATCACTGGAATAACATATTACCTTGAATTGTATAATGCAATCATTATTATAACTGCATAGCCCCAAATGCCAGGTATATTCTTTTATTACATTTAATACCTTCGAGCTATTTGTCAATACTGACCTCACTACCACAAGAATCGAATAGTTATAACCGAGACTTTTTTAGCAGTGTTTCCATCGGCATTGGTGAGGGTACGTCTACTTGAATTAGCTCATTGGCTTGAAACCTAGAATGATCTAAACACACTCACTAACCCCTAATTGAGACATTATATCAAAATATATAAAAATACATCTAAATTTAAATATTATATAAAAAAATCATATTATTTATTTATTTTTTAGTGATTTAAATGAAATAGTCGCATCTAATAATTTTTATACGACAATAATAAATTAAATCATTCAATACATCAAAATATCATTAACAAGATCAAGATATTGTATATAAAAATATATATATTTATCTTTTTTGTAAATAATAAATGCTTTTTATTCAATTTAAGCACCCAATAATTAAAAAAAACTATATTAATTTTCTCAAGGGCAAAACCCTAAATCACCCAATATCAAATTAAAAAAATAATTACCAAAAAAAGAAAAAGAAAAAGAAAAAGAAACCTACGAAAGGGATGTGTTGAAAAAGGAAAAAGAGAATTTGACTAAGCATAGGAAAAGCTAAAAATAGGTTAATTGCTTGAAATTCTGACCACTGAGGTGGCCCTGTCCACCTGGACCACACATGCTCACCACATCCACCAATAACTCCACAACAAAAGTACAACTATTACTGCACAATACACAACACTTAGGAAATGGAGCCACGCTTTGAGGGTTGTACATTCTTTTTGACAGTGGTTATTGGCTTTATTCTTCTGCACCCATTTCATTTTTCTTGGATTCACCTAAATTAGAATCCCATGAGAAAGTTAACTCAAATTACACCGAAAATATCCAAATCATTATTTACTACTCATTTAATTTAAAAATATAAAATAGTAATAATATTATTATCTTATTATTTTAATTGGGATAATATGATTTTAACTACATTTTTATTTCAAAACTTCATAGGAAAAAAAAAAAAAAAAGGAGAAAAGGACATAAATAATAAAGCTGAACAAATCGAGACTTACGTCTTACATATACTACAAGAATAAGTACACTATCTTCTCCTGAGGTTTGATGTTTTTTACGTTTGTTTTTGTTTAATAAATAGATCCACCCGTTAGACAAATTTGACTGATATTAGAAAAAGAAAAAGAATCAAAATCTATGTTTATACCTAATTATTTTGTTACTGATTTATTGCAAGTCAAATAAATATTTTTCTAACCAACCTACTCTTATACATCTCCACACGCTAATGCATGTGAGAATGTCTGATAAAAAAAAATTTTTTGTTTGATCTGCAATACATCGGTAATATCAATTGAGGGTAAATATGATTTTATTCAATTTTTTGCTGAAATCAACAAATTTGATAAATTCTGACTAATAAATAAAATTATTTGCCAAACAGAAACAAACATCATGCGTATTAAATATAATGTCACAGGCTAATTATCTCTACAGTATAGTTACATAATCCCGTACTAATTATACTTAAAGTACATTAACTCTGCAGTTCATTACACACATACCACTATAATTTATAAAATTATAAATACACCCTCCAACGACAAAAACTTAAAACTACATCCCAAAAGTAAACTACATCGAAACCATTTCCAATGTAATTAAATACAATTTAAGGGACATCAATGTAATTTACTCCTACAATAATTAATCATCAATTTGGCTTGAAACGAGTGGAAATATATGTACATTAAATTAAAGCAAATATATTATTACATTACACAAGAAAAAAAATCTTTGCAACATTTAAGATGTTGAGATTTTGTTATCTATAACAGTTCATAAGTTTTTTTTTAAGCAAAATGGATAAAAGCCCTTTTAATTCTTTATTTATATTCAAGAATTTTATTTTGTTCTCGTAATAATAATAATACTGGGTATATTATTACGGACTCCCTCGAAATTTTTAATAATTTTAAATATCTTTTTATTGTTTGATAAATTAAAAATATTTTTTTAATTAACGATTGTCTAACAAATACCATTTCAATGTTGTTAAACGATGATTTTAAAAAGTTATAATTATCATAAATTTAAAAAAAAATTCAATCGTAATTTACCATAATAATACTAAAAAGAAAAGCAAAAATTTGCAGTAAAGAGTAGGAGAGAATGAATGTGGGAGAAGAAGTAGGTAAAAAGCAACAAATACTGCAAAAATGAAATCACAGGTATTATTAGTTATTTCTTTCCTTCCACAACTACTATTACATTACCACCCCACCTAATCTCACCCCCCCCCCCTTCATGTCATATATACACAAACAAAATACAAGAGAGAGAAAAAAAGCAGCTCTGGTTGGTTGCTACTGTTGCTTCATCTATCCATTTTCTTTCTTTCCTTTTCTTTTTTTTTTTTTTGGGGAAATTCTTGAAAGGAAAAAAAAGGGTCCAGTTCTGGCTGTTCATCCACCTCCATTGTGTGGATCTTTTCCGATTTTTGTGGGCTGGATCCGAGTGGACTCAGTGTTTGTTTGAATCCCGGTTGAGATGTGAACTCAGCTGTGGAAAGGGTGAAGGAAAAGCGAAATGTCGGCTTCTCTAGCCGCATTTGAACGCCCTCGTGTTGTGAATTCGAATACGGTAATGCTTGCGAGTTGTTTTGTTTTGGTTGTTTTTCCCGATTTTCGAAGTGTTATTGCGTGAGTGGAAAGGAAAGGATAGGAGGGGTGTGGGTGTTGGGTGTTTTTGCAGTCAAGTTCAGTCAAGTAATTGTCAAGCTAAAGTTGATATCTTGTCAATGCATTTAGTCCGAGGTGTACGCTCTTTTCCTGCTTTGAATTTGGTTGAGAAGTTATTGGATTGGGCTTCAGTTCGTGAATTCTGGTTTGAGAGAGGTTTTAATTTGGTGGGCTGTTGCTTTTCTTGATGATTGTTAGTTTTTCTGATGATTTACAGATATTCAAGAGCGGGCATCTGCTCATATCTTCTAAAGGTTAGTGCTTTCAGAGTTGAAAGTAAGATAGTCTATTTATTTGTTGCAATTTGGGGTGAATATGGCAATAAGACAATCGTAAGGTTTCTGGCAATTTAGAGTGCGTGTGATATCAACTGACAATTTGTAAGTATTTGCCAACTGCGTCAGCAACTTTATGACCAATGCTTGGGTCTGATAGGATTCACATTTACTTAGGCTTCATGTCATTCATTACCCTCCTGCAATTATATTTCAGGATCTAGGGTTTAAGTGGGAAATAGGAGACAAAACAGAGTAAAAAATTAAATTTCACGACGTTTTCTATGTGAAGAAATACGTTTTAATTTTAAATGTTCTTTGACGCAACTGAATATCAATAGAAGCAAATTAAATTGAAGATAAAATGATAAATCAAGAAATACTTCACAAGATTATATTCATAGAAATCATTTCTTTTCCGTTACTTCCAAACACAAACAGAGGACAATATTCTCTGTATTACTTTCCCACTATAGTCATGGTGGAAAAATAGCCTTATAACTCCTAGTTACTTCATGCTTATGATATTTGTCATTAGGGCTTAGCGTAATTGTGGTTGTGTTGTATTTTGGTGCATGTGCATGACATCAGTGCTTAATTTATTGTGGTTCTGATGTGGAAGTTTTTGTTTTTATTTGCTGAAAGTATATTTTTGCTTTTGTTTCTAGTGATATTATGTATTGTTAGTTCATAGGGGTATTTTGTATTGTCCAAACTCAGAATTCAGTTAAACTATACACGAAGACTTGGGTGTCAAAATATCCATTTTGTTTTGATTTTCCATGAATCTAATTTTGAGGTTGGAATTTCACGTCAACGAACAAAAGAGTCTCACTATACAAGCATTTCCACAATTTTTTGTATGTCTACCTCTAGTTTTATAACAAGTTGATATTACGCCAGTTACTTGCTCTTGTGAGGCCTATTGGTGGAGTTTTAGGCAGCTATCTTCCTGTAAATGTTATTCTTTCATTTTTATTTTTGTTTTCATTATCGGTTTGTCATATAATGTTAAGTGATATTTTTGAACTCAGACGTCGTAAAAAATATCATATCCAGGCTTGTAATAGTTTTTGCTTCTAAATTTTCTTAAAGTTGATAGGAGGTGTTACTGGAGAAACTGGTGATATTAGGAAGACTATAATTATCGTAGTCATTCTTCACTGCAATTCTTTTGATCTCACTTTTTAATTAAGTCTACTTCGCTCCTTGTAGTATTTTACGTCCTTTCTGCCCCATTTGGGAGGGTGATAAGAATTAAGTCTATATGGTTTTAATATCCCTCCACTTTTCAAATTTATACAAATAAAAGTATGATGGATCTCCTGTTCAGTTCTCTGCCACTCTTCCCTGCACAGGATGCATGAATAGTTCTTGTAAACTTTTGGCTAAGTTTCATTTCAATTTTTCTTATACATTTGTGAAAATGTTGTACTTTTGGTCAGTCCACAGTGGACTTTTATGCTGTGAATTTGTTTGGTTAGTTCTTTCCAATTATTTTCCAGATTCCTCAAGACCTTTTTGGAAAAATAGGATATTTTTGAGAGCATCGGAAAGATGTTTTTAACTTCTTTCTACGTACTCGTAGATTACATCCATTTCACTCTAGAAATTGATGTTTCTGAAAAACTTGATTGAAATGCATTTTCATTCTCAAACATACTCCTGAGGCAAGAACCCATCACACAATCCCGTTATCAGATCTACTTTGAGAAACACCATTTGCATGGAAAATGACCACAACTGTAAAAACTGAAACCAGACATAGAAAATGTTTTCCTAAAGATCTACTTGTTGCTGGCAGTTACTGATATGGATGGAGTCCATTGCTGGTAATTCCCACTATGAAAATTTAGATGCTGATGAAACATGCTTTCGTAGAACACAACTTCTGTTCTTTATTTCACTCATGCAGGGAATAGGGGTTGGGTAATATCCTCACCGAGTGCTTGTGACTACTTTCAATGATTGAAAAAGCCAAATAATATCTCTCAAAGCGTGCTGATCTAGCGCCTTACACTGGAATGTAATCAACTGCATTACAGAAACTATGTTTCTGTGGAATTATTGATGACGGGAAGGCTGATTGTGGTTGACAGGAGGTCAATAGTAGTGGTTAGAGTGAATATATGGCTCTTCATAGTGGGAGAGCCACCTCTTGCCAATTCTGCAAAGTGGCGGACGCAAGGACATAATTTGATCCAAAGGCTTCTTGCATGTAGGCAGATACAAAACCTTTAGTGAACGCTTTTGAAGCCTATAGTAATGTATCTTAGCTGTAGCTATGACATCCATTCGTTGCAAAGTTGCCAAAATTAAGATACACTTAACTAAAAGCATAAGCTTGGTAAATGGGAGGCTGAGATGGAGAAGCGAAGTAGTCTGTCTATATATGACTATTATTGTATGATAAAAAATGGATCATCCCTGGGTTTCAGCCCTCATTTTTGATTGACACAAATGTAAAATTATGCTCTTCTTATATTGTTTCCACTGAAAATATCATGTTTTATCTGTCATTTAAACTTCTTGCAGGGCTCGGGTGGAAGTCTTGGAAGAAGCGATGGTTTATCCTTACACGTACCTCATTGGTTTTCTTCAAGAATGATCCTGTTAGTTTTATTTACATTTTCTTCGAACTTTTTTCAATGTTATTTTTCTTAAAGTTGATTCAGTAATTTGTTTATTCATCATGTTACTAAGCAATGTGGCCGTCATGGAGCAGTTTCATGTTATTTTTATATGTTCCACCATTAGTTTGATATTATTGTGGCCCTGAATAATGAATTCCCTTTTTGTGTAGAGTGCACTTCCGCAGCGTGGTGGTGAAGTAAATCTGACTTTGGGTGGCATTGATTTGAACAATTCAGGGAGGTATGCATAATCAGTCTCTCTTTCTCTCTTGCTGTTTCGATGTCTGTCCTGCTATGTTATTAATTTCTTCCCCTCTATAGTGTTGTAGTCAGAGAAGACAAGAAACTGCTGACTGTTCTGTTTCCTGATGGACGTGATGGACGAGCATTTACTCTTAAGGTACAAATAGAATTATACATTCTCTTTTATTGTTGTTTGTCACACCCACTTTTTTTATTAGTTATTCAATCCCTTGATTTGTAGTTGATCCATATATAGCTGGCAACATAATCAGCTGCTCTCCTCTTTCCGTTTCTGAATTTCAGGCAGAGACATTGGAGGACTTGTATGAGTGGAAAACAGCCCTTGAACATGCTCTTGCACAAGCGCCAAGTGCTGCTCTTGTGATGGGACACAATGGGATATTTAGAAGTGATACTAATGATACAATTGAAGGGTCTTTCCCTCAATGTTTGTACCTACTGCTGTTTCTTCCATGGTGTTCAATAAATACTATTTTGAAGCTTTAATAGAAATTCTCCTTCTACCCCTTGAGTAGCATGATTTTGACATGAAATTTATATGTTGTATGCAAAAATCTCTGATGGAATTTCCTTTTTAATCCAGGGAGAGACAAACGCCCAGTTAAATCTTTGGTTGTTGGACGTCCAATTTTGCTTGCATTAGAAGATATAGATGGGGGGCCATCCTTCCTGGAGAAAGCACTTCAGTTTCTTGAGAAGTATGGTAAGATTTTGTTTTGCAATCTGTAATTACCTGGAGTATTCCCCATTGAACTAGTTTGTCCAGTGAACTTGAAGCTGTTTTTGTTTCAAATAGTTTCATGCAGACTCAATCCAATTTCTTATCTTTTGCCTGTTTCTGTTTCCTGAACTTGG
Organism: Sesamum indicum; assembly: GCF_026168435.1. NCBI lineage: Eukaryota > Viridiplantae > Streptophyta > Magnoliopsida > Lamiales > Pedaliaceae > Sesamum > Sesamum indicum. The sequence goes on from NC_142662.1 coordinate 23,483,665, forward strand.
AATAGTCTTTGACTCGATCAAAATTGAGTATTACCATAGTGAGCTTATTGTTGACAGCTAAGAATTTGGTTTTGTTTATTTTATTTTTCAATTCAAATTTATATTTTAAATATAAACTTTTGTATTTTTCTTTCTCTCTTTGTCCCGTAATCATGCACCCATTGACTTTGTTCCACAGTTCGCGTCTTGAAAATGAACTTATTTAAAATATATTAAATTGTTAAGAGAATACTACCTCTTGGGGACTTAGGCAATCTGAAAATAGACAAATATCCCTCAGTATAGATCTTAATAGTCTCAAGCTGACTACAAAGTGTAGTTTTTAGCACATGATCTGGGGGAACACAAATACCCTGAGTAATGAAATTTCTTCGCTATTTATATGATAGCAGCAGCTTAAATCATGGAAGATAGAAAATACTTGTTTTGTTCCCGTTTTTCTTGCCATCAATAGCAATCATCGCTTAGCTTTGTGTTTCTTCACAAAAGATGAGGGAGGAGAGTTTGTATGATTAGTTGAATCCATATTTTGTATCCAATTATTTACCTCATGAAAAAGACAAGGTGATGATGCAGAAGCATTTCTTTTTCTATCTTCTCAGTGTATTCTGACTATACATACCACGTCTAACAGGAATCAAAGTAGAAGGTATTCTGCGGCAGTCTGCAGATGTTGAGGAAGTGGCTCGAAGAGTTCAAGAATATGAACAAGGTTGTTCGTTTATTCAAGCCTGTGTGATCAAAGACATTATTTCTTTTCCTTGTTGCCATGAGTCCATTGGATCTTTTGCTTGTGAAGATTATGATTCCTGTATAGGGTAAATAGTTTGGTTTTGTTTTTATGCCTAAATGTACATGTGAATTATCTTCTACCCAATGTTTTTGCATTAACAAAAATATGCTTGCTGATTGTCGTCTTTCTTGAAAACTTTGATTTAACTTGCTCAATCAAACATTATCTCTTGTTTCTCACTTTCTTAAATAGGACAACTGATATATAATTGGAAGCTAAAGGGACAACCTTAAGTGACATTCAATTTATAAATTTTTCACATAGTAATATAACTTGGTTTGGATGGGTATCCATTTTCTTAGTTGAGGGACCAATTTGAAAGTTGCATTGCAAAATGGAAGAGATCCAACATGATGCTAGTAGATCAGTGTTATATATCCTGATATATAAAAACTATTTAGAGAAAGTATGGTGGTTATTAGACTATCTCCAGACATACTAACTTGTGATGGTTGGTTAATTGATTGCCTTTTTGTTATCTTACTTTTGGGAGAAAGTTGAATAGCAGAAGACTATAGCTTGTCTGAGTATGGAGTCAATTAAAAAACATAGTTCTCTATTGTTTCCTTTACTTACCTATGTGTCCTTGTTTGTTTTCTCACTCCAAATTGAATGTCAAATTTCTATTACTTGGCATCACATGCATACCAATTTGCAAGCTACTTGATTGTAGGCAAGACTGAATTTGGTCCGGATGAGGATGCCCATGTCATCGGCGACTGTGTTAAGGTTTGATTTCCATCTAAGTACTTGTCTCTTCAGTTCTCGTTTTATGTAACTTGTTTTATGGATACACTGGCTTTATGTAACTGATAACTAATGGAGTTTCTCTCCTTCAGCATGTTCTTCGCGAGCTACCTTCTTCTCCTGTTCCTGCATCCTGCTGCACAGCTTTGTTGGAAGCCTACAGTAAGTATCTGATAGATTGTTTACTGCAAATGTTTGTGCCAAATTCCCTCTGCTCTGTGCTAGCCTATCATGAAAAAATTCTCACGTGTTTACCATTATTTTTGAATAACTTGGTTTCTCTATGGCTGTCTTGAGAAGAAATTGACCGGAAAGAAGCTCGGATGAACGCAATGCAGTCTGCTATACACGAAACATTTCCTGAACCCAATAGGCGCCTCTTACAAAGGTACCATAATGCATAACCTGAGTTATTGTTTACATCAGCACATGAGGGAATCTGCAGATATTTCTGATTGATATTGGAATAGAAGGGATCTTCTGCTATTACGTGAGCTTCGATTTGATACTTTTCTGACACATATATAACTTTTTCATTCTCGTCCTACTCTTGCTACTGTAGAATTCTTAAGATGATGCATACTATTTCCTCCCATGCTTCTGAGAATCGGATGACTCCATCAGCAGTTGCTGCTTGTATGGCTCCATTGCTCTTACGCCCGCTCTTAGCTGGTGAATGTGAACTGGAGGATGATTATGATGTCAATGGAGATAATTCTGCTCAGCTTCTTGCTGCTGCCAATGCTGCTAACAATGCCCAAGCAATTATTACAACACTCCTTGAGGAGTACGAGAATATTTTTGATGTATGTTGTAGTTATTTGTTAGTTCCTGCATTGTCAATCTTATTGGCTGAATTTTAACTCCATTGTAAGTCATGCGTTTTGGTTACTGATATTTGTTTTCTCTGCTCATTCCCCTTATATGTCTTCAAAACTTAATATACGTTCTGCTTTCTTGCATCTTGCAGCTTTAAAATGATGAGACGTAACTGTCTCAAGATGCTCCTTTAATCTGTCCCTGTATGATTGTAGTTAGCCAATATTGTGGAAAATGTTGACATGTTGTAGTTAACTAATCAATTTCTTTTTAAACTGTTCTGCATGATAGCTTTACTTATTCCTAACCATTTATTCAGGGAACCCTATGGATAGGGTCTATTATGGGGGATTCCTGAACAAACTCTGTGGTTTAAGTGTTTGCTATTTTTATCAAAGTCATCATTCATGAAATACTATTTTCCTTTGTCAGGATAAACATAACCAAAAATTTAGTTGTTAGGTGTCTTTGTTTATGTCCCATATGTTGTTACACAAGGCTCTTAGTTGCTCCTTTTATTGGTCAATTAGTATTATGAGTTTCGTGCACAATTTACAATATGCCTTGGCTGTTCCTTTTGAGAAGTTTTGGGAGCGTGCTTTGCAAGTAACTACTTTTCCCTTGCAGGATGATAGTATGAACAGATGCTCCTTGTCTGCGGATTCTCAATCTGCTAGCAGTAGAAGCGAAGAGATGAGTGATGATGAAAATCCTAACATAAATGCGAATGGTTATCATGATGCTGAAAATGAAGTTGACCCTGAAGCAGATTATGACCATGATCGCAGACTCAGTGGGAAGTTAAGTGAAAGCAGTGGCTCTGCTGCCAGCGATCTGTATGAGGTTCTCTCTCTCTCTCTCTCTTCTGTCCACTACTGCTTGCATACCTACACATGCTTTTTATGAGTTCAATATATTGGCACTGTAAAACAGCACTCGTCATGGATTTTTCTAGTGTTGATATGTGTGATTCTTTCAATATGGTCTTTTGTAATTAATTTCTACACCTACTTTAAGAATGCCTTTTGGTTTTTATGATGTTCTTTTGTCTTGGTAAACACTCTTGTTGCATCATAATGTTAACGAGGCTGTGAAACATAAAAGTACAGCAGAGAAGCATGGTTGTCTGCTAATAATGCTTGCTGCTGGCAGATACTACTATTTCTATCAATTATACTGATTACAAGTATGATGATAGTAGCTATAGCAGCAACAATGGAAAAACAACAGTAGTTATTTCCCTAAGTTGCTGCTAAAAGAAACACAATAACGTCAATATAAGGAGTTTGTAAAAAAACACAGTCCTATGAAGCTACATTTCTGGAACCGGGTATTTATTCATGAAGAATAAACTTTAGGATGATAATGATATTTCTGAAAACAGCAATGATAGTTGTGAAAATAAAAGTTCTATGATGACATTGTAGTTGTAACAACCATAATGGCCTGTATTGGAGGAAAAAGGAGAAATAACACTGTCTGTATGAGGGAATTATAGATTTATCTATAGCTGCTAAGTTATGTTTCTGAAACTGGAGCCTTAAGAATTGTTCAAGAAATAGCTTATAAAGATAGATAGAGGGGCCACAGTTTATATTCTACTTCTTAGTTCTACAATATTGTAAATTTAAAACAACTGTGGAAAAAAGAGCATGCAGTTTTCATTATGCTTCTTAAACAAAATTTAAGGGTCAAATTTGGAAACGGGGAGTTGATTCGGGGGTAATATTTTTGTTGGCTGCATATATTTTAAATTTCTTAATATTGTCATTTTGTGCTTTGAAGTTACTTTTCCCAGAATCTCTAATTACATAAACAGAAATGAAAATTAGTTTTACATGTACCACAGAAGGCAGTTGATTCTAACTTTTTGCGAAGCTGTAGCTTTGCAATATTTTAATTCCTTTTTTTGGGTTTTGCTTTTAGCATCTTGTTTGATTCCTTTTGTTTCAAGAAGCTTACCGAAGTTGCCTTTGTTGCACTTGCTAATACCAGGCAATTGGGAATGGTGATTCAGACGATGGATCATCCACTCACAATGGTACTTTGGCAACAAAATTAAATCCAACACTGGACCCTAGACCTCTTACGGATCCTAATCTTTCAGTTATTGAGCAACTAGACCAACAGAAGGCATGTGAAAACACGATGGATGCTTCTGCTGAAATACTTGGTAATGACTCACAGAGATCTATGGGAGATATTTTGTCATCTATGGGTCAAGAGCTAAATCAATCTATTCCTGGACCTGAACTATTGGCTGATAAGACAATGCCCAAACTTACAAACTCCAGTCTCAATACCAAGAAATCAGCATTTTGGGGAAGAAAAAATGTGAGTATTCAGTTTACCATACACAAGGAAATAATGAAAACTAAAACTGCAGGGAGGATAGAGGAAAATTGGTGATGGATGGAGGTTATTATTTTACAATAGAGAGATAGACTTGTTATCTAAATAGATCGATCGCAAATTGTGGACAACTGAGTCTAGAATGATGCTTCTTGTGGCTATGGACTAATCAGACCTCCAGTTAACTTGCCTTGATCTGGCTCAATTAGATGATTAATTTTATCCATTTTATTTCCCAAATATATTTGAAACATGTATATATTAGCCAAAGATGTAAACAGCATGAGCTTCATTTTACTTGCATGATTGTGTGCATCAATCAATCACTTCTCTTTTGAACTTGATTCTTGCTATAGACTCATGTACATGCAAACTAAATGCATTTGTGTGAAGTTGATCTAGCATCATTGGCAATATTATGTTCTCCCGTTTCCATCATTTGGAGCAGTGGCAATGCATACAACACTATCTGTTCTCATCTGTAATTATATGCAATAACTGATATGAGTATATGAGTGTTTTCCTTCTCTTTGAAGCCACTGGAACACGTTTTACAGGCTTTACTGCAACGTTTTAAAGATTTTTCTAAGTCTTCCGTGGTCACTATGTATAAATTCATTAGGTTAAGGTGACCAAAATCCAGAAAAGAGATTTAGTACATTAATATCTTTGGCTCATTATTGTTATCTTACCTATGTAGGTTGAGTTCTTAGTTTGTCCACAAAATGAGGATAATTGACCAGATTGAATATTAAACTGATTATACGTGAACTAGATAATTACCATCCAAGCATTAAACTTTCAAAGTGTTTTCTGATAATCTTTTTCCTACAGAGAGGTGGCAGGGGATCTTGTTGATGTTTTTGTGATTTGGCTTTTGATATATTAACCCATTATTTTTTGTTATTTTGAACATTTTGCATTAACACATTTGGTTTGTTGAATCAAAGCATGCTGATTCTTTTGTTTTTCCAGGCCAGGAGAACTCCTTCAACTGAATCAATTGATTCTTCTGGGGAGGAAGAGTAAGATTATCGTCTATCACATTTTACCTTATTGATTATTCTTTGTTCATGCTTGCATGCTGGATTTGATTCTTCTAGCATTTCCTTGTTAGATTGAAGCTCAATGATTTCTTTTATAGGCTTGCCATCCAACGATTGGAGATTGTGAAGAATGATTTGCGTCAAAGGATTGCCAAAGAGGTAACTATTGGCTTTTGGGGAGCGTCCATGCTATAGTGTGCTACTAGATATAGTTTGTAATAGGACATGGTTTTTTACATCTACTTTAGGCAAGAGGAAATGCAATTCTGCAAGCTAGCTTGGAGAGAAGGAAACAAGCTTTGCATGAGCGTCGGTTGGCACTTGAACAAGATGTAAGTATTTGTCAATCAATATTAACTGTTGCTATGTATGACTGTATGATCTATGTCATTCCTAGCACATTGAATGTTGTCACTCAAATATAGACCCTCTCCTAATATCTTCTGGCACCATACCTTTCTAATTCTCTGTTCTTCCTTCACTATATATCTTTAGTATTATGAATCTCTCTCTCTCTCTCTATATATATATATATATATTGACTGCTCCGTAAAGAGTGGACCCCTTAGAGGTGCTATGGCTCATTTCCTGTCCTCCCTTCCCCTCAGTCATGCATCCTGGTTCTTGGCGTGCCTTCATCTTGATACTAAAAATTAACAATTAGATTATTGAATCCAATTTCATCTATTAGTGGAACTTGACGGAAGGAATTATTTTGAGAAAAATCAAACCTAATGGCACTTTCGCTTTGCAATTCAGATAACTTTTTGAAACACTCTGGGTCATTTTATAAATTGATTCTTTTAAGGCATGTATATATGTCAAATCTGCATTTGAGTTCAGTCACATGATTTTTATAGCTCACCTTTTAGTTGCACTGCTTACTGTTTACTTTCTCATTATTCATTTATGATTTATATTTCAAATGTTATATGATATTTGATTTGACTATGAGCATCGTAGAACTGTATTACTGCTTAGTTTGATTTTGTTCTTTCCTCATGTTACTCTCTCTTGAATGGTGAGAACTTCTATGTATATATGTGCCAAATATGCATTACTATTGTTTAATGAATGGAGGGAGGTTACTATGAGCTCGAAGATCAAAGTTGTTGTAATATCTAGACACGGTCTTTATAAGATGGTGTTTAGCACCCAAAGGACAGTAGTGCCTTTTCTGGAGTGCACGGAACTTTCAAAGTTTAGTTCCTAATGGTGCTTCAATGGAACATTCATGTGTTACTCTTTTCCCATCATTTACTATATTCATTCTCTTCCCTCTCCTTTCTCTATTAAACTTTAGTGACTGGACTTCGCAAAGATATATTTGACAGGTAACATTTACTGTTCACTATTAGCTGATAAATAAATATGCACCATGCATTTGGCAGTTATACATCGGATGTTGGTGTCTGATTCTTATCCAAGTTCATATGGAATATATACTTAATGCCTCTTGGAGACAGTAACTGTTAAAAAGTATGCAGCATCATGACATTCTTTTCTGGTGCATAAACCATATTTTCTTTTCCTCTCACTGCCCTACATATTTTATGGTCTGGCGGGCAGTGATTGACCTTTTGTTCTCTTTACCAGGTAGCAAGATTGCAAGAACAGTTGCAAGCTGAGAGAGATTTACGAGCTGCTCTGGAAGTTGGCTTAAGCATGTCTTCTGGGCAGTTTTCTGGCTCCCGTGGCATGGATTCCAAGGTTTGCATCAATTTCTCTATATCTCTAAGTCATCCAGCAATATTGTATCTGCTGAAATCTTTTATTTACTATGAAGACAAGGGCTGAGCTGGAGGAGATAGCTCTTGCTGAGGCAGATGTAGCCAGATTGAAGCAGAAAGTTGCTGAACTTCATCATCAGCTAAATCAGCAGCGGCAGCATCACTATGGTCTTTCAGATGCAATTGACCGTTATCAACATGCTCCAGATCAAAGTTTGCAGCAGTGAGTCAAAATCCCATGCATTGACATTGAGATATTTTCATATCCCACTAAAATACCGCCCATCATACAATGCAAAACAACTGGAGTGAAGATAAAGTAGAATATTTTTGGAGCATGCCCAAGATTTGTGATATGTTCAAGCAAATTCATTTGTATGAGCTGCATCATAGAATGCGATCTGTTTGCCTGAGAAACTTTTGTTATCTTTCCTGCATTTATACCCTATTCACCTAGGAGAATATGACATAACATGAGTCCATAAACAAAAATACTGTCCTGTAATAAGGAGTTCCTTCTTGGGAAAAAAGAGAAAGGAATGAAAAGAAGGGACAGGAAGTTACTACGTCTAGCCCATGTTTAAAATAAAATAATCAATCCTTTGTGATTCCTCACTCACCCAATAAATCCTCATATATTGTCTTCTTCATAATTAGAATCTTTAAACGTGACTTGGACTTAGAGACTTCATAACCTATCTAGGGGCAATGAAAATTTGTATGCCATGAAAAAGATTTAGAGGCTTCACTAACAAATAGATAATATGAAGATTGGAATGAATGATCTAAAGTGGCACTCATGCTGCATGGTTGTGGGTGCAAGATTCTTAACTCACCTTTTCTTCCTGGTTTTGGGTCGGACAGGGTTAAGGAAACAAGACGAGATCAGATGTAAATATTTGGCACATTATCAAATTAATTTGGAATCTGATTGAAGTCTTTAACTTTTGTAGCATAATTTGAATTTTTGTAATTGGTTCTGAAGAAAATTAATACTTACATGCAGGAAGTATTTCCAGCAAGATTTTGATACAACACTTGCTGTTTGTAATCATGAGAGAAAACAAAGGACTGAGGTGATTGTTCCTTTTCCTTTTGTAAGGTTTTCATGTTCCTCTTCAGCTCTCTTTCATTTTAAAAATATTATTTCATCCACTTGTGCTTGTAATTCTCTATGCAGTTCTTGCATTGTCCTTCTGTTTTGACTTCTTTACCTCAATTTTCATTCTGTCCAATTTCGACTTTTTGAAACTTATTCTTGCTGGTAACCAACCCCTCCGTGATATCTGTTTGTTGGTTTACTCTCAACTAGCAAGCTTTTATGCAGCACGAAATTATCCAGTAATCATGATCCATTCCATAGATGCATGTCCTGAAGAAATTCTATGTACGTACTGCATGCAAAATTTATGAAGTCTGCATGAATCATGAGTTGAACCATGTAAATTTCAACCCTAACATTTACTGACATTTTCTAATGCTTTTGATCGACGTTAATCGATATATGCCGTAAATCTTATTATCCTCTATTATCATCAGAGAGATACTTATTGCGAAACCCAAAATTTCCTTTTATTCACGATATACATGCTACTGGAGACGTGCAACAGAGTGCCAGATTAGACGGACAAGTTCTTTTTACTTTTCCGTTCACTAGAAACCACATTTTGGGGTGGGGATGTCCGAGAGTGTACAACTTGTTACTAATCTCATTTTACTTACTGCTACAACTCTTCATCGTTTTCAGGAGTTCTTGGGGGCAGAACCAAGAACCACCAAGGGACCATTATTGACATCTGGCAGTAGTAGGCAGCCTTCTAGGAAGCAGTTGATGGAATCAACGAGTCCGGCTGCTTCTAAAAGCAGTGAAGCGTCCACATCTGTTGACAATCTTTGTGCTGTTGATTCTGCATCTTTACCTTCCACTTCTAGGGTTCCTGAGGTAAGACAGATTATTACCGAAATCCACCTATAACCAGAAAGTTAGAATGTGGGAGGTTCTATGGAGACTGTCATTCAGCTGTTCATTTCAGGGTTTACATGCATAAACTTGCTTATTTTTGTGCCTGTTTCATTACATATACAACAGCAATGAGTCTTAAAATGATTTAGCACCATAAAATATCTCATGATCAATAGCTTGTAAAAAGCAATACCAAGATCAGAGCTGGATTTTCTACTAAACCCCAACGGACCTTGTGTGGTCGAATTTTCTGGCTACCACCTAAAATTTGAGTAGCTGATAATCAAAACAATTCTATGTTTTGCCGCAGGTGATGGAATATCCTCGACATCCAGCAGCAGCATCCTCAACTTTGGTAGAATTGACAACACGTCTCGACTTCTTCAAGGAAAGGAGATCTCAGCTGATGGAACAACTCCACAACCTGGACTTAAACTACGGATCGACACCTCAAGATTTTGTGTATAAACTCTCGTCTCCTCCTTGGAACTAGACGTTCTTGCTTCTGGGTGGAAATGCTGCCATCTTTTCATTGTACAGTCTTTACACGATGGTATATAATTGTGTTTCGTGTTTGAAGTTTGCTGCTGGAGTAGTCCACTCCAGAGAGCTCGTGTTTTTTCGTGTTTGTTTTTCATGGAGAATATGTAAGTAGGGTCTACGCTGTCGAATTCTGGTTCCTATAGATTTTCTTATGGAATATAACGCGGTTTAAAGATTAACTGCACTGTCTTATTATTCGTATGCAGATTGTTGTACTGAAAGTATGCTTTGATTTGACATTGTAGAGTTTGGACTGAAACGTGGGACAAATGTTATTGCACAAACAGTTGTTCTTGGCTGCTATATATCCATTTCATTGAGTAGTATATAAATACCTGAATGTAATGTTTCTTGTTACAGGTTATAGTGCAATGTATTCTTGGTGACTTTTCAGACATCATGGCTATTGATCATGTCGGCTCATACGCCCTCAAACGTCAATAGCTTGTCTTTTTTCCCGGAGGAATAACGATTTATGGGATGTTGTCTTGTAAGTTTAACTATATTTTTATAAACTTCTAAGTTCTAACTACACTTATGAAAGAATGCCAATGTAATATACCTTTAAAAATTTTCTATGTAAATTTTTTTCCTTAAAGTGCACGTCAATAGAAATTAAGGGTAATTATATTTATACTCCCTTATCTATATTCTATTTGAATAAATCATCTTTATTTTTTGCTTAATTACAAAAACAATCATTTGCAACAAAAAAAAAAAAAAAGGACAATTGTGTAATTATGTTGATATTTTTGGAGGTGTATGCTTAATTTTTTGCCAAAAAGCAGAGGTGACAGTGTAAGTAGTATTGACGTTTTTTTATTGGTGTATGTATAATTTTTTAAAAAATATAAAAATTTGTTAAATAGATTATAGGTTATGAGTGCAAAGTGCAAACATAATTATCCTTATAAACAATAATTTCAGATGCGGTATTTATAATTTTTAAAATATAGAAGGTATTTATGTAATTAAATGTAATTTTAGGGATGATCAATGTAATTTTTAACTTTTTTTTTTTTTTTTCCCAAATTTTCAGTTTAAACAGCCACCTTTAAGGACGGTTTACAAGCACCGCCCACAGGCAAGAAATGATCCAGGTGGGGTGGGGCCTCAATTTTTTGTGGTCGAATCGAACAGGAAAGAGTGACAAATATACACAAATCAAATCCTCTTCCCGAATTTCCAGAACTCTCTCTCTCTCTCTCTCTCTCTCTCTCTCTCTCTCACACACACACACACACACACACACACGAGACGCTGCTGCTGATGATTGAAGAAACGTTTCGAGCTATGATACAGTTCAGGTAATTTAAAGCTTTTTCACTGCTTTCATCTATTTAACTGATTTTGTTGAATATGTTTTGGTTCTGTCTTTCTTTTTAACATATAATCCTGCTGCTTGCTTCGTGCGAAGAATATCTTTGCTAGTGAAATGATTTCTTGTATCTCTGGTGCTTAAGGGGACAGATTTCGAACTGTGAGTTGTGTATTAAATTTGCGTGTTTCGTTTGAATGCGTGTGTCTGTTTTTCTGTAGACTTTAGTGTAAAGGGGTTTTTTTTCTGTGCGAGCTACTTCTACTGGTTTGAAGCTGACACTAATTGCTAAGTGCTTCTGCTGTGAGTGTTGAAGAAAGAAAGATAGAAATTTAGTTATAGACATGTGATGATCAGATACAAGACCCAGAACTCAGGCGAAGAAAATCATATAATGGGTAAATTAGTAGTGAAAGCAATAATAATGAAACAGTGTGCGCCTTCTTTTTTAAGTAAAGCTCCACGAGATCAAGTAACAGATGCAAATTTGTCGAGCTTGATCTAGTATAGTAGAAATTCTTTAACGATTATATGAAAACTAAGTAGAGAACAACCTGCAATTTTACGAATTGAAGATGGATGAATTAAATGCAATAGAACTGAATATGAAATGATTGGTCTTTTTGGAAACTTGGTATAAATTTTGTGATAATCAACCAATTTAAAGTTCTCAAATTAGGCATCAGCTTAAAAATTTGTTTACATGAAGCGACAATCAATTCAACATCTACATAATTTTTCTACACATTGCCACACATATGTTAGGTATAGACAGTTATAGATCTAAAAAGATCTGAAGACATTGAAGTTGAAAACGAATGTGGAGCTGGGGTCTAGTTGAGTGTGGTGGTAAAGTTCCAAGGTGGGCTGATGGGGCGAAAGTGAGAAAAAGAGTGTAAAATGGAGAAGAGAAAAACAAATAATAAGATAAGAAATTGTAGGCCTGGACTCTGCGTCTACTCCTCTACGTCAGGTCACATGGATTCGATCTGGTTGGCCTTGATACAGATCACCTCCATTTTAAGAGAAAATAGAGTCTTGGGATTATTTTAAATTGTAAAGCTATAGTAGTATATTTTATATACTCTGTATGAATGACATTTTGGTCTCACCTTAGGCTTGTAACCATCATCCATTGCTAATATTCAGAGGAGTAGGTTTGGCCCTTACTTTTTAGCATACAGGTGGTCATTTTGTATCTCATTAACACAGGGAGTTTGGGTGCTAAATACTGGGTATTTTTATTTTGCATTCAATATTTTTAGTTAAGAAAAAGATTGGACTCAATTGTACTGTGTATTCTCCTATCCTTATAATTCTAGGAAGTTATCCTTTCTGAATGCCTGTTTCAAGGATGAGTGTCGTCCATTTACTAGGCTCCTTGCTCCTATGACGGTGATCTTTTATTTGCCCATAATTTTTATTTAGATTTTAATGACTTGTGCTGTCTAGCAGATGTAGAGCTAAATAATGCAGTCCAACAAATAGAGTATTCCGAAAAGAACCTATTTTAGATTGGTGGAAATTGACACATGCTCTTTTGTAATAATCCCTAAAAGTATTATCTACCTCAGCAAATGGGTCGACGACGACAGTTGATATGGGCAGTCCATATGGCATGTTGGTAAGCCAAAAAATTTTGAACTATACATGTTGAATGTCTTGTATATGCTTTTCCTTAAGCATAGATATAGAGAAAATTTGTGATAGCTTGTGTATTCATGTAGATGTCTTTTGCTGGTGCCTTGTACAATTTGAACTTTTTTGTGATGTATTTTTATTTACTGATTATTTCCTCCATTTAATGCAATTATTTTGATTATGACAGCACGCCTTATCCAGTAGAGTAGGCAGTTGAAGCTTGCATGCCGTTGATACCTGTCTTTTAAATGAATCTTCAATTTCACAGATATATTCCTTGGTTTGGATCCCATCCAAACAAGGCTATATCATCACCTACCATGTCTACTGGCACCCTGTTGGAGGCACCTAAAGAGAATGCTATTATTGATGCCAAATTCTGGAAATGGTCTCTTTTCTCATTTATTCCCTGGGCTATCAGAGCCAGTGAAAAAATTCAGTTGCCGACAACTGTTAATAGAAAGCTAAAGAAGCACGCACAACCTCGTGGAAGCATTGAATCTATCACTCAGTACTCAACTATACGTTTCAGACCATATGTCTCAAAGGTACCATGGCATACAGGTCCAAGAGGTTTTCTATCTCAGTTATTTCCACGATATGGACATTACTGTGGGCCTAATTGGTCCAGTGGCAGAGATGGAGGTTCTCCTATTTGGGACAAACGTCCAATTGATTGGTTGGACTTCTGCTGCTATTGCCATGATATAGGTTATGACACTCATGACCAGGCTGAGCTTCTGAAGGCAGACCTGGCATTCTTAGAGTGCTTGGAGAAGCCGAACATGAGTACAAAAGGAGATCCACAGGTTGCTTGCCTTTATAAATTCATGTGCATCTCAGGTAATACATCATTCTCCCAGCATCAACAGTTTAGCTTCATTGTGAAGCTTAGTCACACCCTCGATGCACCAAAAATTTACTTCTGACACAATGCTTGGTCACATTTCTTCCATTTCAACGTCTAGTTTTCTGAAATTGCAGGTCTTAGAAATATACTAATACCTTACAGACAGAACCTCGTGAAGTTGCAATCAGGAAAATTATTCTTTCCATCTGTATGGCTGAGCAATATGCAATGGAATGGATGGAACTTTGCTAAGACTAAAGGATTCAGTACCGTGAAAACATGACATCCTAGGACATATAAGACATGGTTATAGCTGTTAGGTCTAGCTATTGAAATCAGAGCAGCAACAAAATTGAGTGCCTATAGACTAAAAATGTTGATCATGTTGTATGTGGATTGTTTAGGCAGTGTCTCGTTGAGGTTTCCCGAACCTCGACAGAACGTTGTGAGTAATGTAAATAGTGTAAATTAAGTTGCTAATATCCCAGTTCTTTTAGTATTAGTAACATGAGTGCAAAATAGATATTTTAGTAAAATGCTGAGGTTATCAGTGTAATTTACTAGTTTTCAGATTAACTTGGGTATTACTGATCACAAAAAGGAAAAAGGAGGAAAAAAGTATCTACTTGGGTACATCTCATGAGCCTCATGTAGTCTGGCAGTGGCATGTCTAAGGTTGTTCGATCTAGAGATGCATAGGACTTGAGAAAATGAACAAATTGTTAGAATTGTTGGGAAATTTCAATTAAGACTTTTTTATGCTTAAGTAAGTGGAATGCGTGTTGAGAGAAAAACTAGTGTAAATATTTCCTGAAGCACAATATTTATAGGACCTAATATCCTTATTTGTACATATCCACGAGTCATAATCACCTTTAAATGATGGTAAGCTGGTGTTTTGGCGCTTGTAATCATTAGCTTCAGGCAAAGTAGTCATCGTACCGTGAAGGAGAATCAGACACAAAATCAGTTTCCATCCAGAGATGTGGAAACTGTGAAGGCAACGTATTGAGTCTGTAGCTGCTTTCTTAATAGTGGTCATATATAATATAATAGTTGATCATCAAGTAATAATAGTTGATAGCAGCCTATCAAAAGAGTCAGCAGAACCCCACGGCTGCCTGCTGCCAAAACCAATCATTCCTATCATATTTTCACACTCATGCTATCCCCAAACACGACATTTGGTCTCTATCACTCTTATCACGTTCAGTGAAATTATATCTAAATTTTGTTAGTTTCAATAGTTATTGAAATTGTTGATATTAAAAAAAAAAAAATTTGAATGAAAATTCGTATTCATTTTGATCTACAATAGCTAGGTATAAGTTAATCGATAAATATAAATTTTTATTTAATTTTTTTAATGATATCAAAAAATGATGAATATTGATAAACATAAGGATTTATTTGGTAGATTAAAATTATAATAAAATTATTAGATATACTTTTTTAAATTAAAATTTAAGAAGAAGACAGTTGAATTATCCCTAGTAATTAGAGATGGCGACGGGTAGGGGTTTAACCTCGAAAAGGACACACTCTTGCTTGAGGCCGGTTTTCCAGCTATAACTCAATTTCCAACCCGATCCTTTTAATATTTATGTTTTTTCATTGCTTCTTCTTAATATCTCTCTTGCTTCTTTAAATCTAGAAATAAATCAAATTAATTTTAGTTGCTAATTTGTAATAATAATGCGATTTAAAAATATGAATGCATTTACATGATTAAATTTATAGATTAGACTGAGTTAAAATTTTGATAAAAATGTTGTGTTCACATAGAAATATGATGAGAAAAAAATATCATTTGATATGTGTATAAGGAGTGAGTATTATATGCTCATTCTTGTTCCACATTGAAAGTTTATATATAACATGAATTTTTTCTATTAAGTTTAATGTCCAAATGATGTTTGAAGTGTTATGGAGATTAGAGTGAATATAAGGTTGTCCCACATGCATGCTGGTGCTGTTGCTGTTGCCTAACCCAACTCTAATCGTGGGCGCGGACGAATGTTTCAGTCTTCGTATATATTTTTTTGCAGCAAGTTGGATCTAACATTATTTGAATTTTAAATTTTAAAAACTTAATACAATATTTTAATATTGTACTTATTACGTGGTTTTTTCAGATCTTTTTAATATTAAATTAATGTCAGGTGCCAGGGTTTCGACTCCAGCTCTTCTATAAATATATTTATCTTTTTGCAGCAAGTTTGATTTGGCATTATTTGAATTTTAAATTTTTAAAACTTAATACAACATTAAAATGTTGTATTTATTTGGCGGTTGTTCCAAACTTTTTTAATGCTGAATTAATGCCAGGTGGCGGGGTTTCGACTCCAACTCTCCTATAAATATAGCTGTTGATTTTTCCACTTCAAAATACACCAACACAATTCTTCTCTCTTGAGCTCTCCCTCTCATTCGAGTTTCAGCTCTAGCTTTTTAAGGTTTTTAAGTGTTTTTCAAGGTGTACTTTACTATAAGGCAATATTGATAGAACTAAATCGTCTTATCTCGAAACAAGTTGCATAGTACTCAGTGTACGTAGAGAACGGGACGTATAATTTACTTTTTCAGAAAAACAACATAACTAACTGTATGCTTATTTGTTCCAACGTTTTTGCTTTGTTAATTTTGGTTTTAAATTATTTGTTAAAACCTAATTTGATTTTCAAAACGATACTACGAATTGTTGATCGGATACTTTTTCCAACACAGTCAATAAAAATACACATATATCTAATGAGATTCTAATTAATCCACAATATGATATTTATTTATGAGATTTTACCTTCAATTCATTTAAGATTTCATTAATAATTTAATATAAATACCTAACACTAGGATTTAATTAATTAGATTAACCACATGAAATGTACATAAACTAATAATGTCATTAAAAAACTTAATAGTTCAAACTTGAAACCTAAATGATCGGACAACAATTACAGAAATCTCATAAATATGTATTTATCATTGAGTTAAATGTAATTTACTGATATGTGAAATGAGTAAATACCCTTGTAAAAAAAAATTAATAAATTACCCCTCTATTTTTTAAAAATTAAAACAAATTACTCCCTATCAATGATTTAGATGAGGGTAATTTGCTATTTTTTTCAAAATATATGAGATAATTTGTTATTTTATTTTTTAAAGGAGGTTTTTTTATTCGTTTCTCATATTACCGGGGCATAAATTATATTTTTCCCATTTTTCATTCACACAGTTAATCGAAATTTGATGAAATAAAATCTCAAATAATACAAAATATATAGATACTGTTTGAGAATTTAGTAGCTGGATTTTTGTCTAAAGATGACAAGAACAAATCTCAACAAAATGCAACGTGGAAGCTAGAACCACCAACCTTTCTGCTATTATAAAAACCCACTTCACATCCTCCTCACGGGTTCCTGCTCAAAACCCACACGCACTCCAGATTATCCAGACAACCTTTGCCATTTCTTGAATTTCTCAGAAACCAAGAATGACAATACCTCTCTTCTTCCTACTCCTCCTCCTCTCCGGCCACCCGTACTCCTCCTCCTCCGCCAGCCCGATAAAAACGGTGGTGGTGCTGGTGATGGAGAACCGGTCATTCGACCACATGCTGGGCTGGATGAAGAAACTCAACCCTGAAATCAATGGGGTAGATGGGTCCGAATCCAACCTCATCAATACCACTGACCCGAAATCTACGCGGGTTTTCTTTGGCAGCCAATCTCACTTCGTGGACCCTGATCCGGGCCACTCGTTCCAGGCCATCAGGGAGCAGATTTTTGGATCCAACGACACCTCCGCCAACCCGCCACCCATGAATGGTTTTGCTCAACAGGCTAAATCCATGGATCCCAACATGCCCCAGAGCGTCATGAATGGTTTTGATCCCAGCAAGGTCTAGATTCTTTCTTTATTTCTTCAAGATTTTGCTTGAATTAATGCTTGTTTATGATCAGTTTCATACTCTGATGTATGTTTAATTACATTGATGATCAGGTTGCAGTGTACAAGGCCTTAGTATCAGAATTTGCAGTGTTCGATCGGTGGTTCGCCTCTGTGCCGGCTTCCACACAGCCCAACCGCCTCTACGTCCACTCCGCCACCTCCCACGGCGCCACCTCCAATGTGGCGGCGCTGCTAGCCAAGGGCTACCCACAACGCACGATCTTCGAGGATCTTGATGACGCCGGAATATCCTTCGGAATATACTTCCAGAACATTCCGGCGACGCTGTTTTACAGAGACCTGAGGAAGCTCAAGTACATAGGAAAGTTCCACCCGTACGGCGTGTCTTTCAAGAAGGACGCCACGAATGGGAAACTCCCGGGGTACGTTGTGGTGGAGCAGAGGTACATGGACTCCAAGGCGGAACCCGCCAACGACGACCATCCGTCGCACGATGTGTATCAGGGGCAGATGTTCGTGAAGGAGGTGTACGAGACGTTGAGGGGCAGCCCGCAGTGGAATGAGACCCTCTTGGTGATCACGTATGATGAGCATGGGGGTTTCTACGACCATGTTGCTACACCGAATCATGGAGTACCAAGCCCGGATGGCATTGTGGGGCCCGACCCGTTTTTCTTCAAGTTTGACAGATTGGGAGTCAGGGTTCCAACTATTGTCGTCTCTCCCTGGGTTCAGAAGGCCACTGGTAAGTAATTAGAAGCTAATTAAACATTCTTTCTCCTCTCTCTCTCTCCCTCTCCATATATATATTCCGACATGAATACGCAGAATTTCATTCTGCCTATTCGTGTAATATTTAAATTGAATTTTGCATATAGTATGATAAGTTGATAACATAATGAGATGTGACATTTTAATTCATCTACTCACATCTAAAATAAAAGACAATTCTAGTTTAAATTAAATTTGATCATGATTCGATCAAATTTATTTTGAATAAAATTATATTTATTGTTTCTTCCTTTCTGGGCGGAGGGGGTATCGTTTTCGACATTTCACACTGCTTTTGGAACGTGAGTGAAGCAGTTCATGTCTTTTTCCGCCGCCTAGCGTAAATGCGGTGGTTGGAGTTTGAAATTGGAGGCGCATCAATTTCTTTTTTTTATTTATGTTGATTATCACGGAAAGTGGTCCGTTTCTGCTTCAACGTGCATTAATTCTGAAAGCTCAGTGCAATTTCCAGTTCAGAAATGCAGCTGTTGTTCATGCTGTTTCAAGTTTTCACACACACACATATATATATGTAATTCAATAAGAAAAATTGAGATTTTTTGAGAATGATGCAGTGGTGCATGGCCCTAACGGGTCGCCTTCTCCGACATCAGAATACGAGCATTCTTCAATTCCGGCAACAGTAAGGAAGATCTTCAACCTGTCGTCGCCGCCTCTTACAAAGAGAGAGGCATGGGCAGGCACATTCGACGGCATACTCCAAATTCTCAAACAGCCCAGAACTGACTGCCCTGGTTTGTCATCAATGCTCAACTTTCAGACTCCATTACTTTTCCTCCTTATTCTGGGCTTATGATGTCTTAAAAATTTGCACAGAGAAACTGCCTACACCAGTAAAAATAAGGCAGGGAGACGCGAACGAAGACGCAAAAGTAAGCGAGTTTCAGCAAGAGCTGATACAACTAGCAGCAGTCCTGAAAGGGGATGATCTGCTGACAAGTTACCCTGGAAAGATTGGGAAGAATATGAGTGTGAGGGAAGGGAAGGAATACATGGAGAGTGCTGTGAAGAGTTTCTTTGAAGCAGGTTTTGCTGCTAAAAAGATGGGGGTTGATGAACAACAGATTGTCAAAATGAGACCATCTCTCTCTACAAGACCATGAAACTTGAAACCCTCTAACAAAATCATGTTTCTTATGCAACCTATGAAACAAAGTGTAAAAACAACATATGCAAAGTATGAAGGGAATGCACAAGGGTCATTTATACCGATTTCTGACCAAACTTAGCAATAGTCTAATTTAAGTGCTTATATTACGTCCATTTAAGCTAAAAGTTTCACAGCTTACTAATACAACTTTGGTTTTTCCCGATTTTTACTACAATGAAACTTACAACTTTATCTATAACTTATACATCCCACAAAGACACGACCTATTACAATATCCCGTTAAATAAAATTATAAATTATACCTGCCTTAGGAAATTCCGATGGCAGAGGTGTTACCCGCTTGGAAGATGAAAAATACATGCAGTATAACAAGTAACAAGAGATCAGTGAATCGACTTGATCTCGATACAACAATCAAAGAGTCAAACTCCTTCTCGTACACATTAAAGGTAGCAGTTCTAAATGCAATAGCAATTTTGTAATGTAAAATTACTTGAGCATAAGAATCAAACTTTCATAGAGATTTCAAGGGAGCAAAGTATAAAAAATCAGTACAGGAATATATTTGCACAAAAGAATATTAGTTCCATTGTTTTGATGTTATATGTAGGCGTCAAAAAGGGTACGCACTGTCGACAAAAATCATATCTTCTTCTATAGTGCGCTTTTTTCTCATTACTTTGTGTTTGTGCATCTAACCATTATGAAGGGCCGGGACAAAAGGAGTTTCAGAAGTATTGTACAATTGGATCTTCAAGCTCCCAAGATGATACAAACCAGACGCATAAATCCCAAGCCGATTTTTACTGTGTGTCCCAGTTAGGAATATTTGCGCTCGCTTCATTCACTGCTTTGACAAGCCTCACCTGTAGACATGGTATTCAATACGTCAATCAACAATGTTGATGAGCTATACAAACATATATAGAAGCAAACGTTGTTGAAAAGTTAAAGGGACGAATGCTACTTATGGCTTCCAAGACTCATCATATTTTGTCCCGTGATAAAAAGAATCTTTAATATCAGTAAGGGAAACATAAACAGGTGTTATACTTACATTGTTTAAGTTGAGGCCTGATTAAAACAATTTACATAGATAGACAGAGTTTCACAGTTAACTATGAGAACACAAACACAATGCTGACTTCTACACCCAACTATTGGAATTTAGCTCACAGTGAACTTGTCTTGAAACTAACAATAATGCTGTATAGCTTCTTGTTTAACAAGAATGCACTCCTATCAAGATGTCTTGCACGGAGAAACAAGCTTTTATTTATCCTCATGCTGTAACTGTAACAAGCATGCTATGTATATCCCTTCATCAACACCAATGCTTATGGTTGAAATAAACCCTATATATTATGCTTAGTTTCTTTTCCTTTCTCCCCCTCCTTTCCATAAAATTGGACTTCGTAAATGGACAGAATATGAGTAGCAACCAAGTTAATCAGGTAATCTGAGTCTATATGATTGTACTAACATTAGCAAAATAACGAAAATGAAGAGAGTCGGATTGAAGTACTATAGTAATATCTCGGGCATGAGACATAAAGAATGATGGACAGACAAGCAAAACGAGAAGCTAAGTGTATCCTGATAGTTGAGCAAGAAAATGATCCGGCCCATCACTTACATTTATCCTGGAAGTAAGATCCATAATTGGATAGCAAAAATAACAGATTGCCTTGAAAGTTGGCCGTACTGTCCTAGATTTTACAGAATGGTGATAATAAAACGTACCACACTTTCAGGAACGCCGGGAGGTGGTAGCGATAGGTTTCTTGGGGGGGGACCACGAAGATGAGATCTCTTGTCAAATCTCCATTCCCCAATCTTACCATATGTTAGTTCTCCCTGTTATATTTCCAATAAGTAGAGCAACTTTATTTAGGTAAAGAAAAAGTAGAATATAAAATTTGAAGTGTTTTAGATGAAAACATGAGGTTACCATATAAATCAATTATGAGAATCAGTAGAAATAATTGTACCTTCATGTTGTAATCACATCCATACGTATAATGAATGATGAACTTATTGCCAACTTCCAAATCCCATGGGGGCTGAAAGAACAAAGACTAATGTTAAGTTGGTGATGAGCAAAAAATAACAAAGAAAATACAGGGCTCTTCAACAGTAATCAAGCAGACCTGTAGCATGAAATCCTTACGGAGAATATGCCGCACTCCGTGCAAAGCAGATGCAACTGCATACCCATACCTGTTACATGGAGAAATGATAGCCAAATCAAGAATCTTATTTGACCGATCAATTTTGTTAACATTCACCAGTTAAAGGAAAATCAATGCATAACTTGTTCACAACGCCACATACATTTCTAGAACCCAGCCAAAGGCCTTATCAGTCTCTGGATCATCCTTCATCCGCAAGGACACATTCATCCATGTAGGTGCAATTTTCTCCAAAATCGACTGTAGCAATAAGATTATTACTACAATGTTAAAGTAACGCGGAAAGAGTGGGCATAATAGAACCACAAGAGTCATATACTGAGAATGTTTGGAATTTCAGCTAGACTTCTGCAAAATTATCAATGAATATGATGGATGCATAAATTTTGGAACTCATTCTTTCAATTTTAAAAACTTCTAATTTGACTTCGCAAGAAAAGTCCTTTTACCTAGGTAATATTTGAATGCCTTTTCAATAATTACCTATTCAGTAGGTTCACTAGACAAAGAGACCATTTTCCTCCAACCAATATGAAAATCTACATCCGACAATTTTGCGTATCACTTTTAAAGAGAGGTTAAGAAAAGGTAAAAGGGGCAGGAAAAAGCAATGGGTCAAGCTAGAAAACCCTTTCATTGAACTTTGGTTTTACTTCTTTTATTCCCACCCATGTTTCCTTGCAGCTTCTTATTTTGCCTTTGCCTTTGTTTCCTCGATTGTTTTGTTCCTTGACTAAGCCTATTCAGAAAGTGTGCATGTCTAAACAACTGTAACACTACTCCTATAGAAGATGAACAAAAGAATGAAGTATTGCACCAGATTATCACAATTTTTTAGGCTAAAAGATTAGAGAAGGTTGCAAATACATATGTTCTTCATTAGAAGGTAAGCAACAGTAATGCCCCCTGATGCTATAGATTGACTAATAGTAACACTGTCCAAAGGCAAGGGCTTATCTTTCAGAGATCATAGAATGTTTGCACAATCCATGTATGTAATACCACGCTTTGCATCTTGACGAAACATGCACTTGTTTGTTTAGCTAATTACATGATTGAAGCAGCGAGAAACCATTTGAGCCACATAATTGGACATATAGACAGAAACCAAGGCCATACCTTCTTGATAATTACTGGAGAATTGCCAATTGGATCAACATTGGTCACTGGACCCATCTCTTCGGGATAATATTTTCTCATAATTTTCTCATTCTCAGCTGGTTTTATGTAGAAAAAGGGGAATGCTGCCGGATGATCTCCATGAGCCAAATTTGGCAATGGATTAACAAATATGTGATCAGGTTCTGCCATTAGAATGTATCTGCATCGGCAATAGCATGACCAAGGATTTAGATTATACAATTAGAAGTAAAGACTTCTGAGGCTCAAGCAGTAGACATACTCTTCCTCTATTGTGGCTTTCTCCAGCCACTGCACAAATGCCCAAGGTCTATTTAAAACAATGTAGCCCTGTTCAAACATTTAAACACAATGCACTAAGTAAATAAAAACTTTGAAGTGAAGCAGAAAAGCTGCAAAGAAAAACAATAATACTGTAAAAAACAATAATACTGTAAAAAACAATACAAAATACTTCCTCTGTGGAAAGTCCGGAAAACTGTTAAAAACTCAACGCAGGATACACTTCACGAGTTTTAAAGCCAACACATTCCTTTTGAAAAGGATTAGGTTCTATTTACTGGAGAACTGTATCTGTTCTAGCTTCTTCATTCATCTGCTAACTTATTATTATAGTAATATGAAAATCTATGGACTCAATCTTCTTTCTGTTAGCCTGCTGAATACCCCATTTTGGTTCTTCCAATCATTTTTTGTACTCACCCAAGTATTAGGATACACCTAATCCAGTGAGAGCCACAAGCTCGATACCATTGTGAGCAACATCACCCGGATGACCACTTGGATAATTATTGCCCAGTGAGCATCGAGGAGCTAGTTAAATCTCGGACAAAATCTTAAAGTACAAAATAAGACATAAAGTACCACATAATAGATGTTCAATACAATTAATTTCACAGAATTATCTGACATCACACTGTTTCCAGTAAGCTGAAGCTAGACCTTTGGGACAAATTAGGTGAAAATCTCAGCATCGCAAACCAAACTCCCTCCAATTTGATAAGTGTGTCGTTTTCACACCAAGAGAATTTTGTTTTGACCCAAAGTATCAATATTCAACCAGGATGCCTAA
The DNA here is from genome assembly GCF_026168435.1 of Sesamum indicum. Taxonomy (NCBI): domain Eukaryota; kingdom Viridiplantae; phylum Streptophyta; class Magnoliopsida; order Lamiales; family Pedaliaceae; genus Sesamum; species Sesamum indicum. The sequence continues at coordinate 23,507,692 of NC_142662.1, forward strand.
CAGATAAAAAAATTTTCTTCCAGTAGTTAATAAATCTGGTTTTTTTGAATCTTGATTATTGAATTGTCACATTTTTTAGTGAAGCACAGAATGCATCTGATCACATAATTACTACCTCCTGGTTATCATTATTCCAAGGCAAAAGATGGTCAATAGCAGATATTGCATTTACTAATATGCTTGATAGTGGATCATAGCATAGAAGGTGAGGGAACGGTGCAACTTCCTTATTCGCAGAGATCGGGTTAGAGCGCATAAGTATGCAGTATAAGAGGAGATTGCTGTTTGTCTAAGACGAAGGCTAAAAATTCTTTTTATGAATTTGACCTATTTTGAAGCTTAACATTGAGGTCCTGAAGAATTAAAAGAAATTATGGAATTATAAGCACAGCAGGGTGGAATGATGATCAATAAAATCCTAACACAAGCTTTATAGCTTGTTATTCCGGTGCAAATTCTGGAACTCCAATTTATAAGTAAAACAATTGCAAACTAACAGATGTCAATGCTCACCCGATCAAGCCCTTCTGGAAGAGGATCTACAACAATTGAAGGGATCTCCTCCATCAAGTTATCAGGGTTTCCCGAATGCAAAATCCGAGTAAAGCCTCCCATATCTGATCCAGGCACATCTTTCATTTTCTTGTACCAATAGTACATAATCCGGCATTGCCATTTGCTATAAGGTGCATCCGTAGCTGTCAGCGCAACATGGAATTTTGCACCACCTCCCCCTCTCAGCTCATCTGGCCTACTAACAATAGGATCATGCAACTCCCCTGCATCACTCCTATTACCCTTGTGCATCACCAAAATCAACAAATTATATGTTGCAATGAAGAAACCAAACGCCAATAACACCAACAATAATGGCGACGCACGCCCTGCATTTTTCCTTCCAATCATTTCCACTTAACTGAAGATCCAATTAATCCACTCTAAATCTCAAGGTGTTTCACAACCCAATTTCTCAACCAACAAGATTCTCGAAACCGAAACCAAAAACCCTCCTCTGATCACCAGTCCCAGAATCCACTTCCAGCAAAAAGACTGCACTTTTAGCACAAATACCCAGTGATCATGGCAAATTTCCTCCTGAATTTAAAAGGGCACAACTGATGTAATCTTTCAGCTTCTCTCACAAAAACACCATCCCCGAAATCAAAAAACCTGTCAAACATTTACCGAGTCAAAAAAAGACACTTTCAGCTCCACAAGGGAGAAAACGGGTCTGAAATATTACTAAATTGATCAAGCAGCCTAAACAAAACAACACAAACAAACATTCCCAGGTACAGATGTAAGCTATATAGAGTATAATAATAATACAGACATTGCGTGTAACCACAAGAAAAGGATATTCTCAAGAAATTAGACGGCATAACAGCGCAGTAAAAAATAGTAGGAAACAGGCAAAGAGCAGATCTAAGAATATACCAATGGAGAAGGAGACGGGCCAAACACAACAGATGGAAGTGTTCAGGGAAAGACACAGAGTATGTAATGACGAAGAAATTTAATGTCAACGTTCTGTAGCAGTGGGTTCTGACCAGATCCATCCATAAATAATACTATCATCACTAATCATCATTCCTCTTCCCTCACTACTAAATTATTCAATATTAATAATCATAAAATTAAATTACAATCAGCTTTTCTAAAATATTAATAAATTACAAATATTTGTTAGACTATCTTAAATTTTATAGAATATTTTATAATTTTTTAAAAATAAAAAATATTTATAATTATAGCAAAAAAATTGGGAAAAGTCTGTCGTAATTTATTCTAACAGTAATTTAAATACAATATTTCTTTTTTTTTTTTTGAAGAAAAGGGTTAGTAGTGTAATTAAGGTACAAGAAACCTGGGTCAACTATAAACGGTAATAACTAAGAAGGGGTAGGTTTTTGTTTATGGGATTAATTGCATTTAGATCCCTTTGCAAATGTTAAATTGTTAATTCTGTTCTTTACTTTTTCAAAATTATGAAATTTCTCTTTTCAAATTGTCACTGTCGCACACACATTCTAATATCATGCCCAAAAATAATAACATCAGCAAAAACGTCTTATTTTGTAATTTATAGTGCTTGCGTAAATAAACTACATTATGGTAAAAAAATTGAATATATACATATAGAGAGTAAAATATTATTGATTATAATTATTAAATTAGAGAAGCTCGTTATAATTATTAAATATTCAGTAGTGTCAAATCACGTATATTTTTTATTTGAATGAAATTTATAGTTATACTTTTTTATTAATCTAGAACTGTTAGTATGTCATATCAAAGCATTATAAAAGAATATACTATTAGTTCATAATATTGATGAATGAAATTTTTATATATATACACACTAGTATATATAGCATACTCAAATGTACGTGCAGAACTAAATTTAAATTTTAAAAAATAATTATCTTTTTAAAAAATATATCTTAATTGTATAAAATTTTAAAAGTCACATGTCATGTTCAATATGCATAAACTGAAGTCTCTAACTTCATGAGGCCTCAGTTTCGCCAATTAAATTAGACTCATTGGCATATGCTTCTATATCTTATTAGTTAGTATTAAATTTAATATCATGATTTCAATATTAAATTTAATAAAATCTTTTTTATTCCAAAATTATTAATTTACTCGATTATGATCCATTTATTTTTAAATTTTTTATTTAACTATAAATATTTTTATTGTTTATATATAAAACATCTATCATTGAAAATTTAAAATTATATTATAATAATTACATAATGATTCAATTAAATAAATATATCATAAATAATTGAATGGGTAATAGAACTCAAAAAGTGTATACCCATAAAGTGGTGAATTTGCATAGACACTAAATAGTTATTATTGGATAAATTCCACCACATCTATGATTGAAAAAACGCATAGGATATGACTTACTTGATATTATATTATAGATGAATGAAAAAATATCATATAACATACGCAGCAGCAGTTACACCTGAAATGTTCAAATTATATTTCAGTCTATCTTATTATAAATTAAACTACCTTTTTTTATAAGGGATAAGTAATTTAATTGATTCTCGTTCGTCATTTGACATGTTATACTCATGCATCAATGTTTTTGCTCTACATGATAATTTATTTAATTTATGTATATTTTTCGTCTAACCTATTCTAGTATGATTAGTGATCTGACATTTATATGTATGCTAGAAAATTTCTCAATGTGTTAACTCCTTTCAGTTTTCATGAATTTTTCTAGTTATTTCGTGTTATATCATTCGGATATTTCTGAACATTTTGATCTATCTTACTACAAAAAGTATTTTTTGTAGGGGATGGGTTATTTCATTGATTTTCTTATCGTTTAACCTATTTTACTCTTCAAATTATTTATTTTACATAACAATATATTTAATTTATTTCATTTGTCATCTAACCTATTTCGATATGACAAGTGATCTAACTATTTCTCATTTATATTTATGCTCGGTAATATCTCAATGTGTTAAATTCTTCCAATTTTTATAAATATTTTTAGTCATTCGTGTCAATCAACTTCAAACTTCTTTCAATATATAGAAAACTAAAATAAATAAATAAAAAATAACAATATTATTAAAATATTTTGTAATCCAACGATTTCATTGGTTGTTGTGTTTTTTGAACATCTCCATTTTCTTGCTTTCCAAGACTTTGTCCCATATTTTGTTTGCAAATTGTTAAGAGTCTCTTCATCATAAACGGTTTTTCATACTATTTTTCAATTGGTCCAAATGCATTCTAATTATCATCTTTTGTTTGCACTAAAGATAGTTCACATAAATGATACCTTCAATCATATATGATGTTACCTACAATTTAAATATGACAATGCAAGTGAAGGGATAAATTACTCAAATCAAAAAAATAAAATACCTATTCATACTCTTATAGATGTAGATTTCAAAACTAAAAACTGAAAATGAAAATTTACCTTATTTGGTTGTGTTTTTATTTCCAATTTTCAGATTATGACGTCTATTGCGCACACGTGAATCAACTAATTAGAAATTGTCCTCAAAAATACGCCACGTATCAAAAGGACATCATGTATTTTATTTAAGAAAATATTTTATGCACATAGTATGTGTATATGTTGAATGTTGCAAAAGATGAAATAGACTTTGCAACAGAAAACCCGATCCGCTTTTGTACGTGTGGTAACAACCACAGTAATCAAAATGCAACCAGTTCCATGTGTAGCAAACTAACATGGACAAACAATCATTGGATATTTCAAGAACATCTTTTGTTGTTAGGGATGTCTATGGATGACTAAAGCAGTTCTTATTTCAGTTATTCTACAGATCAAAGGTTGAAAATCACTCAAACATAACTTAAAATGTTAACAATGGCAACTGAAGCAATTCCCTGGAAATTTCAACCTCAAACATAACTTAAAATGTTAACAATGGCAACTGAAGCAATTCCCTGGAAATTTCAACCTCAAATCCGTGTTAGAAAAAGGCCCTGCTGCCATAAAACACCCTGGAATTATCCTTTTTCTTCTTCTCAATCTCCATTTTCTTGTCTGGATTCTGAATTACATCCCCCTCATTATCACCATGAGGCTTATCCAGATCCATTGGGAGCTTCATTTTCGCCAGGGACTCGGTGAATTGCTGCATGCTCCTCATGTACATGTCGACTATCTGTTGTTGCATGACCGATTCCTCGGCCTCCAGCTTGATGTTTCTGACTAAGCTCACAGGATTTTTACTCAGTTCTTGTTTGCTCTCCTCTTCTTTTCCTGAGAAATTCCGCTCGTTTTCCTCCGGAGACTCGTTTTTCTTCTTTGAGGTGGGAGTTTCCGCAATGACTGATGATGCATTGTTATCAGGGGACGTGGAGAAATCTGTGAAGAAACGGCTCTTTTTCTCCATTGAATCGGCTGAATTCCGGTCGTCGCTCAAGCTTGTCATGGTGGAACTGAGAAAACCAGAGTTTTGGATGCTCCCGTCTGGAGATACAGAGTCAGCCCGGTACTCGTCTGAGGAGTTGCCGACCATCTCATAGTCTTCAACAGGCACATCTGGTGTAGCCCCAAGATGGAGAAACGAGCCGTCAGGCTTTTCCAGCCACGGCCTCAAAAGGGTCCCGTTTTTCGCAAAGTATTCTGAGACCATCTGCTGGTTTTGGTTAACTATATTCATGTCAGGGAATTCTATCCTGGAATACTCATCTGGTATCTTTTTGTCCAACAGGAGTTCAGGAGTTGCAGCAGAATCAGCCACTGAATCAGCAAAAGGAGCTGACAGGGGATTGTTGAGGGGAGGTTTTGCATTCAGGGAAAGTGACAGTTTGATGGTACCAGCTGGAGAGTGGAACAGGTCAGTTGATGACAGATCGAAATCTTGGGTCACCTTTCCTTTACCGTAGACAGAAGAAATCGGGACCAGAGCAAATCCGAGAAGCTGATCATCCATGTAGTTCTTGGCTCTGCTCAGCATCCATATCTCACATTTCAGGACAGCATCTACCTGGTTGATTTTCATGATCATATCTTCGTTGAAGTCCGGGTTCTTACCCCCACCGTTGATGATCCTGGTTGAGAGAATTTCGTCGGGATTGTAAGTGAGAGAGAATTTTGCATAGACATCCTGGTTGTCGTAGATGCATATGTTGTGAATGTTCCTGGCATGATGAACATGGATTTCAAGAATACCAGAAAAGGCATCCTCGGGTTGTGGATTCGGGTTGTAGACAAACCGAGTTGCCTTAACGAAGGTATCCATGTTCTTCTAGTCCAGATTCAGGACACCTGGATGAGACTAGCAGCAGAGATCACAACGATCAGGACAACCAACTTCAAATTCTAACAGAGACTCTCAACAACAAACACACCAACGTGACTTTGAAGAAAAAACAAGGACGGAATAAGTGGGATTTGGAGTGACTATGTGTTGTGTGTGTGTGTATGAGAGAGAAAGAGAGAGAGAGAAGAGAAGATTATGCAAGTAGAAAGTGGAAGTCAGCAGTAGGTGAGAAAGAAAGGAAATAAAGGGAATGATGATGTTTAGATAGTATTGTGGTTTGGTGGAGATGGTGAAATTGCTTTGCTTGACAATGCAGCTTATTCCACTTTCCCTGCGATGAAAACTTGCTCCACTAGAGGCAATGGAGGTCCCCATAAGAGGCCCCATCTTCATAATTCATCACCACTCTTTCTCCCCTGCTCTCCAAAGCCTCAACACCCCTGATTTTTATTTCATCCATCCCACTAAGACAGCATGTCAAATGTTTATTTGCTCGCACGCCGCTTGATGTCTCAATGTCACGGCAAGAAACCGTAATATCATTCTGAAAGAATTATGTCATGGCCCAAGTCCTATAATGTTAGAACCTTTGATCACCACTCAAAAGGTGTAATTCTAAGTGTTTACGTAGACTTCTCCACTGAGGTTCTCTGTTGTTGATGCTAATAGCCAAGTAGGCGAAATCACAATTACGACTGTATAACACTACAAAATATCAGAGGCTAACCCATTAATAGAAAAATGAGATTAGACAGGAATCTAACATTACATCCAGTTTACAGGCAGAAAATATACAGTACTTAAGTCTACAGATACTAAACCTAGGAGGGGACGATAATGGGCAATAACATGAGACAGCCCGTGTTTTTGTAATCCAACATCTAGTATCTTTATTTGAGTAATGCAGGGAATACTGTACAGATTTGCCTAGATCCAGGCTTTGTGAAATTCTCTTCACTGCAGAATGATCTACTTACGACCCAACCTCACCAGGAGTTGTTGATGCTTTGCTGCAGCAGCCTTGTCCGCTGCTTCACGCTTCAAAGCCCTTTTTGCACGTCGGCCAACTAGTTCTTTAGCAGGAGTCTCCTTCTTCTTACGCTGATGGGATGGACCAGCACCTGCATCCAGGACAGAAGGGCGAACTATTGGCCTTGCTTCTTGTCTTCCTGCCCTAACGTATCCGTTGTCTCCCCATCGTCGATTACCTATACGGAGACTTGGGGAACTACCTAAGTAAACCTCATCCAGATCGTCTTCCTCATCGTCATACTCATACTCTTCTACTTCAAACATCTCCTCTTTTTCCACTTCAACCAAAGGTTTAAACCATGCAGCTCTTAGAAGAAGGCAGACGCTCTCCTCAAACATATAATCATGGATGCTGTTCAAAAGAGCAACAATTCTTGAGACATGGAAACAAAACAAAATACATAATCTCAAAATCTACAAGCTTCTGTCTGTTAATAATCATATCCTGTTGCAACTCATTTTTTTCCCTAAAAGCGTTGTGCCTGATTTGATGACATTAATCAACAGATCAAACTCACAGTTTTTCTTGACCATGAAAGGTATAAGCCAATTTCCCGTATCTTCAGACACAACATAAGCATCCATATATTTAGCAAGGTGTCACTCTGAGCTACACCCTGCCTGGATGCACTATATAGGGGACGTATTACCAGGAGATTTCCATATAACATGACAATATTCCTTCTATCAAGGACATTCGGTAGGAATGTCAGAACTCCTGGTTTATACAAGATCTTATTCTCAAATGCAGTTAGTTTATTCTTTCTTCCTTCATCTTGAAATGCCTAATACACATCCAGGGGTAAACCTTAACTTCTTAAACCATCCTCTCAGATCAATTACAATCTACATTCAGTTTTCAAGGATAAATTTGGTAACAGGATCACACAAATTATATTTTCCTAAAGCAACTTTCGGTGCAAACAATCACAATAGGTCCCCTAATAGAAGGGCGAACATATTGGGGGGGGGGGGGGGGGGGAAGAGGGGCGGGCGGCATGCTTTTGGAATACCTTCCATCAAGTGCTCGATGAATATGGAGGAACTCAAATGGATGTTTACACTGAGGGCATGTTGGTTCCTTTTTGCAAGACGCCCAGCGCAAGATGCAAGTAACACTGAACAAAACATATGTGAAACCGTCAGCAACAGAATTGGCATGCCATAGTGCCGAAAGATAATTGAACAAGCTTTCACTTCCAAAGCAGTAACCAGCAAAAATGTTATATCCCAGATTTGCACCAACCCGTATCCACAATAGATTATTACATTCCTAAATATATAAATTACCCTTTCTGTTGCCAGAAGCCAGATATTCTATTTCAATGTTTCTTTATTACTGTGGCTGGACTTTACCCCCACCCTGTTGTCATTTCTAGTAAAATAGCAACCAAAGCTATATTACAGTTTGGAATACTAAATGAATGGATGAAACTACACATTTAATCGACATAAAAAATTTAGTTAGGGAAGCTATAGATGCTATTCCAAGACCACAGTAACAGCGAAGAAAGATGCAGCAACTACAAACATTGCTGCAACAGTTAGATGTGAGGATAAGAATGATAAGTATCTTCAACTGAATTCATAATCATTTCTGTTCATTCGTCCTTTAATTTCTAGAGCAAACAAATGAACAGGCTTTTTTGTGAAAAGAAACAAAAAGGTGAAGATGGGAAATAAGCATAAGTAGACAAAGTCTGTTTTACCATAAAGTTTATGTGAAACAAGTCAATGGGAGCAAATCAGCACATGTTGACCCTTCTAAATGATACAAAATAGTAATAATAAAATAAAACCTCGAAGAAATTTCATCTAGTAATTAAGCTTTGTCAATTGGACGATTCTGATCAGGATCAATGCCTTGGATAGCAAAAGTAGAGTTTCTTTCCACTTGAATTGTATAAAGAGCTAATCTGTTAAGCTCATTATGAACAGTTAAGCTAACACAAAAGCAAAAGCAGGAACAGAGATCCAAAATAAGTTGTTTTCCATGGACTACCTAATTTCCACCTTATTCTAAGACCTCAATCCAAAACCAATTTCCTACTTAGAAACTAACATTTTTATTGTCATTAGTGTTTAAAGCAGCATCTTTAATATGGGCAACTGAAGAACTCACCAATTCACATTCAGTAAGTCTTTCACAAGGAAATGCAAGCTTTAAGAGGTTACCAAAGCACCAATCTCACACCAAACAAATCACAAATACAAGCTCAAGAGAAATTTCCATGCTTCAACCGATACACATGCAACAATGTGATGAACAACACAATCTTAGTCCCAAATCAAGTGTCATGCGACATATTATGACGCATCCTTCAAAATAGAAGGAGAGATTCACAAGCAACTTCACACTGAACTTCATTATGCAATTTGTACAAACAGTTACAGGAAATAAAAAAGAGTCAGACAAACCAGTAGCCATGCTCGCAACCTTTTACAAGGGCTGTTTCTTGAAGCACAATCTTATTCAAACATATTGCACAGACGCCATGATGGTTATTAATGTTAATATTGTTAGTGTCACACACCCCTTGGTTAATCTCCTCTACTGCTTCTGTACAATTCTCCTTCATGTCAGCCTGAAATGCATAGACATTCAACTCAGTCTATTTACAAACATATCCAAGTAACTATGAAACGTTATGAAGATTAACCAAAAAGATCACACAAACTCCTAAAATCAAAAGAAATAAAAGCATTTAAAACAGTTAAAAGATGGTATAAATGTATATACTTATACATACGCACAGTTTTTACATATTGCAGTCATACATAACTAATTGCTAATCACAGTATTTCCAGGGAAATGGGTAGCAAAAACTCCAGAAGAAAACGGTTCTTTTCTTACCCTGCCCCCCAACCCCCAATTTTCCCTCTTCTAATTTGGAACTCAGTAAAGCAACTTAGGGAATCAACTTCGGAACTGCGAACAACAAACGAATTGAATCCATTTTCCTCATTCGGAACAAATTGGACAACTCTTCATTCAACTAACGCCAAGGTTCAACATATAAACAGATCCCATCAAACCAAATCAACCAAAAATAGTCGCCACACAAAGAGAACCCATATACCGTAAACGATCAAATGAGCTACATAATGCAACAACCAAGAACGGGAACAAGAACAAGCTGCAAGAACCTGTTCGTGGATTGCGAGATCCTGAAGACCCTGAACGAGCTCCAGACCAACGATTTCAGGCGCTGAGGACATGGTGATTTTCCTTATAATCTGTACAGCAATAATCTAAACTCTAAAATCCTATATATTTACAGATATCTATATATCTGTAAATACAGAGACAATTCAAGCAAAAAAAAAAAAAGGAGAAAAAGAGGATAGATTCTAGAGGATTATTCTGATTCCAGAGAGGGAGGAGGGAGAAGGGGTGGGCGGGCCAATGTGAAAGGTGCTATGGACCGTATAAATACAGGAAAGAGCATATGCCAAGACTGTCGGACTTATTTCCCATCTTTGAATGAAAAATAGTTGTGCTCCGGAGAGTGTACCTTCGGCTCCAAGTATTGTACGTATTGGGTTTCTTGTTTTACTTTGTTTTGGGATGGGTCAAAGAGTTGTGGCGGCTAAGCCACACACAAAGCAATTACTTAGGGCCAGGGTAAAATTGTAGAGGAGGAGAAGAGGATTATTAATTTTACTTTAATAATAGTAATTAATTATTAATAAATTATTTATTATTGAAATTAATAATATAATTATAATTAAATTATTTAATAAATTTAAAAAAAAAGATTATTTGCTTTTCTCTTTATTTTATTATGTACGTCATTAATTATTAAGAGTAAAGCTACTCAACCGATGTAAAATATTCCACCTCAAAATTATTTTTAGGTTTAAAATGATAAATATGCAGAATCAAAATAACTTATTGCTGAAATTCATGTAGGAACATTCTCTTTGAATTTAAAGAGAAAGTTCGAATACATATTTATCATGATTTAGATTGAGAAATGCACTGGAGTACATATTTGTATCATGCACCTGAATTTATATATGAGAACGTGCATCTATTACCAAAAACAAGTCAGTTATGGATATTATTGGTGGGGTTGTGCAGATTCAGTCTAATCTCATTTTTGTTCCACAAGAATCAAGATCAAATGAGTCTCGTTCTCCAGCAAAATAATTGTAAGTCAAGTACAAGATTCTCCAGATCAAGTAGGCCGGTTATGAACTGTTTATTTCGCCAAAGTGCGTTAAAACATTACTCAATTCAATCGTTGTAGCCCTCACAAATGCGGCAGTGCGTCAGACTTGACTTTTATCAAATCAAGTATTATGAACTGACCACCAAAAATTAATAAAGTGACAAACTCTGAATCTCGAGTGTTATTCAAACATATGATATTCAAATATCTTAGCCCAATTGATGGAGAGTCGTTGTCGCCCAATTGCACTCCACATTGGAAAACAATTGGGGCAGGCAGATATGGGTCATTTGGGCAATAATCAAAATTGGGCCAAATATTCAAAAATTCTAAAAGTGATCTGCAATTAAGGAATATCATTAGCGATTGCTCCTTAACATAAAAAATGAATAAATTATTATTATATTAGAAATATAATCTATTTAGTATACATATTAATAATATTAAATTTTTAATTAAATATATTTATAAATACTATTCAAGGCTGGCCTGTCCCCACCCCAAATTCGACCAGAATCGACACAATAAAAACCCATCCTTACATTCAAACCCAATAATTTAAATAAGATTAGTTATAATTTTGATTCTATAATTATAAGAAGTCGACATCAACATGATCGTCGAAAAATTCCAAAATTCCCAAACTAATTATCAATTTCCGGCGAATATACCAAAAAAAAATTCTACTATTCTTAATTATCAATATTTATTTTTATAGAAAATTCACATATTGTAACATAACCAAAATTACAGTTAAGCCTTTTATTTTCATATTACCCTTGTAGTAAGATTTACAGTATATGAGCATTGATTTACTTTTATAATTTATTATCTTTATTACTTTATTCATTAAGAAATTATGGTATAGTTAATACAATAGAGTATTTTGATGTAATTAATTATTTTGTAATAATAAATTTTGTGAGCAATAATCCACAAGCGCCACTTGTTTTTGTACCCTTTGTATGGTGACAATGAATCCAAGTTCCAAAAAAATAAATATAATATGTTTAATGCACAATAAATACACATCAATTCAAATAAAATAAAGTGGGGTAGAGGAGAAGCATAAATTTACAATAAAGATCAAATTAATGAGACAAATAAATAATAGGTATGGTGGACCTTTAATTCTATTCACAAACACAAAGTGCCAGCTATATTTGTTTTAAAGACACTATAAGGAAAAAGAAATATATATATATATATATATATATAATAAAGATAATTTACAGCTACATTTTCTGAAATTTGATATAATTACGAATACCTTCCTATTGTTTGAAAATTACAAATACCCCATTGAATGAAAAATAATTATTTAGTACCTCGATAATGTGAGGTAGAAATCACTTATTGATTTTTTTTAACAGAAGTTTAAAAAAATGTAAAAATGTCTGAATGTGAGTAAAGTAAATAATTCATAATGCATATTAGTCATAAAAATATTTATAAAAATTTTTAAAATATGTATAAGATTATAATTCATAATCCAAACGGATATTTTGGTCAATTCACCACAAATCTTAGATAAAAATCTAATGGAGCCTGCCGAATGAGCTCGTTGTTAAACAAATATTAAAATAAGGGGTGTGTTTGAAACTTCTCAAATAATGAGAATTGTGTCTATAATTATGTCAAATCTAAAAAAAATGATTCGTTTACCCTAATTATAATTATGTATACTGAACTATATTGTTGCAAAATTGCATTAGGAATTAAATACAATATATAAAAATATCAAACAGTATGAATCATATTCATTAACCTCATTACCAACATAATATAGATGTTGTTTGACTGAATTTATTTAAAATATTTTATAAGTTCTTACATCTTACCAAAATTTTGAAGACGTTAAATCTTATATTAAAAATATGCACTTAAAGTATTTTGATAAATAAGGTGTATTATTACAAAATATTAGAGTATTGAGCATAACAAGGTCTTCATAATAATGATCGAAAAAGCCAACAAAATATTAAATTTAAATCATATAATATATATTTTTACTTTAGGGAGAAAAACGTCAATTATATGAATGATAAAAGTGAAAATACTAACATTTTGAGAATGTTAGTTTGTCTATTATTTCGATAACAATTAACGAGCTCAAAATATCTTACAAGAAAAAGATTGGTTTAAGTGTAGTATTTTTCTAAAATATATATATATATATATATATAATTACAACTATCTTATTTTAGAATTTTATAACCTCTTATCTAAAAAAAAATTACAAAACAATTTTACAAAATTTATAAGCTCAGCTAAACACCCTTTTAAGGAGGTGTTTGTTTAAGATAATTTAAAAAATCTTATAAACTCGTATCTCTTATAAAATATTTTTAAAATTTATAAAATATTATATTTTATTCTAAAAATAAAATTAATAAGCTTATAAAATGTTAGTAATTATAAATTTATGATTAATTTAAAGAGATATGTTAATATATCGGAAATAAGTTTACAACTCCTCTTTTTTTTTTTTTTTAAAGGACTTATAAACTCTAGACATTTTATTTTTAGAATTTATAAACTCTCTTTCAAAAAAAATTATTAAACGCTTTATAGCTTATAAACTTTCAAATATTTTATAAGATGTTTAAAAGACTTATAACCTCACACGAACACCCTCTAACGCTACATTTTATTTATCGATTAAAGTTAAGGATTTCAAATCTCTAACAGTAAATCTTTTCGATTTAAAGGGATAATTTGTATTACAAAACAATTTAAATACTTCATTTCTTATTATGAAGAATATTTTGTAAAATAAATTATTGAATTTATAATTCTTTTGATTTAGACATTTTCAAAATTATTTCTCCAAATATTAAGGGGCGTCTATCAATATTTTATAATAAGTCCAAAAGTAATAAATAAGTTTTGTCAAACCCTTTACTCCCACTTATTAACAACTAATTTACCAAACAATTTCCAAATTTTTACCTAATTATTTTCTTTGAAATTATTTAAATTGAACACTTTTAGAAAATCTTCCAAGGGATCCAGAGCACCCTCCCCACCCCCCCCCCAAAAAAAAAAAAGAAAATCAAAACATGGGCACCATTGATTCACCAATAATCTCTTGCTTGAATGATGAGATTGAAATTTTTAATTCCTAGAGGCCGTAAATTCGAGTTTTATGAATGTAGATGTATTTTAGTAATCTATAAATGTACTACATATTAAATACTGTAATAATATATTGATTGCTTTAAAAATATCAATATTGAAAAAAATACCCACACACCATTAATTCTATTTTTATTAAGTATAAAGATTAAAATGCAAATTAAAGTGAAATCCTACAACTAATATTCACAATATATATATATATATATATACTCAAACCAAGACTCAATATTGAACACCATATTTAGCAGTAAATTATTTAAAATATAATTTTAGCTATTAAATCATTTTTATAGTATATAAAATAAAATGTTAATTACACTAAGACCCTCTCTACCGGAACTACACTTTTGCTCAAAAAATGTTTAAAATTAAACTTACACCCCCTTTAAAATTCAAAGTTTAACTTGACTTTTTGTTAGTATTTAAACCGAAAATACTAACATTAGCTAATTTAGCACTCATTTAATATTTTCATGTAATAATTTTATATTATAAAAGAAGAAAATATAATAATATTAACCTCACACAATATTTATATATATTATTTACCTTCATAAAATACATAAAAATATTAAATAAAAGACAAGATATATATATTTTTTTTGTTTACATCATCATTTTCCATCCAAACTTCACAGGAAAGTAAGGTATAAATCGAGAATTTTCAGAAGTAGTGTAGGTGTAATTTTAAAATATTTTTAGAAAAAAATATAATTTAATATTTTTAGAAAAAATCTAAGTATAAATAACCTTAAAACAAAAGACAAATAAGATATAGAAATATTTTTTTTTTAAAAAAAAAAGCCAATGTGCTTAAATAAAAATGTGAATTTTGATGCACAAAGACAAGAACATGTTTTGTATGTTATAGCCGAAAGATAAGGTTTCGTACAACAAAATCATAGAAAACAGAAGAAAACGTAGACAAGAGGAAAGTGGCTTCCAGTGAGCATGCGAGTGTGTTCAAATCAGATGACAGAATTTAAACCAATCATACAACGACCAAGATACACTTGTTATGTAATTGATCATTTTTTTTTTAAATTATACATCAATCATACCACAAATATATTGCACTGCACTTCTCATGTAATTTTTTCAGATCGGACGGAATTCGAGCTAAAATTCCCGTAAAATTCAATTATTTTTCTGTTTGCAGACATTAAAAAAGCAGACAGCACAATGCACATGATGATGAGAAACGCAATGGCAGCGGCGGAAAAAGGTCAATTAATTGCAGCAAATTATATATATAATTGAATCCACGGCCACAGGAGTCAGCACTGCTGCGTAATTCCCGCACACAATCTTCTGTCCTTACACTACATGTCAAACTCTCCACACTACCCCATTTGTCCTGTCCACCTCCCATATTGCAAGAAATATTCCACCATTGTTTTCTTATGAAAACATGCTATTCCATACATTATTCAGTACATTCGTATCTAAATATATCGATAACTCCAAATTAAAAAATAAACACCCTCAAACGCACCATTTACAGCTCGAGCAAGGCCTCATTATTCAGAAATCAAATATAGGCACACTCGCAAGACCATATAACAAGAAATACTGCAGCATTATTAATGCAGTTAGTCTGTTGAAACTGTACACCAATTACATGATAAAATAGCTGAGTGCAACTCAACTCGGTTCGGACTATAAAACTTTCCTTGAAAAGCCCACATCGGAATTCAAATTGGACATAGACCTAATCCACAAGGAATAAAGAATTGTAGAATAATGCCATGAGAAAAATGTAGCTAGACTTTCATTAAAAGCCATCAAAAGTGCTCAAAGTCAATAACATTTCATAGTATAATATTCAAAATTTGAGCATTTATAAGACATAATGCAGTGAAAAAAGCACAATTTCATGCAAACAATTATGTTTAAACAAAAGGGAAAGCGGAAAAAAAACTAAAACACGCGCATTATAAGTCGGAAGCTCAATAAGTGAATGTAATTAAAACGCAATCATCAAATAGCACTAAAGAGTGCCGAAAGTGAAAATCCAATCACTGCTCTTAATTCCCCAACAATATACGTACGATGGCGACATCGCAACAAACGAAAGTCTAAAGTAGTAACATATTAACTCATACCTTGCTCAAGCTTCCACTTCTATATGACCATTACAAGAAAATTCTGACTCTTTGGCCGGACTCGAGTTACTCACTTAGCAAGAAATTATTACACGTATCGTGTAATTAGTGTACAATTAATGACCATGACAAGCCAACAACACTTGTGATGGGAATGCTCTCTCTATTACATGAAGACTAACAATGTCATGAATTCACATGAGATAATGCATTGTTGGGGATGTTAAAGTTAAATTGATTCTCTTCTTTAACGGCTTAAGCGTTTAGATGAGATAGTCGTTCATGAGCTGACAAGATGAAAAACCTTAAAAACACAGGGAGAAGATGCGTGGCACATGTACAGACAGCTTAAGTAGTACATATATAATTAACAAGATTGGTGTAATAACGATAAAAATTCGTCATAAGAAGGACGACAAGCTAGTAGCACATTATAGTAACTTCATACATTTGAAGTCGTAAAATTCTGAGAAGTGAACTTATTATGCACACATTGTACTCTTGCAAATGTGTGATACAGCATACATATATATAGACAATATGTCCAAATATAATTACTGTAAGAAAAGAGAGAGTTATCTTTTTCTTGACAGATGATGATACTCTTCTTGGAATGACTAAGGCATTAAGGGTGGTGCCTAGAGGCAAGAGCTGAAAACCAAATCTAGAACAAGAATAATTACCAACAGTGATCAAAGATAGTAATTTGAAAGAGGGCAAATGTCATTTCAATATTACTTCATCACTCTTGATCAACCTTACCAAGAAAATCAGTTTATTGGGTTACCATAAGTTGATCCTGCAAGCAACCCGCCGCCCGAGGAGGCGTACATATCAGATGGATCAAGAACTGGAGGTGACGAGGAGGCGGCTCCGTTTCTTCCGCCACCATTTCCTCCACCACCACCGCCGCCGCTGCCGCTGCCACCCAAGTGCAATTCGGATATGTTTGGAAAACCGTCGCCTCTATTACCTTCAAACCCTTGATCGTATAGGAAACCTTTGAAAACATGGCCGCCTATTCTGACTACTGCCTGATATGCATACTCGTCCTCGCCGTCGTCGAGCGCGGTTACTCTTACACACTTGAAGACTGCCGGCGCGCGGACTTGGCCTGGCAGTGATTCTTTGAAACTTGCATCTGTAAACATATCAAGCAAAACCCACGTTATATTTCTAAGGAAAATTAGGTCACATAACCCGGAATTTAATACACTGGAGGGGTTTGAGATTTGGAAAAGATTGTACTTTGATGGCTAGAGCTGGTGTCGAAGCTTCTTGGCGGGGTGGTGTTGGAGGTAGAAGTATGAGAAGTAGTTTGAGATGCGCCGCTGAGTCTGGGTTTCTTGGCGCCGGAAGTAGACTGTGAAGAACCCGCCGTGGCTGTATTGGTGGCCATGAGCTGCCGCTCGCGGCGGCGTGCGGCGGGGACCCAAGTGCTTTTGACGTGCGTGGTACAATCATAGCCTCTACTTCTACAGCAGGTTCTGCATCTCCTGTGGGAACAGTCTTTCTTGGCTTGGTTTCCGCAATCTTGACAAGTGGTTGCTCCCATGGATGAAGAACCTCCAATACCACCGGAAGTACTGCCTCCGCCGTTCCCACTTTGGAGAAGATTTGTGTGATCAACAACCATGGGTTTCTTCAAGTAATTAGCCGGAGAATTCTGTCCCTGCTGGTGTTGCCACAGCTGCATGCCGCCGCCGCCACGGTGGCGGGAGTTGTTCAGAACGTCATCATCTGCTGCAGCACCACTACCACCACCGGAGCCACCAATACCTGACTGCGCGAGACAAGGGGTGGCAGTGAGGAGAGGTATCACGCCAACCCCAACGCCGATGGCGTTGGAGGCATTGAGTGAATGAGGATCGAAGTTGATCGTGGTGGCCGCTCCAGCGGCAGCCTCCGAATGATGGTGCTGGAAAGATGACGCCGGAGCTACAAAGAAGAATTCCGGGGGAAGGCCACAGTTGATGTGCCTGGTGGCTGCGGAGGAGGGCCACATTCCCCCAGCGGCCGCTGCGCTGGAGTTGGCAGCGGCGGCGGCAGTCGGGCCGGCATTGAAACCCAACGAGAGGTCTCCAGCTGAGGATGACGAGGACGCCACCCAATCAGCAAAGGCGCCAGAATCAGAAGGCAGCCTCCGAGTAGTAGCCACAACTGCTGATTCTGTCTGAATTCTTGATATATATATATATCTATCTTCTTCCTTAATTTATACGTCTTCACAACACAAACAAAGATCGATATATACAGATAGGTACAAAACTCATGTAAGTCTCTATCAAGTGCAAGAACGGACCTTTTTTTCCCCAAATCTTGAAGAATCTACGAGGGAGTCGTTAATTACTGTCTGGATGAAAAACAACAAAAAGAAAAGAAAAAAAGAAAGTGGGCCGGGTGTCTGAAATTCTTCAGAACAGAAGAAGATTTAGAGACAAAGAGAGAGAGAGAGAGAAATAAAGATAGAGATGGATGTATAGAGAGAGAATAAAAGAGGGGGGCAGGGATGCTGTAAGTAGCAATTACTGCTGGTGATGGGGTCGTCTTCTTCTATCTATCTGCTGAGCTTCCACTCCATATGTTACTGCTACTTACTGCTACTGTGTCTCTTTGGCTTTTTTGATGAAAAAAGTTTGTCTGAGAGAGGGACTTGTGAACTTCCCATGCCACTACTACTCTTTCACACCACAACCGTAGAGAGAGAGAGAGAGAGAGTTGAAGCCTGAAGGGAGACCCCTACAAACAGAAAAAGAAAACACACACAAAGCACAGTACGATCTCCATGATGATATATGAGTGGTTCTTGGTTCGTGGGAGTGTTATTGCAGGTAAAAAGATATCCCTTGTTCTACTTCTTCTCTCTCCATCATCAAGAACACTTCTTCAATTCTTCGCCTTTGCTATTTCTTCGCATCTGTGTGCTCAGAAAGTGAAGAAACGAGGTGGGTTCCCCTCTACCTCTCCTCTCACACAGATTATGGTTTCGTGATTATTGGAGAGAGAAAGAAAGCAAAAGTGTGTGTGTATGTGAGAGAGAGAGAGAGAGGGGCCTTTGTTTTTGTAGGTTTTCTAACATTTTCGAAGCCCTAAAGTCACATGCGAAACTCCTTTTTTTTTCCCTTTTCCCAATTGAAAAATAATAACAATTTTAAAACAAAAAATAAAACAGAATTAATTATTGTAACTAAAAACAATAAGTATTTAAGGATAAAGCAACTTTTTGCTGCCATTGGACGCCTCATCTATTTCCATATATATTATTTTTTCATTATTTTTTTAAATATTTCAAGAATTTATTTTCCACCCCTCTCTACCTACCCTATTGGACGTTTGTTTAAGATTCTAGAAAAAAAATTAGAATAATTCCTAATTTCCTTATTACCGACTTATTGCATGTAAAATAAATTTTTTCAAATCTTAGTGGACTAATTGTTAGATGAAAGAAAACATCATGGGGGTTAGATATAATTTTTCAAACCACAGAAAGTCTGTGCATAATTACACCAAACATAGAGGTAGGGAGTATAATTATCCTAAAAAATAATTAAAAAAATAAAAATATTTTTCACCCCTTATTACAAGAAAATTAAGATTTTTTTTGTTAAGATGAATTACCACCGTCAAAAATAAAAAATCATGATAAAATATCATTAGCTACAATTAAGCGATAACTATTAACCGTTATTTCAGCAATCGAAGTTAAAGCATGACTAGAATAATAGTAAACACTTTCGTAATAGTTCAGATTATGGTAAATGATGATTAAATATAGTTGAAATTTAAACTTTTATATTAATTTACTCGATCCTGGTTGATAATATTGATTTATTGTTATTTTTTGAAACCTATTTGTTTTAGGAATAATTTTTGTTTTGGGCAGTAATTTTACCTGATTTAAAAGTCTAAACTTGTAAAATAAAAATTATTTATGACCATCACCTCCCCACCAGCCTTAAACCAAATGGAGATGTCATGTAATAATCATCATTAATTTTTCTCCAAACAACACTTGCACAAACTTATTTGTATAATGCAATGCACAAACATAAAAAAATAAAATAAATAAATAATAATACCATAAATTTTATTACACGTGAAACAAGAATAATTATATTTACACCTCCTAACGTATTGCGTATTTACACAAATTACTCTTACCTTTTGAATTATAATTACATAAACACCTACCCAAAAATATCAACATCATTTTTACATAAATTACCCAGATTTTCTATAGAATTACATATACACCTCTCAAAATATCAGCATCATTGCACATATTATATATTTTTTTTTTTATTGTCAGGAGTAATTTCTATAATTATGTAAATGGTATATTTGTATACATAAATTATAGATCAAGAGGTATACCAATAATTTATTTTTGTATATTTCTTAATTAAATGTATAAATATCAGTCTACTTATATTACATTGGTCTCACGATACTTCTATGTTCAAAACAATATTCATAATATGGTAATTCTTACAACTGTTATAGTCAAACAAAATCGATAGAATATCTTAAATTTTGGCGATTAGCTAATGAACATTTTTCACAATTTTCACTGTAATCAAAATATATTGTCATGGATTTATTAATTATGACAAATATTTTAACATAATTTGTAAAAATACTAATAATAGCTATCATGCAACTATAATTAAATTAATATTCATCATAATATTTTATTTTTAATCCTAATAATTAACAAATTATATCATATTGTGTACACATTATTTAAGTACATGTTAGATCATTACATCAACCTATATCCATATCTTATTTAAACATGAACATGAAGCATAACTACATGTCATGATGCATCCACCCAGCCAACAACCACTTCACATTAGTGTTTCTCCTTGTATTAATTAACTAACTATGTGGCACGTAGAACTTGCGTGCATATAATTTGATAAATGTGACGTAAACTTTTATTAAAAAAAAAATTAATACATAGTCAAAAGCAAAGTAAATAATGAATACGAGTTAAAATATATAGAGGATAAGCGCGACAGTATAATATATATTTAAAAACGCCACAAACCATTCAAAATAAATATATAAGTCATTATATTGATACAATCATTTAAAAATATAATTTGAATTATAAATTCGATGTTTTGGTGTCACATTTAGTCGATTATTCTCATAAGTGACTTTCTTTTTTACATTAATATAAATGTCTTACTATATATATTTATATATATAGTTTTTGGTTTTTTCTTAGTAATTTATCAAACTTAGTGGGTTGGTTTTGCAATAAATAAAAATATATAATAGCCCAACTGTAGTGGGGTTTATTTGTAATATGCACTTTCTTAGGTGCTATTTTTCATATTATATTATTTTTCCATTTGCCATTGATATTGCCACGTGGAAATAATAATAAATGCATTCATTTAATTATATGAAATAATGAGGGAAGCTGCGTAAAGAGGGGTTGAAGTGTACATAATGCAATTGAAATCAAGCCAATTAATTCACAATTTATTGCCTTTAAATCTTCTACCATTACCTTTTTAAGTGTTATCCCATAGGGAAAAAAAATTGCATTTTTATCCCATAATTTAAATTTAATATAATTTCAGTCTCATTATTTATGAAATTTCCGAAAACAGTCCCATAACTTTGAAAAATTATCGCTTTCAGTCATCTTACCAAATTTTAGTACAAAATCAACAGAGAAAATCGTCTGTAAATTATGTAACCGTTTCCTTTCGTTTTAAAAAGGTAATGACTATGTGATTCGCACGCGATTTTTTAAAATATTAAATTATTTAAAAATAAAAACAATTATTATAATTTATCATTATTGAAATAAATGAAAAGGCAATGGTGAAAAAGGAAGAGAGAGAGAAATGATGGGGAAACAAGTGGTGATTACAGCCATAATGCCCATTGTCTTAACATGATCTCCCTCATCATCACTATGTGGAGACAACCTTAATTGCCTACCCTTATGCTTATATAATAATCTACTCCTACTCCCAAACAACATATTAGGACCTATATTCTACCAATCTATCTATGCTAACATAAAATTTAAAAAAAAAAAAATTGTATTTACAAACGATGGTTAATGACATCATCGTATTGGTTCGATAAATTCAGTCCATCGTCTAGTAAAATAAACACGCAATAAAAGAGAATTGAGCAGCTTTTCGGCCAAATCCATTATTGTAAAATGAGCCTTCAAAAACACGTCATCGGAATTTATATGATCGTTTTTTTAAATTTAGAATCCTGAAAACGATCGGAAATTTCTGATGGAATTTGTAACTAAATGGGAACAAATTAAAGAAAGGAACACCTAAACAATTAAGGTGGTTGTGATTATGGCTGAATGCAATTAATTAGCACTGTTAATTATTTGTAATTAATTATAATAATTTATCTGATAAAAATAACTTTAGAATTAATTGACACAACAACGTCATTGCATTATCACATGAGTAATTGAGCAAAACTTGGGCTGGCACTGGGAAACATCTCTTGATAATGAATACGCAGCATTCATCACATTTGCCCATCTCTCCAATCATTTATTGTTAATTAATTTCATAATTATCGGTTCAAATATTAATATTAAATAATTTTTTTCTCTAATTGTTGAAACTTTTAAATGAAATGATCGTTTAATATTATCATCAGAGCCCGTACCAAAATTAGAAGTTTTGGGTTCGAATCTCGTTGTCACCCATTTATAAATTCGCATACAATGGGGCACGATAAAGTATCTACACTATTACAAAAGAAAACTTTCTGCTGTACCAATTTATGATTATCCAAATTTACCCTTTATTTTATTTCATCCCCTTAAAAAACAATTGACCAAATTAGTAATTTCAGTATTTTTTTTAATAATTTTACAATTATATATTTTTTTTCTTAACCACCCGCTACTTTATATTTCTCTCACCTTAGTTATCCATATTTAATACAATTTATAATTATAATTTATTATTTTCATAAGTTTTTTTTTTTTTTTAAATCACTCACATGAAAATTCTTTCTTTATACTCGCTGGAACTACGTGCGACAATAATTAGGTAATATTAAATAATTTTTTTTCTATCAGTTTTAGCCTTTAGATGGAGTAATCTTTATATGTGTAACATTAAATGATTTTTTTGTATAATTACACATCCTTTATTTGAGGTTGATGTAATTATACGCAAGTCCCATATGGTTTGAAAAAAATATTCAGTACCCTTGATATTTATTTTCGTCCAATAAATAGATACATCAATTAGTTAAAATTCAATGAATATATTAATTTTTAACGAAAATATAAATAAAAATTCATATTTATCTCTAATTGATCATATATGATTAAAAGTGCAGCAATCCACGTCCTATAAGATCAAAAGGTGTAAATTTTTATTTTATTAATATTAATAAATTTCGTAAATTTTAATTAATCATAAATTTATTTAGAAGGTAATTATAGTGGGGAGAGGGGTTGCAAGTAAGGACAAGTGTCGCTTCCCCCCAAACGGCCATTAGCCGGTCCACCTGAGCTCTCCGCATTTGGTGGAACCCTTATCATTATTGCATTTTTCTTTTATCTCAATTAAATTTAGAGTGTTATGTCTGCATCTATGAAATTTGAATTTGAAAGAAATATTTGGGAACAAAAAAATTCAATGATTTTATATTATAAAATTTTAAAAACTTATAATGTTCAGAAAAACGTAATTCAAATTCATAGTTGAAAGATTTTAAAATCTTCTGAATTTATATCTAAAGAAAATATTATTGAGGATTTGATATGTATAAGTTCGAATCTATCGATCCAAATAGACTCAAATTTATTAACTTTTTAAAATTATTAATTTTTTAAAAAAATTATAAAATCGTATAAGCTCTTATGTAAAAAAATATAAATTTAACCCATCATATTTTATGAGATTATTTTAAACTATTTTCATTAAACATTACTTTTCTATAATTGTTGCTTCCCTGCAAAGCAAAATATTTATTTATATAATTTTAAATTTTAATGATTTTTTGATAGTTAGAGTTATATAACGGGCTTATTATATCAAATATTCTAACATTTTATTTATATAAATATTTTAAAGTTTATTTTTAAAATAAATATTTTATAAGATACAAGCCAATTAAATAATAATTGTATTAAAATAGAATAAAGGGTGCGAAGGCAAGGGAATGTACTTTTCAGAATGCACGGAGTACAATGGTGCAGTGGGAGTATGTGCATGGAATTAAAGTTTCTGAGAGAGAAAGAAAGAAAGAAAGAAAGAAAGCGGCGGTGGAAGAGACGTTTCTGTGTCTACAGTTTGTTTGTCTCCCAATTCCCCAAATCTGATCTCCTACATGCACCCACATGCATCCTATCTCTGTCCTCTCTCACTCCCCACACTCGCCATCTCCCCCTCGTGCGGATCACTTTCCTTTCCCAAATAGATCATAGTCTAAATAAAAAATGTAAGAGAATATACATATATATATATAATATTTAAAAACAAATCCTTATAGTTAACATTGTGAGCATTTTTTAAGCCTAATTCCTAAATATTTCAAGAAAATCATTTAATTTCTTTTTATAACAAAAAGTTTAATTCATTTTCATACGAACTACCACCACAATTCAAGACATTCTCTGCCCTCACCCACCAAAAAATTAAAAAAAATAAAATCCATAGTTGATTACTTAAATGGTACTTATATATATTCCATCATCGTAGTTTTACGTTTATAAAAAAAAAATCGAACCTACAACTATTTGACATAAAATGAACCATCCATTCATTTGACCCAATAAATATTGATTTTATACTTAGAGGGTCTTCAAAAAATCTAATAAAATGATTGAAAGTTTATAATATCAATAAAATTATTTGATAGTTATTTTTTTTCGGAGAATTTATCAGTTCAAAATAAAATATTTATGATCTTTAAGCTCTTTAAGAAAAAGTAAAGTAGACCCATTTTATATATTCAATAGACAAAAAATTTTGACGTTTTTTTTCCATACAATAAAGTATCTATTTTTATAATTTTAGATTCTAATAATTTGACGACCTATTCGATTTTTTTAGTAATTATTATAATATCCAGAGCTTATTATATAAACTACTTTGATATTTTATTTATAGCAACACTTTAAGAATTTATTTTTAACATAAAATTCAATATCTTTACATTTTTAAAAATTTTATTAGCCAAACACAATTAATCTTAATTGTACATTTTTTTTTGAATAAAATATTTGAAGAAACTTAGTCAAACATCCCATTATTAATAACACATTTATTTATATTTCATTAAGCACATTACATCTACTCTCTAAATATATAAACTTTTTTTGAGTTGATTAAAACCCTAGTTTAATAAAATGTCGGTGAGGCTATAATGGTCGAATTGAAAAATAATTTAATTTTTTAATGATTTAATTATAACTATATTACTAATTTTAATTATTAATATATATTTATTATTGATATTAAATATTTATAATTAATCTATAATTACTAAATAAATCAATACCCACGTATTAATAAAAGTATGGAGAAGAAGCCCTAAAAGTGAGAAAGAAGGAGCGTGGGGGCGACGCATCGACGAGGAAGTGTGTGAGCGTATGCGTGTAGATGGAGGTGAAAAGGGAAAGTGTGGGTTACAGCGGAGATCTAGTGAATGAGGCCTAGAGTGAGAAAGTAAGAGAGAGAGAGAGAGATTGGGACACGAATGACGAGGCGCGTCTCGAGCCCACCGTTGCCCCTTCTCTCTAGGTGTGGGTGTGTGTGTGTGTGAGGAGAAAAGGAGAGGGAGAAGGTCACCACCGCCTGCATATATCCCGCGATTTCCTCCGCCGTACCTTTTTGTCTCCGTCTGCCCCCTTCCTTCCTATCCACGCGCTCTCCCCCACCACTTAATTAGATGTATACTTTTTATAATTTAAAACATTATTTTTAAAAATTTATTTCATTTTAAAATAAATAAAATTAAGCATAGTTATATATATATTTTTTGAAATATGGTGTAATTATACATGAGCTTCATATGCTAAGAAAAATTATATCTAGTATTCTTGATGTTTGTTTCCATCTAACAAATAAATCACTCTATTGGTCAAAATTCATTGAATTTGTTGATATTAATAAATACATAAAAAAATTATATTTACGATTGACTTAATCCTGATTTAGTATTATAGGTCAAATAAAAATTTTTATAATCAAATTACTCTTATATATTTTCACGCGTTAATACATGTGACGAGATATATTTTTATCGTTATAAATATAATTTAGTTTGAAAAAAATTATTTGACATACAATAAATAAGTAATAAATCAATCCAGTGTAAAATATTAATTCTCGTTCAATTTTTCTGTTAATATAAGCAAATTCAGTGAATTTGACTAACAGATAAACTTATTTATTAGGCAATATCAGATTTTAGAAGTAGATATAATTTTTCAAATCACATTAGATTCATATATGATGGCACCAAACCTCAAGGGAGGAGGGGTGTAATTATTCCGTAACTTTATGTGATAAAATTTAGAAAAATAAAAATAATTAAGAATGAAAAAAAAAAGGTAGGAGAGGAAGGTATGATAGTGGAAACAAGCTGGCCTACACATATGTCTACGACCGTGTTTGGATGGTTGGGATTTCACCTTTTTTCCTTTCTGATTACGTCTGCAACTTGCTGCTTAATTCGTGGCTGAATCCATTGTTGATATATATAAAAGAAAGTTTCCGAAACAGACACAAATATTGATGATACAAACGTTGTCTTAAAGTCAACTTACCCATTTGAGGTAAATTGTCTTATTAGTCATATGTATGTATGTATGTATGTATTTATTCCCTTGTTGCAAGAGTTGGGACTGTTGATAATTATGCGTAGGGTATCGATTTTTCTAAACCCCAATAAATTAAAAAATGATCTAATATAATATCGAACACGTATTGGATACGGATATAATTTAAACTTGCATTAAAAATATATCGAATACCGTATTTATATATTCGGAAATATATATAAAGAATTGGTGTCGGACAAGCGTTTAGGTTGTCCTACACCTTTTGGTTTTTTTTTTTTGTTTTTTTAATATATTAGTCTTTGTGCTATATTGTTCTTATGTGCATATAATAAATAATTTTCAAATTTTAAAATATATTATGGATCATAGTAAAATATATAAACCAACGCATTATATTAATAAAAAGAAAGAAATAATAATTTATCAGTTAATGTAAAATTTGAAAAGTTGAGTACGTTAGTTATTTTATCATGAAAAATAATTTTGACTTCACAAAAAATTGATTCAGTGGTGTCATTAACTCCGTTTATGAGTGTGAAGGATTTTCTTTTTATATTAGTATATATATATATATATATTTTTAGACCATTTATTTTGGTTAAGAACTTAGATCTAAGACAACCTTAATTTTATATTTTATTTTTACATTTTTCGTAATGCATATTCTAATTTTATGAGAAATTAAGAGTATGTATAATTAAATAATACCTTGATCAGTGACATATAAATATAATTATTATGAATTAATGAATTTGAATTAATAAAATAGAGGAGCACTCGAATAAATAAATTAGAGAAAAAAATTAAATAAAAATAGTAAAAATATTTAAACAAAAAAAAATTACAGTGAATTTTAAAAAAATAATATATTAAATTTAATTTAACTATCGAAGACTAAAATAAATTTTATAGAGCTAGTGACATGACATAATTTGGAGGTGGATCTGAAATTTGGCAAAGAAGTGTGGGGTAACGCACTAAAAAGCGCGTGGAAGTAAAGTGACAAGGGTTTCCAATATTGGGCTTTAGGGTGGAGTCAGAAATCAGTGAATTTTCATTAACCAATCTTTTCACATTCAATATTTAAGTAGGTTGGATCCAAGGAATTGGGCATGGGCATTGGTATGGGCATGTCACGTGATATTTGTTAGATAGAAGCGAACTTCATAGATATAAAATTTAATATTAAAATTATATTTTTTATTATGTAATTTTAAATTATTAGTATTTTTGATTTTGTAATTTATTCTATTTATATTTTTAACTAATTTAGTCCTAAATATCTCATGTTTGGTCTTTCTTGAACAAATTTAGTTCCGTATTGATAATTTTAGTTCTAATAACTCATAATTACAGGATAAAAATGATATTATTACTGTGTGAAGTGGATCAAAATTATCAATACGTGATTAAATTTATCAAAAAAGTACCAAATGTGAGATGTTCAGAACTAAATTCGTAAAAAAAAAAAGAATAAATGTGTACACGAAGTAAGTTACCGGACCAAAAGTATTAACGAACTAAAAAGAACAAAAATATAGTCTGTCAAATTTAAAATTTTCAAACTACAAAAGATTTGCGTGTAATAACACCAAAACTCATGAAAAGAAAGTGTAAACATCCCTAAATCTTTTATTGAAAATAAACAAAATTTAAAATTAATAATCCCTAAATCATTTACATCAATTTTTGTAGCTTATTGATAAAAGTAAAATTTTAAATATTTTAAAATATTTATTTGAGCATTTACACTCGAACAATCCAAATTTAATTTTTTCATACTTTTCACTTCTCTCACAAACATTCCCAATTTTCATTATTATTTTTTCTGAAATTTCTGATGAACTTAAATTATAGTGAGAAACGAAAATTAAAAGTATTAATCAATTATAAAATTGTTTAATTCTTTTTTTTTTAAAAAAAATTTTCAGCACTAAAATTTAAAATCCAAAATAGTTTTTCAATAATAATTTTTCTGAGTATATAATTAGGTCAATTGAGCATTTAGGTTTTAGGTAACTATTGGGCTGTTTATTAAGGCCTATTAGACTTCGCGGCCCAGTTTAAAAGATGAAAGCCCATTTACGTGCTATGACTTAATTGTCAGTTGAAAAGAAATAACAGCCTTGACATCATTATTATGGCAAATGTAATTTTTTTATTATTAAGGATATATAAATTTAAAAAATTAACATATTTTTAATTCTCATTTAAAATTCTAAAATAATAATTAAAGTAAAAGTATATTTATTTATACGTATTCTTATTAAAAATATATTAATCTGATCCCATAATTTAATACAAAATACAATTTTATTAATTAATCGATACACATTCTAATTTCACATGAAAACCTATACAAAATTAAAAATACATATTTTTTGTTAAAAATAATAAGCCCGTAATTTCTGTCCTATAACCGTAGGAGGGCGAGACTTATGGTCCTCTTCAATTTTGAATTTACAATTGAAAACTATAATTATTAGAAAAATAGCTATTTAATCCAAATTTTGCTGGAAATAGGCACATGCTCGGTACGCGACTCGCTTTAATTTGGGAATTTTTAATTTTTCGGATACTTTTGCTAATGTATTATTAATTTGGGAATTTTTAATTTTTCGGATACTTTTGCTAATGTATTAGTAATTTGTGGATTTTTAATTTTTCCGATACTTTTCGGATACTAATTTTTTTTCCCTAGTGACATCAGGACTAGACATGCCATCCACATAGTTATAAGACCAAAATTATTTTTCGACCTTAGGTTCCTCATTTCATGTAAGCAAAAGTAACCAAAAGAAAATAAAAGGCCCAAAGTAATGGACTAGATCGTGTGCAGGGCACGTGATAATATCCATCCAATTAAGTTTTTCAGATGATATTTGGATTAAACATGCATTTTCTTCTTTGTAATTACAGTCCTCAATTGGATATGATCAAAATTACCACCACCCTACAATAACTGGTTTAATTATATATAATTCTAGTCCTGTAATTTTTGCTATTTGGTATTTGGTGCGATAACTTATTAGGGTAATAATTTAATCCCGTATATTTTTACTTTTCTCGATTTCCGACTATAAAGTTTTGGCCAATTTTATCTTGTAATCGCGAAAAATAAAAACATACATGATTAAATTACTAGATTAATAAATTACAGAACTAATTAACATATCAAAAAATTATAATTACGAGGTCAAATTTTCATGATCAACGAGTAAAAATTCTACTAATGTAATATTATATCACTTGAGCCACCTAATTATATATTAATTTTATTGATTCATATATATATACACGAGCAAAATTAGGGTTTCTACTGCTTAATGGGAGCTCTAGATGAGTGAGTCCTTGTTAAACATTTTACCGTCAGATTAAATTTTTTATTACAAACGATCATATTACATTTTCTATTCTATTTAATATAAAAAAAATAAAAATAAAAATCCTAGATTGCTAGATGGACAATCAACTAATGGATGCTGCAGTAGATTGAAAATCAATTAATTTCATAAATGTTTTTGATAACCCTAGTTCTAATAATCTCCTATATACTACGGCAGTTGAATTCAAAAGGCTACCCTACACCCATCCCCATGTTTTAATCACATAATTCAAGATATGAGTGAAGCGGAATTTACAGTTTTCGTCCTCTCTAAATAAGAGTGTTAATTTTACTAAAAATTGTTCAATTTTTACAGTTACATGACTAATGTAAATCAATTGGTTTAGGACCAAAATTGCCTAATTCAGGATGCAGCAAATTATGTATATATCTTGATAAGTCAAGAAACTAGCGAAAGAACGACAACGTTCCATATCCTCTTACGAAACGTCTGTTGATGAAAATTTTCAATGGTCAAATTTAACGTCGATCAGAATCAAGGGTAAGAAGTGGACGACGTATCATGGGACGACTCAATTCGTTTCGTGTTGATTTATTTTTTTAATTATTGTTAAAGATTGAATCATTAAAATTGCCATGAACAAAAGAAAATTAAGAGATGTCTATGGCAGGATCTCACAAATATGCAATAATTGACACTACCTTTGATGCAGTTTGTAACCTCTT
This sequence comes from Sesamum indicum, assembly GCF_026168435.1. Lineage (NCBI taxonomy): Eukaryota > Viridiplantae > Streptophyta > Magnoliopsida > Lamiales > Pedaliaceae > Sesamum > Sesamum indicum. The sequence goes on from NC_142662.1 coordinate 23,538,810, forward strand.
AATCTTATAAACAATTATAAGTCAAAGAAAATAATTAAAAAAAAAAAGTGTTACTTAATTTATATCTATCTTTGTCTGATGAACCCTAAAAATCGGAACTAATCAATTTCTGAAATCTGGTAATAAAATTAGAGAAATTTTAATTAAATTAACCTTCAGCCTCCTTCTGCTTCCACTCCAAGCCTATAAACCTGCAGGGCGAAAACCTGATTTTGTACTCTGAAATCGTCTCAAGCTTTGGCGACCAATTCTGATCTCTACACCCCACCAGCTGATTGTAATGCTTCTGCAACTCCGGCGTGCTGCACAAGAACCTGTTGCCACCGTTTCCACATCCGTCGCTAATTATATTCTCCTTGTTATCATCATCGTCATCATGGTCATCATGTCTGCTGATCAACCTGGTGATGAACTCCGGCACAATCCTGATGACAACCCTTCCGTCGGAGCCCCGCAAGTACTCAAACGGGCACTCCTTGAAGCTAACCGGGCCGCCCCGTTTGTTGTTGTTCGGGCCGCCGGACCCCAGCGACGCGAGGGAAGAAGCGGAGAGGACGGTGCTCGTGAAGCAGTCGAGGGGAAGAAGGAAGTAGGTTTTACCATGGACGAGCTCGTCGTCGATGGCGAGTGAAGGGACGGGGTGCCCGATGAAGAAGGAGTCGGCGTGGCAAACCATGTGGTCAGGGAACTGGAACATGATCTCTCCCGCGAGGTGCTTCCCGGTGAGGATCCTGGTGGCACCGCCATATAATATGATCTTCACGGCGGCGGAGGCAGAACATTCGGGGCGGAAGCAAAGACTGATTATTGCATTGCCCATTAATCAAGATTCCTTAGTTTCAATTAAACTCTGAGATTTAGACAAGAAATGTTGGATTTGAGGATTAGTTTGTACGTAGATATATACTATATTAATGTATATGTATATATATTAGTGTAATGGAGGAAGTGGATTGACTTTGAGCAAGTCTTGATGTATGTGTGCATATGTATGTATATGTTGCTGAGGGGGTGGGGTGGGTGGTCAGTAATGCCGGCTCTGAAACGATCTAACTGTCATTTTAAGGTGATGTTTTCCTAAACATAATTACTGCGCGACTTGTTAGATAATAGACCGCCCACAACTCATGCAACTTTAATTTTGTAGTATAATCATCTTATTAATCTTGGTTTAACATTACAAAATTATTTCTCATTGCTCATAGGTATTACTTATATATATATATATTTACGGCTAATATTTTGATCTTACTTGTTAAAATAACGAAAAATAAAAATTGTGTAGTCGTGTTTGTTCATTTTTAATTATGGTGATTAAGTGAAAATATACTAATTAATTAATTAATTAATTAATTGAACTTGACGTACATTGAATGTCGTCATGTGACCCCATGCATTTATTTACAAGACCTAAAAAGATATGACCAAAACAAACTCTAAGTTGGAAATTGGCACATGATACGGTGTACATTGGCATCTAATTCAAACCTTCTATATATATATATATATATATATATTATGTGATATGGAAAACAAAATATTGAAACATCTATTTAATGTAAAATTAAGATAATATCACCTGAAGAAATATAATATTATTAGTCATGGTTAAAAGTACATAAATGTAACAAATAATTACATGCATGTTGACCACGGCCACGCAACATGAGTTATTGGTCGTGATTTTTGCCAGTGTAGCTAAAAATATTTGTCATAACTAATTAGAGTCCTGACAAACATTTTTTCTATTCTATATAGTGGATAAATAAAGTTTTTGAATCAATTTTGATTTAATCATGTTGAATAATAGTTATTTATCACGAGTCTATAGCGAATAAAACTATAGGCAATAAAAATTTTCTTTCTAGTCTATATCCAGACTACAAGAAAATAATACAATATAAATAAAAGATAATATAGAGACTTATAATAATAATAATAATAATAATAATAATAATAAGTCTAGTATTATCATTAATTTAGGTACTAAGTAACAATTTTTTTTTTTTTATTTTATCAACAACAACAATATTAAAAAATATATGTACTAGTCAAGACATACATATATACAGTGATAATCCAATAACAAAAAAATTTCATAAAATTATAAGTTGTCTTTATAATAGTATTGTTGTTAATTATAGACAATTCGGACAAAAATCATTTACAATTGAATTATATTTTTTAATTCAAATCGGGTTTTTCTCAGACATGAACGAATATATAAGTATGATAAGTGTAACACACTCGTCTTATATTGATTAGTGTACATCTCAAGAGAAGTACTCGATTACATAATAAATATATTACACTTATTATATGATTGATTTGATTTGATTAAAAAAAAATTCGGATGGGACTGAAAAAATAAATGGTAAGTGTCAATTCTTGTTCCATTTTAATTAAGCAGGCATGAGGTGGGCAAGTGAATAAATGCATGCTATCAAAACAACCATCAACACTCGCAATCAAAGTACTTATTACCACTTTTTGCACTGCACATTGAAATTGAAATTTTCAGCACTTTTTGATGAATTGTCAAAATCTCAAAGTCTCAAGAGTTGCAAGTTGATCACTCTTTAAAGTCGCTATTTGTTTGTTTTCTATACAAGTAATTATGAAAAGCTTATATACGATCTATTTACACAAAGTATTCCTAATATTTAAAAATTTACGTAGGTATATACCTATTATAAATGTTGGCATTATTTGCAGAAATTATCCTTATTGTTTGAAAAATTACGCATGTAATTTTAAGAAAAGTCAACACCGTCACATAAACTATCCCTATTTTTCAATCGCGATGAGTGGTTTCTATAATTACATAATTAAAAAAATATGAATAATTTATATAAATAAATCATAATTCATAAGTGCAAATGAAATTATTCATTGAAAAAAAAATGTACAAAAGGTGAATCCTAATAATAGCATGAGAAATAATACTACTTTTCTTTTATTTTGTTATGAGAAAAATTAAAATATATGTAAACATAGGTAGGTAGCTAATAGATCAAACAAGTCATCTAGCTGGCCACATATCATCTCAAACACGTGACCTCAAACTTTATATATCATTATAGGCTTCAACCGTAAATTAAAGTTCATCGATTATGTATTGGTTTATATATTATTTATAATATATTTTAAAATATAAAAAAATATTATTTATTATATGTATGTAGAGATTTGTGCCATGACGGCCCTCCACACTCACAAACGGTGTTAATGACACCACTCTAATTTCTCGTAAAGTGAAAAATGTCCTTCAACTAATAGTATAACTAACTTTTTCAAATTTGTCAAAAAAGGAGGAGATTCAAAACTAAATTCGTAAAAAAAAGAGGATTAAATGTGTAAATAGAGTAAATTATAGAATAAAAAACGCTAACGACCTAAAGTTAATTATAGAACTAAAATTGTATTAATTAAAATTATTAATTAATTTGAAGTTCACATTAAAGATCATACAAGTTACAAAATTTGAGAAGTCTATATCTCAGAAAAATTGAGTTGTTATTTATTTATATAGACATGTGACTTTTTTAAATGATCATGAAAATAATACCATAATTAACATGTTTTCTTTAATTTATCATTTGACTTCACTTATTTCCTTCTCCACGCAATCATATTCAGCTCACTACTTTTTATATTTATATCATCAACTTGCTATATATATATATATGTATATGTATATTAATATTGTGGGACTAATTAAAATAATATTATTTTTTAAATCATTTTTCCAATTAAGAAAAGCAAAATCTAATTTATATCTATATAGTACGTAGTCTTCAATAATTAATATTAATATTATTAGAAAAGTGATTAATTGGATTGAATCAAACTAATTGGACATGAACACGATTTGGAACTATTCAATCATGTCACGATTTTAGGTAAGTGCAAAAATAAAAGTCGACTATTTCGAGTCATCAATGTACGTCGTTTTATTTATTTATTTAATATATATATATTTCTTAATTAATATACACATGTGACTTTAATTAATATTTTGAATATTTATGTAATATATATATATATATATATATATATATGAGAGAGAGAGAGAGAGGGGCTGAATTAATTAAAACAATTTCTTGAACAATATCATATATAAAATAATAATTCAGTATTAAATTCTCAGCCGACGTACGCGGAGAAGAAGAAATTAATTAAGCTAAGATTATTAATTAATTTTAAATAAAGTTAGAAATTTTATATATATATATATACACACATATATGTCTTTTTTCCTTTATCATGAAATAATATCATAATTAACATTTTTATTTAAATCACCATTTGACTTCACTGATTTCCTTCTCTATCATATGCTATCATATTCAGCTGACTGGTTTTTATATCATCAACTTGATATAGATATCACAAATTATGAAAATGTAACTTGTTAGCTCTGGTCTATATCGTTTACGGTGGATTCCTTAATTTGTCGGGGTGATTTCATAATGATTCATAATTGTACTGCACTCTTATACTTTTTCTCTGTTTAATGAAATTTACGTTTATCGAAAAAAAACATAACTTGCCATTATTATCAATTAGGCGCAATGGTCCGCCGTTCCCATGTGCATATAAGAAATAATATTTTATATTTTAAAATATATAATAAAATATATATATATATATATAAACCAACACATTATATTTTTAAAAAAGAAAAAAATCAATTTAGGGGTATTGTTGACATAATAATAAAATTGGTGTTGCGGTGTCATAACCATCACTTGTGATAAAAAAAAAAAGCCCTTTTCTTTTTATATAGCATAGACATATAAGTACAATAATAATAATTAAGGACAGACATTTTTTTGTTATTTTGTCATATTAATAACAACTTTTACAAATTTCATTAGCACGTCGACTTATGTCTAAGTTATTAACTTATTATTATTGACAATTAACTCATATGTATAACAACGTCAATATTGAAAACAATGATAATTTTTTGTTATGGTTAATTAATTTGATCAATTATTACTGTTATTTTTGTAGGTGAAATTGAGATATTAATTATTATTAAAAATTATGACAATTTTTTTTGGTCATAGATGAAAATCGTTTCAAATACTTGAATTTTAGTACTGATTTTGTTCGACCGTGGTAGATAGTATTTATTTAGTACGATTTTTACGCGGTATTCTTTTATAATATATGGAATAATCTATTTTTTCATAGTGCCATATATTAATACGCGAAATCGCATAAAACCCAGTGCTTTAAAAACTCAGCTAAAAGCATTCATGTGTTTTAAAAATATGCTAAACCACCCCCCTTCTTTTTTTAAAATATAGTTCAATCACCCATTTTCATTTAATATAATTACCAACGTTAACTTTTTGATAAAGTGACCATTATACCCTTGTTATACCATGCTGACCCAAAAATAAGGTACCAAAGCCTATAACTTGCACTGGTTTTACTAACATCCAATAAACAAGTCCAATCCGACAAACTGAGTCATCATACAACAGAGATGATACGTTATGCAGGTTGCTAATATCTTAATACACGTCACAGTAAAAAATCTTCAGTTGACTCCAAGAGACCCAGCTGGAATCAACACTTTAGTTAGTAAGTAATTGAATTTCTGAATACGTGGACGGACTTAGTAAAACTCGACCAAAAGTTATATTTTGTCTAGATAAATTCAAATTCTAAAATTCTTTTTTTATTATGTAGCTAACACGTGCAGCTATCCAACGATACCAGATTCACCCCAACTACCTTCTGGATCATGCTTTACGAACATCTAATAATTCGAGGCATTACACTCATACTCTCATTATCTCTCAATTTTTAGGATATTTTCAGCATACTTTTTGTACTCCACATGGTTTTCATCACTTCAATAGTACTTACAACCACTTTTCTCACTTTGATTCAAGTTTTTCAATTATTTATTCAGTAAGAACGTTACTGACATAAGAATTGGAGTCTAGCGTCTGGTTTGTAGGTTTGACGTCCCACAGTAATCTTAAAATTTTTATGAATGTCGTGCGACCATTGTAGTGCTACTGGAACGCAACACTCAGCAAAATTATTTATGTTAAAAAGTACATGTAAATATATATATATATATATATATATAAATACGTGTAATACATCATACATATAATTTTATTAAACAAGTATGTATATAACTTATAAATTACATATAATTTTATTAAACAAGTATGTATATAACTTATAAATTCTTATACAATTACGTGTACACATAATTAAAATATATCATATCATTACTCAAAAACTTATAGAATATTATAGATTTTCATATGTTATAGTGTATATATTTGATATAATATTTTAAAACTGTATTGATAATTTATTTTTTTAAAAAAATTCAATATATGTATAACTACACAAGCAAAAATTATGTAATTATGAACAATATGCAAAAAACTATAATAATTTTAAATTTAAACAGTCTATATAAATTCTATACTCATTATAAAAATCATAAATTTTAGATATGTTTATTTTAAACAAAATTCTTTATAATAATTTAAATTATATTTTAATTAGGGAAAAAATCGTGGTAGGCATATTTTAGAGAAAACTTTATTTATAATTTAAGAGTGTAAAATGTATTTAATCCTCGGTAATATTGTCACTGCACATATGTTAGTTAGATATTGAGGATGATAGTATGCTAATGATGCTTAACTCACCTGACATCTCATGTCTTAGAGGTTATGGTCCAAACCACGCTTCGCGCGTGGGATGATTCAATCAATACATCTATATGATTGTAAGTAAATTACAATGATTCACATAAAGTGAGATAATTATCCATTAAGATTCAAATTCATGACCTTGAACTTGTTTATGAGACCTCAACTTTAGTCTCAATCATTAGATTGAGAAATCATTGGTAACGCTACAATCAATTATAAAATTATAATTCAAATTGTAATTATTTTTTTTTTAAAATTAATTATTCCAAAATCAGATTATGCATTCTACGAACCAAATTACAGGAAGTATTTTTTTTTTCTCTAATTAAAATTTGAATAATCTATGAGAAATTGGATCAAACCCGTTGCTGAAGATATTTTCAGAATCTGACGTGGCGTTTGGTCCTTGGGCCAGTACGCGTTCGGGGACGTGGCGGATCCACCTAAGCATAACTGCATCTTATAATTCTACAGTTACTTTGTTGGGCAACTAATATTTCCTACAGTATCTTATCCTACGATTATTAGGTACCACAGCTTCATGTGGGTTGTACATTGGACTATCACATGAAAAGCCCACGTCGCTGGTCAAAATGTACAATACGTACGAGCGACTGTAACTGAAAGAAGTTCCTACGTCCCAGTGATGGGATTTTTTGCCAAAAAATTATAAATGCTAAATGAGCCCATTTTTGATTTTCTATTACGAGTGTGTGAAAATCTAAACCCTCTCTCTCTCTTTCTCTGTCTCGGTGTGTGAAAATTGCACACACTTAAGGTGATTACGATCTGTCTGATTGGAATTGAAGAGATTAGTGTACAGGGAGAGAGAGATAGGAAACGCCATCAATTTCCTCTTCTGTAAGGTTTTTCTTTGCCGCTTCTCTCTCGATTTATACGTATATGTGTATGTGTTTGTGTGTGCCTGTGTGCGTACATGTATGTATATTTTTGCTTTTATCTTTATTTTCTTGAATCAAGACTAATTTTTTCGTTTGGATTTTTTCTGTTACAAAAAGTTCAAGAATGTGGGTCGATGATTAGAATTCAAGAATTAGTTAGCACATTGGTTCAGAGATGTAATTCTTAACTATTGGATTGGGTTTTTTGCTATGTTGTTTCCTTTTCTATTCTTTTTTCTTTTTTGTTTTTTCTATTTTCTTGATATGATCTTGAGATTAAATTTGCCAATACCCGAAAGTTTTTCTTGGGGCACTGTGTAAAGAAAGAATATTAAATTTGCATGATTCATTAGATGCTATTTTCCAGTGCCCTGATAACTTTAGTGGCCTAATCCTTGTTGAAAAGGAAATTCAGAAAACGTAAAGTTGGATTGCAGTCTAGCCTGCTTATTTATGTACAGAATCTTGGAAAGATTGCAGTTTGATGGGCTCGTTGATTATTTATCAATTTCATATATTTGTGTTTTTAGTTTCTTGTGGAGTAGCTTCTGTGGAGAAAAAACGAGGATAGTTCAGAATTTCAATAAGATATTACAATGAAGAATAATGAGCGTCTGGCTAATTTGGCCCTGGCAGGTATGATCTTTTCCCCTTTCATTGACTTCATTTGCTTTTATAATAAGTAATGTTCTTTCTGTTGTTTTTTCTATGGCAAAAATTGAAAGTATATGATTTACTATTTACAGTTTCTCCACTACATACGAGGAGTTGTGTTTGTTTTTTCCTAGTTGGTTAGTGCTTTCCATATAGATTTTCGTCTGTTAAGGGCACTGAACTTCTAGTGTTAATGAATCAATCTGTAAAAACAATTCCGGGAATTCTTCATCATTAAAGTAGCAAGATAAATAAACATACTCACATTGTAACAGTTTGTGAAAGAACATTTTCAATTTGATTCAATTGAGGATGTGTCCAGACTCCAGGGGTCATGGATTTATCATCTTCTCTGTTCATGCCTGTTGCACTTGCATGTCAGAGTTTATGTTTCTCTTCTACTATGTGCTTGTATATTTTTTTGGATGATTTACGAATGGGGGGGGGGGGGGGGGAAGAAGATTATGCAGATAGAATAAAGTTTATAGTTTCAGCCTTGTCTTGGCCTTAGCACATCACATTGTGATAAGGTGCTTTTTCATTGATGCAGGTTTGACCCTGGCCCCACTAGTTGTGAAGGTAGACCCAAATTTAAATGTCATTTTGACAGCTTGTCTAACAGTTTATGTGGGTTGCTATCGTTCTGTAAAGCCAACTCCACCATCAGTAAGTGTGGCATCGAAATGAAATTCCAGAAATTAACATCTCTTTCTTAAGTCTTTTAGCAATTTGTATTCACCTTTTCTTATTCTGTGCTATTTAATTTTGCAGGAAACAATGTCAAATGAACATGCAATGCGGTTCCCACTGGTTGGGAGTGCGATGTTGTTGTCACTGTTTTTGCTTTTCAAATTTCTGTCCAAAGACTTGGTTAATGCTGTATTAACGTGCTACTTTTTCGTTCTTGGGGTTGCTGCTCTTTCGTATGTGTCTCCCCTATGAGCTATTTCATTACTGTATAATAGTATTTGTTAATCAACCTCCACTGTTTTGTATTGACTTTGTAGGGCAACAGTGTTACCTGCAATCAAAAGATTTCTACCCAAACCATGGAATGATAATGTCATTATTTGGCGTTTCCCATATATTCGGTGTATGGACTCACTCATGTCTCTTTATATCTTTCTTAGTTTGGTTCCTGTATTGGGAGTATGCTGCTTTTGATGCATTCAGTCCTTAAATTTCTCTTTACTCGTCAATACTATTTTGTTGCATGTGATGATACAATTGAGGCTCAATTTCTGTATCACTTTGTAATGCCAATTATATACTTTTTCCAGGATGCTTCAAATACCCATTGGGATTAACACAATTACGTTCTAACTTCCTTGAATGACTATTTTATCTTTTCAAAAGAGTTTACTAGTATATGACAGAGATGTAAATTGCTCCGAAAATCCAAACTGTGCGGTGGAAAGTTGAGTGTAATTGTTTGTCCTTTGTCTGTGATGAATTCTCATATGCCAGGTCAAGAAACTATTTTGTTTATAATGCGTGTGCACTCTCTGATTTTGAAATTGTTATGGTTCCTCACTGAAAAGATGAAGATTTTTGTATGTAAAAAGGGCAAATATGGTTTTTGTTTTCATTGATCAGCTTTGATTGTCTGAGATATAATTATGTCTGTTGAAGATTGCATGTGTTTTTACTGAGAGTGAAGGATAATTTTCTAGGTCAAATACAATTATTACTTGGTTGAGTTGGTTACAAGACATCTTCTAATTTGTATGATGCTTCTTCATAAAATCTACTCTTGTTCTGATTAGATAGTGTCTAAAATCTTTGTCTAGTTGTGCACACTAGCATGCCTTCTTGCACTAATTTTACAGTCCATGATTAGAAAATCTAACTTGGCGTAAAACAGTTTAGTGATTGGTTTTCAATCTCAATTAACTTCTCCAAGAATTGGAAGTACGGGTTGTCCGAGCTTTCTATTTGATCTGCTTGATTGACATTGTACTGCTTGTTACATGCAAACTTATTTATCTTGTCTGTTGTACAGCTTTGGAGGTTGAGTTTACAAAATCACAGATTGTTGCAGCAATTCCTGGAATCTTCTTTTGTGCGTGGTATGCTTCAAAGAAGCATTGGCTAGCTAACAACGTCTTGGGGCTTGCTTTCTGCATTCAGGTTCGACAGCGCAGCAGATTTCTTTAGCTTTATTTCTCTCAAAATCACAAGCTCATGCAAATGCATGAATTGAACTCATGTACCTGGAATGTAAAGCTTTCATATTTATATAGAATCTTTTTCTTTTGTTCTTTTTGTGTACAAGTTTCAAGGAGAAAGCTTTTGCTTGACCTTTCATGTCTCTGGTTTTTCTTTGAAAAAAATGCAGGGGATCGAAATGCTTTCACTTGGCTCATTTAAGACTGGTGCTATTCTCTTGGTAAGGAATTGCATTAGTGAATAGACAGTCACTGTAGATCATATAATCTCTTCAAAACTTCTCTTTATAAACTCGAGGCTTTAAACAAGAATGGGGATATCAACTTGGTCCAAATGTATTACGAACTATGATGTCCTTATCCAAGTTTTCATCCTTCCGCTTTTTATTGCTCTCTCTCTCTCTCACACACACACACACACACATCATTGTTGTTATTGTTGGTGGTGTCATTGTCATCACTCCAAGGGTGTTTGATTTCACAATCCAGCATTTAGTCTGTTTCAGGGACGGGAGGAAAAAGAGGATTAATCATGATACTTGATATATGATGATGCTTATTTGTTATTAAAATGTATAAATGCCTCCATGCTATATCTATATGATATATAAGACATGTATGCTTGGATTTACTTTATGGTTTATACTACATTATATAATATGTAATTGTCCTTAGTTGATGTGTATGTTCTGCAAATTGCAGACAGGGCTTTTTGTATACGACATTTTCTGGGTATTTTTCACCCCCGTGATGGTTAGCGTTGCTAAATCTTTTGACGCTCCTATAAAGGTCTGTACTTCAAATCTTATAAATATGTGTAGCTATCATGGCAGCAACAGCCCTTGACTATTCCTACATGCTAGTCCCATTTTATCTATTATAATATTCATGCTTCACTTTCTGCAGCTTTTATTCCCAACAGCAGATTCTACACGTCCATTTTCGATGCTAGGTCTTGGTGATATAGTGATCCCAGGTATGAAGTTAACCGAAAATTTCAAACATTATACTTCCGTACAGCTAGAAATTCACCTGGTCACCTCCTGCAAACTTCATCATGTGAATTCGGGATGACTTTCTTGGTTTCAACAGAATTTTAAGGTTTACTTTCACTTTTCAGGAATTTTTGTTGCATTGGCACTAAGATTTGATGTTTCCAGAGGGAAAGAGAGCCAATATTTTAAGAGCGCATTTGTAGGCTACACAGTTGGTTTGATCCTCACTATCATCGTAATGAACTGGTTTCAAGCTGCACAGGTGAATAATCTTTCTGACAAAATTGTGTTCACATTTTATGCTTATATCTTGATTTGCTCTACCTATGTTATTGGCTCTTAATGTTCTTCCAGCCTGCACTATTGTACATTGTGCCTGCTGTTATTGGTTTTCTGGCTGCGCATTGCATATGGAACGGGGAAGTCAAACCTGTGAGTCATTTATACTTTCTTGGAAAGGAGATCCAGTAGAGATTTGTTTTTCCTTTGTATTTCTGTGTCGACTGTTTTTCTGGTTACCGTGTAAGTGTTGATTTCTGTACGATGTTGTGCAGTTGTTGGAGTTTGATGAGTCGAAAACAAGTAGCTCTGAAGAAGCTGATGATGCAAAGTCGAGCAAGAAAGAAGAGTGAGATTGATTTGGAAGATGGAAGTGAAGAGAAATCCAATTTGTTTACAAGAAACAACATCAGAAAGTAGTCAACTAACTTATGATCCACAGCCACAGCCACAGGTTGTTGTACCAGATTTTGTTGATTAGCAAAAGATTATAATTTCTTACAGTTTCCATTCTGAGATTTCTCAATGTTCAGACACAACTTCAGTATTCACTCCTTTTTCTATTTCTTTCCATATTAATCATTACATTATCTATATGTATAAAAAGCACACACACACACAAACACATATAACATTTCTTTAGAGTTCAATTATTTATTTGATAAATTACATCTTTTCTACTTGAGAACTGAAAAATGATGATAAACTGTAACCAAACACAAGTTTAATTTTTCTTCAGTTTGGCCCAAATAATGAATTAACTACGTTTCGTAGACAAAAAGTATATATTAATGACTATATCCTCTAAGCATATTTTTATACAAAATGACCATCCCTTCAAATTTCTCCATCGAAAACAGTCTGCTCATTACACATTTAAAATTAATAGAAAAAATATTTGAAATTAGTTATGATTAAGTTTTTTAGATTATTTTTCTCTTTTATTTATTTGTATAATTGACTAAAAATAATAAAAACTGAAAATTATGTTGGGTATCTAGTTTCTAAATATATTTATATTCCATTTCGTTCATACATCCACGATGAAATGCAGCTCACGACCACATAATAAGAGCAATGAAGTTCTTGATCCTGAATAAGAAAGTTTCTATACAAGAAAACTAAATAACTGAGCACAACAGATGATTAATCACACAAGGCCACTTCAAATGAAGGGGTCCTCTCTGGCAATCAGTGTTTTCTACAACAGCTTGCTAATGTCAAAATGCTGGAAAAATAGAAGATAAAAGAACTGTACAATCCCCCATTACTCAGCTGGAAACCATATCCTCAGACCGTTTTCTTACTCCACTGAAGAACTTGTTTCGGCACTTCCCTCATCTTCACTATAACTAGATGGCATCTCTGCTGCAGACCTGAATACGCAAAAAGACAGACATAAAACTGCATTAGTCGAGACTCATAAGTTATATTCTGATGAGAAGGGGACATAGAGAGCGATAAGCCAAACCTTATAACTCGATACGTCTCTAGTTGGTTATCTATCGCTGATGATCTCTTTAGAAGTGGCTGCTGAGGAAATTCGTTCCTCATTCTTTTTGGAGCCTGTGAATAAGAAACGATGTTAAGAGAACTGTGGTAAATACCGTCTTGAAACAAAATTAATGTAGGTGTTGACTCAATCCATCTAACACTTACAGCACTACTGTTCTTGCCAGAGATGTTAACCATATTCTCATTTATGATCCTCCTTTGAGCACAAGTTTTTCCATCCTGCATATGGCATTATTGAAGCAGAGTATTAGCCCTCAAAGTCACAAACTGCAATCACTTATTGACGCGAAAAGTTATTGCAGACCTTTGCAATCTGCTGTCTGGGCTGCATTTTGTCGAAATAATTGTGGTATTCAAAACCTTTCACGGCCAAATTGGACGATCCATCTGCTAATTTTTCTCCCGGCGAACTCTTTCTCCACATGTCAATATATCTGTGGAAACTAGTCTCTTCATCTCCCCTCGATTTCCCACCAAAGTGTTGCTGATGACAATTGCTTGAAACAGAACTCATTCTCATAACTTCAACACTCTGTGCCTGTCTGTATCTCACTCCATATTCATCTTTACTCTCACTACCGGATATTTCTCTACCAGAAACTTTAGGCAATTCTTCAGAAGAGCTCCTCCAGGGATAGTAAGCACCATTAGGGGACAAGTTAGTATTTTGTTTATACTTTTGGTGAACATAAGTATCAGGAAAATCAGGCCCTTGTGGTACTTTAAAACCTGTTCTATCCATATTAGAATTGTGAGAAGCCACACTGGAGTTGTATTCACACCCCTGTAAGGATCGACATAAAATGAGAACACAATACTCATATTTGAAGCAGAAGTGACTTCCGGTCGAGTAGAGAATCAATAGCGGTGTGAGCTAGTAACAAACATAAGTGCACAAATTAGAGGTGGTTCATTTATAGAGATAACAAGGATGATGCTACTTGATAACATAAATCCTATATCCGACTTAAGACTTACAGAAGCCTGACTTCCACTCCATGGAGGACGTAACAAAGTCATTCTGCAGTAACCTATTTAAAGCACAGTATAAACTAGACACCAATGCAAAAATTTCTTTTAGTATTTGTCTTGAAAATACGGAAACACAAGTCAAACAGACATCTGTTTAGCCTACTCCATCAAAATCTAACATATGCATGTCGATGCAAAACTCTTCAGCCTAGTAAAGTATGATGCATTTTTTGCCTTCATAAATCTCAATAGGTGCATTCCAAGCAATCAGCGTACATTTAATTATAACCTTTTCAGGTCACAAAATCAGCAACCTTCTGAGGCCAACAACACAAGCACTATTAAAGTAAAAGACATCACTAATGTTTTTCATTTAAAAAATTTGCAAAATTTATTCCAACTAAGTAAAAGATAAAGAAAAGAAACCATATACAAGTTAATTCACCTTGCCAAACTTGGGTAACTGGCGGATTTTTGAAGCATCGGGTGAGGCAGGCCGAACAGCTTCTTCAGTATAGCAAGTTTCTGACATAATTCATATTTGAAAAAAACAAGGGTCAGATGAAATTTATGAATGACACCACTAAAGTCAGATATGGGAAAACTTATATGTAAAAAGAATCCCGCAAACCCTCACATAAAATGTAAAATCTCAAGTAAGAAGGAAACACGACATGGTTGGAAATACTCGTGTAAAAACAAATCACAAGTAATGCTATAATAATTGCTGTCTATTACTTACATGGCAACTGAGCAAACAACTGATGCTCACTATTAACATTACTCAGGTGGGACCCATTAGAGTCGAACAATTTGGGGAAAAAATACCAAGAGGATGTGTAAGAGGTCGGGACTGAAAAACAGAATCAATGTACAGGATCCAAAAACTTAACACCTTAAAAACTGAGTTGAATCAAGCAAGTGGTTGTAAGATGCGGGATTAGCATATGTGAAAAAGTTTGATCAGACCGACAAGAAACACAAATTATAAAACCTTAAATATTATGCTGATATGATAAAATGACATGAAACAGAGATTCTTTCAGACCCATTATTAAGATGAGCTTGCTGCCTATGAAGGATGGATGTAATGATTGCTCGGACTAATTCTGCTATACACATACATGTAACCATGGGGTTTCATGTGAGATCTTAACCCAGCAACACCGAGTAAAAACAAGCTTATTACTGCATTCTTCTCCAACACATCCATACATTCTTTTCGATAAGCATCCAATCAGTTAAATTCTCAGATATTCCCTTCAAATATAATGAACTAGATTGAGTAGGAAACTTCCCCAACATCAGACAATATAAATAAAAAAGTCTAGGTGGATTTACGAACTGACAATACCAGCAAAAGATAGAAAGAAGTAGATGCTACAGAAAGAATACTAAATATAATGGTTCTGACTCACCGTCAACCGGATCCTGCATTAAGGACTCAAATGCACCAGGAGGAAGTGGGTCAAACTCAATCCCAAGTGGCGGACCATCCTCCTGATAATGCTTTCCCAGCTGCCTCTTGACTGCAGTTATAGCACTGTTCTCAACTAGACCCTTCACTTTTAAGTAACCTGATGGGCCAGACCTAGTTTTTACGCCAGTTACATCCCTAGGAAATTTTGGTATCAGGTACCTTGAAGTTGCCACATCAAAGTGGTCATCTTTATGATGATTAGACATATTTCGTAATGAAGGACTACTTCCTGAAGATGCATCATCCATTCGATTGTGGTTTCCTGAATAGTGACCACCATGCTCGAATGTGAGTTCTGCAGCAGAGTATTCTTGGAGAGTTAACCTTCCGCTTTCAACTTCCTTGGTATCAAAATTCCTGTCGTCTCCCTGTTTGGTGCTGCCACAGGAATCTTGCCTAAGCCCACTGCCGCGATCTTGTATGACTCCACTTGACCGATCTTGTTTTCCAGTTACATAGTTGTCCCCATTCATTAACCTCTTGTCCTTCAACCTTCGGTGACAAAACCACCCAGAAACTTGCTTCTCTGTCAAACCTATTGACTCAGCAAGTTGTATTTTCATTGACTCTGTAGGGTATTTATGTTCTGTGAAAAAGAACAAAAATTATTCAACAATTGCGGCAGCAAAAGACACATACCTGCAAGTCATGGCATGATAAGATGAGTAATTTACCATTATAAAAAGCCTCCAGTGCTTGAACCTGAGCGCGTGTCTTTACAGTCCTTTTCTTGTTCTTCTCAAGAAGAGCTTTATCATCTTCAGAATGCATCTCACCTGATTCTACCGCATTACGATCTGAAAGGAGTTGAAGTACATAACATGATAATCAGCTAAAAGGGACACAACAATTTATGCACATAATAAGCAGCACCCGTTGCTTGAAGCCATATACCTACCATCTCAAACATGCAAGCTGCAAAAGGGGCATACTTTAGCAGAGGATATGAAGATATTAACACTAAACACTTTTGGTACACTCTTGTACAGCAAAATTGGAACTTTAAGCAATCCATTTTGACAACTCGCCCCACTCTTGTTTGACAAGTTTGAGAGTAACACGTGGCGTTTTTATAGCATCAGGAATAATATTTTCATTAAAAATATATGCTACCCTACTCAAAAGAATAGTCACGATTGCATCTTTTAATGAGGTGGGCAAAATATTTTCTTGGTTGCGTGCAGAATCTACAAAAACAGTAAGTCAATTTTTACAACACGTGTTCTAAAAAGTTGTAAAGAGGTGACAAAATCTACCAAGACAAACAAAAGCACATTTCATGAATTTAACACAATGTGCGCAAACACGTAACGTAGACCTCACGACTTCATAAATGCGTGCATCTTGTAATCTTGTTCTCATTTAAAGAGGATTACCTTCCGTTGTTCATGTTTCATCTTTCACCAATTCAATTGTGCGAGTATGTATATCCCAAGCCTATACATGTCTTTCAAAGGTAATAATTTCATTGACTTCATGTCATTTGACCACGAAGTAACTAAGTAACACTCAAGAATATCTCAATAGATCAGGACACTAATCCGATGCTGCTGAGTCATTCAACTTTACTTTAATCTATATAATGTAATTGGTTCTTAACTATGCGCCAAATCAATGGAGTTCAAGTTCATTTTACCTCCATGTCTAAATACCACTTCTAACCGCAGCAGAAGGCACACTTGACACCAGTTCTTCTTTGAAAACCCAAAGAAATGAAAAGCAGCTAGAAAAATATACCAAAAGGAGTTGAACTTCAAGTGCCCGCCCGCTCATAGATGATGAGTAATCCTCCATTTTATCAGGTTTTATGATACTTATTTGCAGACACATTTTATCCATTACACATTCAGCAAATATCTAGATTGTTTAAATCTGTCTTACCCTATGCTATTTCGCAGATACTTTTAGCCAAAATTTTCTTCTTTCCCAGAAACGAAATTATTCCAAAAATATCTAGATAATCATGTAAACTTAACAAGCACAAAGAACAATTCTGCAAACACAAAGCTACAAACAATAAACAAGAGCAGCTTCCTCCACCGGAAGCAAAACAACCACAGAACCATGAAGAACACATCAAGTCTTGTAGCTTGCACTCATCCACCTACTACAACTCTTATCAATTCCGAAGGCAACCCTTCATCCAATCCCAATCAAATTATTCTATTACTCGTGTACAAGTGTATAATCAAAGTGAAGCATAAACAAAATGCAGTTTTGACATATTAGTATGAAAACCCAGAAACCAGATTAGTCCCGGGCACACTTGTACCAAAATGCTCACCAAATATGAGGAAATTAAACCAAAGAAAGAAAGGGAAAAAAAAACACCCCAAATTTCATGATTTGCTAAAAAAAATTCCAAGCATAACAAAATGCACTCAAGATCACTGCTCAATCACGATCTGTTATGAAAATCAAAGCAAAACAAAATAGAAAAGAAATCCTACCTTCCTCCATGACTCTTCTGGTGTACAATTTTTCTGGGTCTTTTTCTATATTGTTCCTACTCCCTTTCTCTGTCTGCTTCTCTATTGACCCATCAACATTTCACCCAACCCCACTAGGCGAAGAATTCAAGAAATTCTAGAGAGATAAAAGCTAGCGAATCTTTGTGGGTTGCATGAGATTTTAGGTAAATATATATCTCAATACTCTCTGTGCGTATGTGTGTCTCGGGGGGAGAGAGAGAGAGAGAGAAGGTTTTTCTTGTTTCTTGGCTGGGTTTGAGAAAAAAGTTAAAAAGCAATTGAAGTATTTTTCTGGGTTGGTATTATTCTTGGTGTCAATTTCTGCAATCTTTTTGCTTGATTTGCATATCTTTTCCTGTATCACTTTAATTCTCGTCATGGGTTTTCTCATTCATTCATCTTCATCTCTCTCGACAATAACTGCTAATTAACACACACACAGACTTTTCAACTTCTCAACTGCAGCAGATTACGCCAATCTACTGCAGAAAACTCCCATAATCACAAATCCCTCGTATAAAAATCACAACTTTGATGCATTAACAACGAAAATTTCCCATTTTTCCCTTGAATAATTTTGGGTTTAATCTTAACACTCCTCACTGTACACTTTCTTTGCTTTCTGGAGAATTTTTCTAGGCTGCTTTATCTTTTAGTACCAATACGGAGCTGTTGATGGGACAATATTTAATGTGGAAAACAGGGACTTGAATGAAACCATACATGTGCAGACAGTGTAAGAAAATGAATCCCTTGATTTTAAAGACAGTCTTGTTCAGTACTACAGGAAAAACACGTTTCGTCTACTTTAATGATCCCACCAATTTTTGCACTAAATCTTTTCCTTCATGCATCCTCATCTGGAAATTCTTTATATGCCCATTTTATGACTTTGTTTCTTAAGATCATTTTCTTTAAGAATTAGAGTTATGGATACGTATTAAAGACACGCTTAATAGTTCGAACAGTGGCATTATCCACAATCGTTATTAGAATGTTTGGTAAATTCTCACGTGTTAAGTTTTTTATTCTTAACTATAAAGTCCACATAGTACAAGTACAATTCTTTTGACAGACCTGTAAGACACTACTGCTAATTTCTGTGGGTACAGAGGATGACGTACCATTTGACCCATCCCCAACTCAATATAAATTACACGTTTATAGAAATCGTTTGGGCAGCGATAATTATTGAAAACTCGAATAATTACTTTTAGTGAATCTAATTCAAATGTCATGTCAAGCAACATAATAAGAGTGGAAGAGCCAATTCACATTAGAATTTGAATTTTAGAAGGTGGGCATGTGTAGGGCTAAATCATGACCACCTGGGACTAATTAAAAAGCTTGGTTCACATGACGTAGGAAAAGATGAAAGGCCACTCTAACAAATAGTTTAGTTTCTATTTGGGCCCAAAGGAAAAGTCCATTCCGACAGACCCCAAATGCTTTTGGGGTGGGCTAAAAGTCTTCAACATCTCTCTCTATTCTTGCTTTTCTCCATTTTTAATAGGGATAATTGTGTCTGCATTTCTTGATTTATAATTTATTTATATTAATTATTTTGGCACGTTATTTTTGTACGTATGTAATAAATAATATTTTATATTTTAAAATATATTATAAAAAAATAAAATATATAAACTAGTATATTATATTAATCAAAAGAAAAGAAATAATTTATCAATTAATGTAAATTTTAAAAAATTGAATAGGTTAATTATTTTATCATGAAGGGTATTTTTTACTTTATAAAAAATTGGTGCAGCGGTATTATTAACTGTCGTTGTGAGTGTGCAAGGGTTTTTTTTTATACTAGCCATTATGGCACGCCGTCCCTGCATGTATATAATAAATATTATTTTACGTTTTAAAATATATTATGAATAAAAAATATATATGTAAACCAATAAAAAGAAAAGAAAAAAAAATCAAATTAGGGGTATTATTGGTATAACGATGAAATTGGTGTTGCAGTGTCATAACTGCCGTTTGTAAAAGAAAAAGGGTTTTTCTTTTTTATATAGTATAGATTATTATAGATCAATTATTTTAATTTGTTAAAAAAGTATATATACACTCGTAAATGTCAATATTGTTTACACAATAACAGTTATATTTTTTGAAAAGTTATACATACAACATTCAAAATTTTACGTAAAACATTATTATACAAATTATCTATATTTTTTTGTTGTTGGGAATGATTTATGTAATTATATAGTAGATAGAGGTTGTGTATATAAATTATAAATTAGGAGTGTAAATATAATTATTTTTTTAATATTAAAAATGGTAAAAAAAAATTCGATCTCAAAATAATTATTTTATAAAACCGTCAACAATTATTCGATCTCAAAATAATTATAGTCAAAGGATGGAAGATGGAGGGGTTGGAAGAAGGTGGAGAACTGTACTCTCTACTGAAATTGACTTCTCACACTTCTGTCCCAATCTCAATACAGCTCTAAACCCATCTCAAAACCCACCACTCGTCTCAGCCACAAGACCCAATTATTGTTTTTTTTAAATAATTATTCATATAATATTTAAAAAATAACTTTATTGTTTATAAATATCTGCAAAAAAAAAATTATTATAGCTACAATACGATATATGTTTTTCAAAATGCATATATTGAATACAAATTAAAAATTCTTAAAAAAAATTAATAAATTTTTTAAATATTATTCGGAGTTCTACCAAGTGAGCTTTGAAGAAAATTTGAGATCTATTATAGACTCGACTCGGTCTAGGAAATCAAAATCCATTCCCAAATCCAACCCGATGCAACGGGACCCCACTTCCCTTCCTCTAATCTAAGACCGTTTTAGTGTATTTATAATTTTAGCGTTTTTATCATTATCGATAATAGGTCCTTAGAGTTAATTATTTTTTGGGTTCAACCTACAAGAAAAAAAATAAATGTTATAGGCCCCACGAGTGCTTCCAATAATAACTTTCTACTCCAGCTACTAACAAGATTTTGATTGCGTACAGAAAGATGAGTTAAAAATTAGTTTACATGGTAATTGTTACAGGATGTAAGTGACTGCAATATGCTAATATTATACTGTAATTTCGAGAAAGAGTTCACATAATTCACCCCTCCTTAGTGATTGTCCGATTACCTCCGTATCTTTCGATGCATAAGTGATAAGCCCAACCCAGATCAACATCCCCCAATCAATACTATTACATGAGAACGTGGAGACTACCAAACCTTATAACCTTTACTACATGCAAACACATTATCTAATTAACCATACATCTAAAAAAGAATTGAAGCAATCACATGGAGCACACGTGCATGTTCATTGCTTGTTGAATACATGCAAGAAAAAAGGTGGTAAAAAGAGGGACTACTTTGAGGACCACAAACGACCCTTTGTTGATTGTAATTAGCAAATATAGAAGAAGAGGTGTTTGTTTATGGGCCTCTGAGAGCACATGATCTCATTGCAAGAAGTAGAAGGGCAAGATTTTGATCAAAGAGAAAAAGGGACCAAAGCATGAACATGATTTTGACTTGTGCCTCTCTTAGTCTTTCTCCCTTCCTTTTCATAAAGTGCAGGCCCTCGTGGTGTCGGTCATTATCACCTCCCCATTTCATCCAATTCTTTTACATGCATCTCAACTCTTGCTATTTCTATAACTACTACAACATTTTTTATTTTTTTTTACGGTGTTGAAGTTGCAAGAACATATCTGTATTCGGTATAGATGTATACTTTATCGAGTCTTATATTCAAATCACGTATTATGCGATTCAGGAGATGAGAATGAGTTTAGATCAATTGAAATTTTATCAGTTGGAATCTAAAAACAAAAGGACATTTGAAACTTTTTATTGGTTTTTCTGCTCTTAAGAAGTTTGTACGGGCTCCAAAGAAAAATTAAAGGAGCGTCTACTGTAAAATGGTGATGCTTCTCACATTTCTTATACTATATATACGTCGAATGTATGAAATATATGTTTTTTCGATTATATATGTAATAAGGTATAAAACTATTTCAGATAGAATGAATCTTCGACACCCGTAGAAGATGGTCCTGTAAATTTGTATTTGTTTCGAAAGATGGTGGATTAAGGATAGGGTATTGCTAGAATAGAAATGAAATATTAGAAATGGCAATAATAGTGATAGCAATGCAATACTTGTGACTGTAAATATTTACAAATTTATTCATTTTCATTTGTTCCAAATTTCACTTAAAACAAATATGTGTTTCTATAAATATTGTATTATTGACTAAATCAAACAACTATTTAATTTTCGATAATGTTTTTACGTGTAGTATAATATCATAATTTGATAAAATAATCATTATTAATTATATATATTCACACATTAAATTATTTTTACGCGATTATATGTTAGAAAGTCACATCAATAATCATACATCAAATTCAGACCCATTAATTAATTTTCATACGAAAGATACCAAAAAAGTAAAATCTAATCCAAACACACCATATGGAAATAGACATTCAAAGTTTTTCAATTATTATCCATTTTTATTTATTTGCTATTTCTTTTTTACATTTTCCATATGAAAATACCATAAGTCCACACTTTTTCCAATCTCTCATCTCTCTCTCTCTCTCTCATATCTGAGCACAGGATAGTACTATTGCTCACTTCTGCTACATAAAAAAGAAGTGTTGATTATCAGATCAAAAGACCATTGGATTCTACTCAACTCACTTTTTCTTGATCTCCCATATTGTCGCACAACGCATACCTCGACAATCATCACAGCCGTCAATCGACTGCGAATGACCCTTTTTCCTGAAACTGTTGTTCTTTACTACTTCATTTTCCAACTTGGGTTGACAAGTCACCTTTAGCTTGGTAATCGGCAAGTTCTGCAGTTGCATTAGGTGGAATTCATGCGGCTCTGCAGCTGGGGTTGGAGTACAGCTGACTGGGAGCGGAGTATTGTATGAGCGTGGATGGGGGATGGGGGGGTTGGATTTAGGGCTTGTTTGGGGAAGTGGGAATTTGTTTTTTGATTTCACGGGACGGCGATAGGATGAGCAACTCTGATGTCAGCAGGGCTGGTGGGCCAGTGGAGAGAGACATCGAGCAGGTAAAAGTTTCTTGGGTGTTATTGTTAGTATTGGTATTATTGTGTGTTATGAGCGGAGTTTAACTTTCGAATTGTTGGATTA
This sequence comes from Sesamum indicum, assembly GCF_026168435.1. Classification (NCBI taxonomy): domain Eukaryota; kingdom Viridiplantae; phylum Streptophyta; class Magnoliopsida; order Lamiales; family Pedaliaceae; genus Sesamum; species Sesamum indicum. The sequence goes on from NC_142662.1 coordinate 23,562,123, forward strand.
AGTTAAGTAATCCATTGTTTAGTAATTTTACAGTAATAGTTTTTATTCTGTTAGGTTTAGCTGATTGGAGTGCTTGAAAAATTAATCACGTTGCTGATATGTTTTTTTTACTTAATTATTTATTTTTTACTAAATTTCCTGATGCTGTATGCTAAAGTAGCTAGCACTTGAGAGTTATAATCATTACAATTTGGTTAATTTAATATTATAAACATTGACATAGTATGGTATAGTTTAGCGATGGTGATGTGTTGATTCACACCAAGTGATGGAATACACAGGGTGGTTGTGGCAAGAGGTGCGGGGGTGGGAATGGGGGCCTGCCTCTCCTAAGTTTGTGATGAGATCTTTATTGAATGTTTATATTGTGTTGCCCTTATAATAAAATTTTGTAGTTTTGTCATTCCTTATATGTGTGGTATCTTATGGTTCTGCCATTGCTTATGTGTCTGGTTCGTGTTTAAACTTAGAATGCAAATGCATTAATAATGACTGAAGTGGCCACCAAAGTAAGGCCATTATCTGTTGCTAGTTTTGACTGGTAATTTGGTTTAATATAGTAACTTCATTCTAAATAGATCACCATACTTCTGGTCTGTACATGGTTTTCTGTAAGCACATTCTAGAGATGGGTATTAAACTGCTCTTTATATAGTTTCAAACACTTGTCTAAGATACTTGAGAGTTTGTGAAGCCTTCTTATTAACTTTTAAGAATCTTGTGCTAAGATTCCCAAGAATCTCTTAAAATTTCTCGAGTCACAGAAAATTTTTCTTCAATGTCTTCTGTATGGTTATACTATGATTCTCTTATTGATGCCTTGCAATTCAATGAAATTTTCTTGGCTTCTCAGATTGCGAGTCTTCACCATTTTGCATTATAATCATGGTTGTCCTGCTGCTTTGATTTTTTACGCCCTCATCCGTGCCCGTTTTAAAATTCTTTAGTTAAAAGTGATAAACCGCAAATGGGCCAATATTACCACAATTAAAGCAAAAGTTTGAATATCTATCTAACATGCTCAATATTCATCACAAGCTTTTCTAGTAACTTGTCGCCGTAGCAGATTTCTGGCATCAAGTTTTCTCCTGCATTGAGTTGGTCTGATTTTATCGGAGAACCGGTATCGTTGTTTCATTAGATGCTGTCACCATGTACCAACATTTCCCCTCTTTCTCTACTTTCTGAAGATATGACATACAAATATTTATTGTTCTTTGTTGGTTCCAATTGGTCAGTCATTCTTCTTCTACAAGGTTCCTAGTAAGTCCAAGTCAGTTTATACCTTCAAACGACCAAAGTGATAGCTGAATACACTATTCTTGTTTGGGTTTTAAACAAGTCCACATTATATTTCATGGCTCTCCTTGACTATCATGCTTCCTCAAATGATTTTATCTTCATCTAGTTGTGATGAAGATAAGCTTTCTGATGTCACTGTCATATCTTAGATAGGCTGCCTTTCCATGTAAATCTGAGCACATGTGAATATCCTTTTTTTCCTCCTTGTGATTCTCTTCGTTTATTGCTCCATTAATACTAACCGATTATATACTTACCATACTATTTCTTTTTCTTGTTTACACTTATTTGTTTGGGGAAAAGCCTTGATTTAGCTTTTCACACAATATGCTGGCTATGCTAAACGTGTGTTATTGCCTGATCTTTACAACAGGCCATCACTGCTCTAAAGAAAGGTGCATACTTACTGAAGTATGGAAGAAGAGGGAAGCCTAAGTTTTGTCCATTCCGCTTGGCAAATGTAAGCCCATTCGATTTTGAAGTTCTTGTACTTTCTTTTGGCTCTTAATTTTTGTTTCACCTTGTGCCTAAAATGGTGTAAAGGCCCTTTGCTTTTTCCGTCTTGATAAATGTGAACAGCTATTTCAGAACATGGATATATATTATGATTAGCTGCTAATCATTGTCGCAATTGATTGAGACGCTCAATTGCCTAAAATTATAAAATGAGTCTAAAACTACCAATGTATATAATCTTTGAGGATTATAAGTTTGTTACAGTTTCTAGCAGTTATAATTTGAAGTAACGTGTTAAGATTTTGGATGCTTTGTGTCCATGACTGTCCTGAACTCCTGCTTGCGTAGTTTTTATGCAAGACATATTAACTATTTTCTATAGTAGTTCTGACCTCATGATTATAATTGTTGAGTTGATTCCGTAATTTATCTTGATCTCCATGCGTTTGTTCATTAAATTGCTGTAGCTTGATCAAAAAATTGCTCTTAAAGTGTTAATAATGCCTTTTCAGCCAGCTGTGAAAAAGCTTTCGCAGTTTCTGCTAGTGGCAAGGAATTGGGCACGGAGAGCTTGGAGTTAATTTTGTTTTAGTTGATAGGAATGCTAGTTTGAGCAGCGCACATTCCATTGCCTCCTTTATTTTTGTGCTATGGGATATCAAATAAGTTTCCTTAGATTTACTTAGAAGGATCTTTTTGTTCTCATCTGATAGACGTAATGCCAATCTAAATTCTACCTATAGTAGGAAGTGCTCAGTTCAGTTGTCATATTTTATGAACCTTGGTTGAATGGAGTTTTTTTCATTAGGATGGCTGGCTGTTAATCAGTTTCCTAATTTCACCTGCCAGTAAAGATTAATTTGCTTTTTTTGTCACCTGTAAAATCTTGAAAAATACTACAAACATCTAATGATCTGGTGTCCTTGTTTCCAGGATGAGTCTGTTCTGATATGGTTCTCGGGTAAAGAGGAGAAACACCTTAAACTTACTCATGTTTCCAGAATTATATCTGGACAGCGGACTGTAAGTTTCCTACTGCACATGTACATTTTCTCATTGTTATGCTGCCATGAGTTACCAAAGTTTTACTAGAACTTGACTGCTTATGCACAATATACAAAATCTAAGAATGTTTCTTTTGGTTCAAAGACTACTGCTTACATGTTCTAATTCTGCATTTGAGTTTAGCAATGTAATTTTGCCTTTTACTCCAACTATCACTCAACAGAAAATAAGAGCTTTGGTTTTGGCTGATGGGGATAGGGATAAGCAAAAGAGAAATATTTCGTCTTTTGACTTTTATTAACTGCTGCTGACAACTAATTATGTCATAATTCGATATTTGATTCATGGATTGAACCCTCAAGAATTTAGGTGGACGGTAATGTTAGATGTTACCTTTGTAGATTCAATGTTAACCTCCAGTGTTTGCATTTCCATTGTGGTCTGTTTTGGCTCTATTACGAAATATAGGCTAAAATTCCATCCTAAGATGAAGATTTCCTTTAATTTTCGGGCATGGCCTAATTCAGTGACCAACTTCATGAAAATGAACATATTTTACACATTCCCTATCTGTTTCAGGTAATCCACTTAAATAACAAACATTATCCCCTAGAATTTCCTTCGACCTTGTTTGGTTAAACTACTATTCTGTTTATCAGTCGTTCAAACAAATTTGATCTATCTTTCTTTTCTAGATGATACAGTTTTATTCATACATGGCTCGCTAAGTTTTATTCTGGTGTTACACCATGTAATATCATGATAAGTGATATAACAAGAAAATATGCAGGGAGTACTGGGAGGTGAAGTTTTGTCTTGGTTGCTGGACTGGCTATTTATGCATGCTACTTTTGCATAAGTATTCAAGCATGTCAATGCACATTTAAAATGTTATGAACTATACATGAGATACTTTTACTCTCCTAAGTATAGGATCTTCAGGGCTAGATTTGCTGCCAGTCCTTTAGTCAGACATAATCAAAGCTCTCCACCTCCTGTTCTTTCTACTTTTAAGTACCCTGGTTAACTGGTTTCAAAGATTTAACATTAAACTCTAGAGATCTGCTATGTGAATAGGAACTTTTCTCTTGTTTGCTTAGAGTATTAGTGCAAGCAGTCTGACATACATTTCTGGTTAAGTGTTTGGTTTCACCCTTTTTTTTATGTTCATTTATGTAAATCTATGATTTTTTTTCTTGTCTAGCCAATTTTTCAAAGGTACCCACGACCTGAGAAAGAATACCAGTCGTTTTCTCTTATATACAATGAGAGATCACTTGATTTGGTAAGATTCTCATTTGTTATCTCCAAGTTCTCTGAGAAGCAACTATTTTGTACATAGTTTGGTGCTTTGACTGCAGCAGTTTATCATTTAGATAGTGGAAATTTGTCATCTTCTTTTGATAGATATGCAAAGACAAGGAAGAAGCAGAAGTGTGGTTTAGCGGGCTTAAGGCATTGATTTCACGCAGTCATCAGCGTAAGTGGAGAACAGAATCAAGAAGTGATGGCATTTCATCTGGAGCTAATAGTCCCAGAACATACACAAGAAGAAGTTCTCCACTGCACTCCCCATTTGGAAGTGGTGATGGCGTGCAGAAGGTGTAGTGCTTTTATTTTTCCTCAATTCACATGCATAGCCATATGTTTCCTCTTTTCAGATAAATGGGCTGAAACTCTCTATGAGCGCATAATCGTCTTGATTTTTTTAAAACTTGAAATAAATCATTCATCACTTCAGCAGGATGGTGCTGAACTTCGCCTCCACAGCCCTTATGAAAGCCCTCCTAAAAATGGTCTGGATAAGGCATTTTCAGATGTGATATTGTACTCTGTGCCTCCCAAGGGTTTCTTTCCTTCAGATTCTGCCAGCGGTTCTGTCCATTCTGTGTCATCTGGAGGGTCGGATAACTTACATGGTCAGATGAAAGGAATAGGAGTAGACGCCTTCAGAGTAAGCCTTTCTAGTGCTGTAAGCTCATCAAGTCAAGGTTCCGGTCATGATGATGGTGATGCCTTGGGAGATGTTTTCATTTGGGGAGAAGGTATTGGCGATGGTGTTATGGGTGGTGGACCACACAGAGTTGGAAGTAGTTTAGGTATCAAAATGGATGCATTGTTGCCCAAGGCATTGGAATCTGCTGTTGTATTAGATGTTCAGAACATAGCTTGTGGTGGACGACATGCTGCCCTAGTGACCAAACAAGGAGAGATATTCTCTTGGGGTGAGGAGTCAGGTGGTAGACTTGGTCATGGTGTAGATGCTGATGTCTTGCATCCTAAGCTAATTGATGCACTCAGCAATACAAACATTGAGCTTGTTGCTTGCGGTGAATATCATTCCTGTGCCGTCACACTTTCTGGAGATTTGTACACTTGGGGTGATGGTCATTTTGGTCTCCTGGGGCATGGAAATGAAGTGAGTCATTGGGTGCCAAAAAGAGTAAACGGGCCACTGGAGGGGATTCACGTTTCTTCAATTTCATGTGGGCCTTGGCATACTGCCGTTGTCACCTCTGCTGGGCAGTTGTTTACTTTTGGTGATGGAACTTTCGGAGTTCTTGGTCACGGAGATAGGGAAAGTATTTCAAAGCCTAGGGAAGTGGAATCGCTGAAGGGCCTCCGCACTGTGCGAGCAGCCTGTGGTGTTTGGCATACTGCTGCAGTTGTTGAAGTTATGGTTGGGAGTTCTAGTTCCAGTAACTGTTCTTCAGGGAAACTTTTTACATGGGGAGATGGTGACAAAGGTCGACTCGGACATGGTGATAAGGAATCAAAACTTGTTCCAACCTGTGTTGCTGCTCTTGTAGAACCGAACTTTTGCCAGGTTGCTTGTGGACACAGCCTGACAGTGGCTCTTACAACCTCTGGGCATGTATACACCATGGGAAGTCCAGTTTATGGACAGCTAGGAAACCCTCAAGCTGATGGGAAGCTACCATCTCGTGTTGAAGGAAAACTCGGGAAAAGTTTTGTGGAGGAGATAGCTTGTGGTGCCTACCATGTGGCAGTGTTGACTTCGAGAACTGAAGTTTATACATGGGGGAAGGGAGCAAATGGCAGATTGGGTCATGGGGATACAGATGACAGAAATTTTCCAACTTTAGTCGAAGCTCTAAAGGACAAGCAAGTGAAGAGTATTGCTTGTGGTACTAATTTCACAGCAGCTATCTGCCTTCATAAGTGGGTCTCAGGGGTTGATCAGTCCATGTGTTCTGGCTGCCGTCTACCATTTAATTTCAAACGAAAACGTCACAATTGTTACAACTGTGGACTTGTGTTTTGTAATTCATGCAGCAGCAAGAAGTCACTGAGGGCTTCCATGGCGCCAAATCCCAATAAACCATACCGTGTTTGTGATAATTGTTTCAATAAATTGAAAAAAGCTATTGAAACTGATACATCATCTCAGTCTAGTGTGAGTAGAAGAGGAAGTATGACTCAGGGGATAAATGACATTGTAGACAAAGACGAGAAGTTGGATACAAGATCTCGTCCTAATCTAGCTAGGTTTTCTTCAATGGAATCCTTTAAGCAAGGGGAAAGCCGCTTCTCCAAGAGAAACAAAAAACTGGAGTTCAACAGCAGTCGTGTATCACCAATCCCAAACGGAAGCTCCCAGTGGGGGGCACTTAATATCTCAAAGTCTTTTAATCCGGTTTTTGGGTCGTCCAAAAAATTTTTCTCAGCTTCGGTTCCTGGATCAAGAATTGTTTCTCGAGCAACATCGCCAATATCAAGAAGGGCTAGTCCTCCTCGTTCAACTACACCAACCCCCACTCTAGGAGGACTCACATCACCTAAGATTGTTGTGGATGACGAAAAGATGACTAATGATGGCCTTAGCCAAGAAGTTATTAAATTAAGAGCACAGGTACCGTGTCTTATCTAAGTTGCTGTCCATATATTTGCACTTCAGTTGTATTTTATTTTCTGTATCCTTGACTACACTTCATATCGTGCCATAATTTTGACACTGCTATTGGCTCTAGAAGCCCTGGTAGGTCACAAATGGTGAAAACAGTTCCCACATTGCGTGCAACTAGTGCACTGCTAAATTTTCTCTGGTTATCTTGAATGTGTGGAATCACTAAAGATGAAACCCAACTATAGCTGAGAGTTACACAACCTTCCTTTGGGTTTCTCTTGGGAAGATGAGGGAGATGAGGACTAACCATCCATGAAGTGTGGCTTATTACATTTAATGCGTACAATCCTTTCCCTTTGTCTGAAAAACGGTGGGTATGGAGTGATCAGTTCAAGCTTGTGTTTCTACCTGGGTTCTATTTTTGTTGCCATGGAGACCGAAGGAGATGGCATTTCATCAACATCTTTTGTGCAAACTGGAAAGGGTTTCCTACTGGTGATTTTAATTTTCTGGTCCTGGAGAGATGGATTCATTGTAGTGGTTCCTTTCAAACACTCTTTATTTTATCCAGGGAATGCTGTAATTGCAGCATAATCTTTAATCCAAAGGTTAGATATGGACGATTACACAATTCGAACAATTTCTTCGAATTCACCTCAAATAAAAAATTTATAAAAACCTGATTCAAAAAACATTTACAAATTCAAAATTAAAATAGAATAGAAAAACTTTAGTTTTCTATCGATCTATTACCAATCTATTCCCTTATTTTGTTCCATACTTGTTAGAATCGAATCCATTGAATTATTGTTCAGATTGAAATGAATATGAATCAAGATTGATAAGGAGTTGGTTAATGATGCTCAAACATATATTTGTTTTGATTGCCTATTTTTTTCTATTGGTATCTATGGATTGATCACAAGTCGAAAGATAGTTAGAGCCCTTATGTGTCTTGAACTTATATTAAATTCAGTTAATATCAATTTTGTAACATTTTTTCCATTTTTGTTATAGCTATTGCAGCTGCTGAAGCAGCTATTGGACCGGCTATTGTTTTATCAATTTATGTAACAGAAAATCAACTCGTATTAACCAATAAAATTTGTTGAATAAATAGTATTAATCATATAAATGGAAATTTGAATATTCATAAATTGATTCAAATTAGCAGGTTTGATACGGGTAAGGTATGATCGTGGTTGCAAAAACATAAGAAAGAAAAGTATTTTGGCCCTTGCTCATAAACCAATTCGGAAGTAGATTGATTCTGATCACTCATTGATTCGTCTGGTATCTAAATATAGGATTTATTTATAAGTTAGTTTACTACACTGAAAATTTATGACGTTAAAAAATGTATAGATCCAATGTCACATTCAGTAAAGATTTATGATACATGTATAGGATGTATTCAATGTGTCCGCGTGTGCCCTACCGATGTATTAGAAATGATACCCTGGGACGGATGTAAAGCTAAACAAATCGCTTCTGCTCCAAGGACCGAGGACTGTGTTGGTTGTAAGCGATGTGAATCCGCCTGTCCAACGGATTTCTTGAGTGTTTGAATTTTTTTATGGCATGAAACAACTCGCAGTATGGGTCTAGCTTATTGATACATTCCATAAAACTCTACTTGAATCCATTTTCTTTTTTTTAGTTGTGGTAGCTTCCGCGCCAGCAAGATAGGCAAAGCCAAAGCAATACTAAATCATCATGCAGTATCTATACCTCTCCCCTCAAGCTGGGGATTTTTCTGTTTGCCATTTGCCTCCTCCAGGCTGGGGAAGCACATTTGAGGACTTTATTTTTACTTTAGTCATAGTGGAACTTGATTGCTTTCTTTTGGACAGGATAACTCTCTAAGTTGTGTGAGTTGAGGTTTTTTGATTTTATCTGCAACTACTGGATATAACTTGTTAAGTGATGGTAATAGCATTTTGACTTCGCCTTTCCCTCTATATAGGTGGAAAACCTCACTCGCAAGTCTCAACTTCAGGAATTAGAGCTAGAAAGAACAACTAAACAGCTGAAGGAGGCAATAGCAATTGCAGGGGAAGAGACCGCGAAATGCAAAGCTGCAAAAGAAGTCATTAAATCGCTTACTGCACAAGTAAGAAAAGTACTTCTGTTCATCAATTATCTAAATGGCACGTTATGGATTTGCTTGCACATGTTTAATGGAACTAAAGATGACTGGTCTTCTTTGATAGCAGTAGGCATAAGCCCATGTTATCTAGTATGCAAGAGTACCCGATATTTCTTGTGCATCCTTCTCAAGTTTACTGGCCCTATAGTTCTTTTGCCTTGTTTATCTTATGATGTCTTTTCCAATTGAATGCTTATTCAACAGCAAGAACTGTGCTTAAATGATATGCAAGGCACATGAAACCTATCTCAAGATGAAAATAGTGTCTAAATTAAAATGCTTAGATTTCATTTCTGCAATGATGCGGTGTATGTAATTAAGAACATATTACACTTGCAATATTTCCCTATTTATTGCTTGAGTGGTTCTGGCTATGAAATTTGACAGCTACCTATGACACTTTGTTAATTTAATTTTATCAATTAAAATGCTTCACATTGTGAAAAAACTAGCATAACTACGATGAGGATATTGAAGTCGATAACCCTCAAGTCTGCACCAATGATAATGATATGTAGAATCTAATCATTTGATGGCGCAACATTTCTTTACCCATGAAAGTGCCCTTGTGTGTACAATATTTTTTAAGTACTAGTCTTCTCTCTGATAAATCTCTCGGTATGATGTCATTTGTGTGTGGTAATTTCGTTAAACAAAAAGTAACTTTCTTCGTGTTACTTCACTTTTCTTGCATCCTTCTCGATGGTTCGTGTCCTTCACCTCAAGCTTCTATGATATAAATACCATCACACATGAAGCATATCTGCTCTTATTTTAACTAATAGAACGAGATCTAGGCTTCAAGCTCTTCTATAACAACCTAGGCTAGCAACAGCATTATAACAAATTGCCATTGGAAAAATTAGCACTTTAATTCTGGTAAATTGTGGTCTGTAGTTATTCATTGGTATTTAAGATATTTGATCGTGAAAAACTTCCTGATCTGACAAAAAGTGATTTGAGAAATAGGCAATTTAATGATGATCGAGAAAGTTTTCCTTTATTCAGCTGTCAAAGATCTTTACATTAGTCACTGTCCACGAGAGCTATTGGGCTAGTTCTTATTTATATGATAATAGTATTAAGAATGGTGTAGGACTCAAGTAAATCAAGCGACTCACATGTTAAACATAGCCAAAATATATTAAACGTTAGTTAATACATTAAACGCGAGCATGCTAGTAAATTATGAATGAAAAGCCAAGATCCTTCAACTGTAAAAATTTATCAGTTCCTCGTTCATATTAAATGATCTTGTCAGATAAGAACTCGGTGAAAGTTTTGTATATGTCCACAATTGAATGCCTCCTATTTCCTTTCTGGAACATTCTTAGGTAATGCTCCATTTCTTTAGGAAGTTCTTTGTATGCTCTCAATTAAAGTAAGGTGTGATGCCATTAACTACCGCGATTGCTTATACTAAAAAGAATTGTAAATGCACCTAAAACATTTAGGTCTTCAATGCTGATCCATAATTCCATAATCTTGGAAGGGAGTATTTGTATCTATTTTACTGTCCACTGGGATTCCTCTTGTTTAACTTTTTATATTGTTTTATCTTATTGTTTTATCATATATATATATATATATTTTTGTATGCATACATGATGATTGCTCTAGTTAAAAGGTCCTTAACATACATAACTGGCTATGATCTATTGTTTACATATTTTTTATATTTCCTTGGTTAGATTTCTGCTTAAACTGATAAAACACTGAGCCTAAGTATCAAAAGGGAGTAATCAGTAGGAAAGCATGGGTAGCTAGTGGATGAATCAGTAGCGATAAACAAAAAAAGGAAAAAGAACAGTGAAAGTTTTGAGTTCACAAAGTTTATCATGTACCTTATCAGTGATAAATAGTGAAAACTTGTTGAGAAGCTAGGTTTGGTTCCTTTTTTTCGTAACCTCAACTTTTTATTCCATTGTGGCCCAGTGAATGACCCTCTGTGGATTAGGTCAAACTGATATGTTTTTGATAATTATCTTATGGTGATACCTTTATGTAGAAACAAACACAGGATCTCAATACCATACAAATGACTTGGTTTCCTAAATAATGAGTTAACAAGATCAAGTTCTGAACAAAATACTGTCAGTTTGACTTGAAAGAATTAAAGTAGCAATTTAATTTCAGATGGAGGGCATTCTACACAGGTATAGTCAAATTAAGGGGTAAACAAAACCACCGAACTACTTTTTATACAAACGACACATATAATTTGATTCTGAACCGTAATCGACTCTGCATGCCAGTTATCATCGCCTTAAGCTCTACCACTGGATGATTTTGCATATTTTGGACTTGCAAGCTTCTTTTTCATGATATTTGCAGCTCTGGTTTCGCTAAATTTTGGTTTTGGTTTGATTTGGATAAGATTGAATAAGGAGAAAAAAGGAAACAATGCAGAGATTTGACTGTGAGGGGAATTGTGACTAAGTTTTGTTTCTTGTTATACCTTTTTTTTAGCGTCCGTTGCTGATGATATTGTATACTGTAGCTGAAGGAAATGGCTGAAAGGCTTCCCGTGGGTTCTGCTAGAAACATGAAATCTCCGCCATTCACTTCACTTGGTCCCCCTTCTATGCCTAATGACGTTGCAAACCTCTCTATTGATCGGGTAAATGGTCAAACAAATGGCCCAGAATTAGAATCAAATGAGACAAACAGCCTGTTGCTTTCTAATGGGTCCAATACTGCCAGTAATCGCAGTTTGGGTCACAGCAGACAAGGTTACACAGAAGCAACAATGAGAAATGGAAATAGAACAAAAGAAAGTGAGTCTCGTACCGAAAATGAATGGGTTGAGCAAGACGAGCCTGGTGTTTATATCACTCTTACCTCTCTACCGGGAGGGCTCAAAGATCTGAAGCGAGTTCGTTTCAGGTATGTTGCACTGAGCTCTAGTGTGGCCGTTTTGGTGCCATCTTCAAATTATTCTGTAATGCTATGTTCAGATATAGGATTAAGAGGGAGTTAAGCGCTAAAGAAACAATTCTCTCTTTAAAGATAGTATTTTTATGGTGTCTCCTTTGACCATTTTATTCTTCTTTTTCCGTTCCAAAAAAACATTGTCCAGACCTAGTATAACATTCTAGCAGATATGCTTGGTACAACTGCATAGACTCCATAAATAGAAAGGTACCAGTTTTGTGCATATTGATGAGCCACACTCACGGAGGCCTAAGCTTTGCTCTGTGTATGGAGTAATAGTGATCTGATACATATGTCATTTTGCTTCTTTATTTTCCTAATGCAAGCTGTGAGATAGGCTCTGTTTTTGGTGATGATACATTGTTTCTGCTGTCTGTCAATAAATATCAAAGCTATAGCATTAATGTCTGCAATTTTCTTATTTTGGTCTCAGTTACACTCATTTGTGTTCTAACATCATAGAACATATCATGATGTACAATAGTGATTCGTAAATATTACATTATCTATTGTGGGCTGAAAATGCTGTAATGTTCTCACAGAGAGCTTGATAAAAACGTAACTAAGTACAGAAATATCTTGAGTTTACTGTTCAAAGGTAGTTGCTGAACCTGTATTGAATAAAATGGAAAACATCGATCTTATGTTTTGGGAAAGTAGTGACATGGTTTATAGTTTGTTTATGTATGAAACTGAACATCCTTCTCAATGGTCGAATGCAGTCGGAAGCGATTCAGTGAGAAGCAAGCGGAACAATGGTGGGCAGAGAACCGAGCAAGAGTATATGAACAGTACAATGTACGGATGGTCGACAAGTCAAGCATCGGTGTAGGAAGTGAGGACTTGGCACATTGATGGTGGATGTATCACATGTATATGGAAGAAGTTTTTTCCTTTTTACCCAGCATACGTGTTTCTGCTTCCGCCACAGAGGAAAGATCATATTGATTAGAAGGGTTTGGCATATGAAAAAAGAGTAGAGAGGAATTTCTAATCTGCAGTGTTTTCTTTTCTTTTCTTTTTTTCGTTTATTAACCCTCTATTATTCTTATGGCTTGACTATGCTTTTATCATTTTTTGTTCCCTTGCTTGGGGTTGGGGTTGAGGGTGAGAAATGTAAATTCTTGCTAGGGTGCTGGCTCAAGTTGTGAGCAGCTTCCATGTAAATTCTATAAGCAAATGTTTCTGATCTCCAGTTTCCTACTGCTTTTCTTTGATTTCCTTTCTACGTATGTGTTGCTCGTTTGTTGTCTGCGTCGCGTTTTTCATACGAACCCCATCATACAAGACCAAGAACGTGAGCATGGATTTCGCGTTTTCTAATGTTACTGGTTTCGTAGATGGGAGATGATATTTTTGTTGCTCTTTGGGTTGACCGAATGTATGCCTAAAAATGATATAGCGTATGAGGTAAATATGCAAACATGTCACAACCACCTCAACAATGAAGAAACGTGGTTATATCTCGGGGCAGAAAGCCCGCTGGTTATGAAAGATTGATCGGAACGACGTCGTTATGGCGATGCTGGGACTGGGAGACAGCAATGAAATTGAAACCCAATGAACCGAATTGTTGTTGCGCGCCTCTTTCAACTTTTTCGAACATACGCACACAGAAATCCCTCTCACAAACTCACTCACCCTTCCGCTCGCAAGGAGTAGTACTCTTTGTCTTGTCCGATCAATTCCAGCAAATTAAAGAGAAGAGGTATGCTTTTCACGGCTTTTGCTTTCGGAACTTTGATTCTTGGATTTTGAAATTGACCTCGGGAGTTCTTCCGCGACGTTCATAGGTGATGAATATTGCCTGATTTTAAGTCATCTTCTGTGGTTTTATCTTTTATAGCTCAAGAGAAAATGAGATGCAAAAGAGGAAAAAGTTGAGGAACGAGAAGGACGTAATTGAAATGTTCATAAGAATGTGCGTATTTGGGAATTCGGACTAGATATTTCATCCAAAACCCTTGAGAATATTGTCTGTGTATTTTCGTTACTTTTCAAGAAAATTGCTCTTTGCTTGTTTCATACTATGTGTCTACTTTCTTCTTCTTCTATTGTTGTTATTATTATTATTACTGTTTCTTTTAAAAAAAAGTTTAGAAATTTGTTTCTTGTGTTAAACACATGGGCAATAACTTATTAGTCGTTGTAACATATTTCTATTGTGCAGTGTTCTAAACAAGTATGGAAAAACCCCTCGCGCTTAGGCCGCTGAGCATCCAAGATGAAAATTCTGCCATCCATCATAAAAGTAATCACTTGTGGTTTTTTCTTGTGTGTATTATCTGTTCTCTCTGTAAAATGAGCTTTTGGCTACAACGATATTACTTTGTTATGCATTTTTTGTCTTGTGGATAGTTAACATGTTTGCATTGTCAGCTGTACTTTATCTCGAGCACGTAGGTTAGATTGAAGCCTATAAGAGCTTCTCAGATATTGTGCGGCGCCGCTATGTCTATCATATTTCTTTTTGACAATCCTTCATGTATCTTACAGAATGAAGTTAACTTAATTTTGTAGAGGCTGCAGCTGATGGTAAATCCAAGAGCTCCAAACTAGTTGCTAGGAAGGCTGGAGTGGGGCTCGAGAGTCGTAAAGCTCTGACTGATATTACAAACAAGTCATCCATCCATCTCGAAGCATCCTCACAGAGAAAAAATTCACAAGATAAAAAGTGTAATATTGCAGAAGATGGATATTTGCACCAACAGGTTATTGAGGGTGAGGCACTTTTGAAGAAAAAGAGTTCAACAAATGAGAAACTTAACATTGCTGAAGAGGGTTTCTTGCATGATCACAATAAGTGCATTGAAGCACAAAAAGCAGCATTAGAACTTGATTTCTGGGACACAGTTCTTCCTGGACATGGTAATTCCTTCAAATTTGTATTCTGTTGTTATTTTGTGCTAGTTCACTTTATTTATTCTCATGGTTAGAATACCATAACCCAATAGAGTAATTTAAGCTCCTTTGTGCCTCTCCTTTCTTTGGAAATTTGCATAAGGTGCCTTTCCTGTAGTTGCAATTTTAGTAATATCTGAATGAGTGGTACTTGATCCTGAATTTCATATGTGGTAGTATGTAATCCTATATAGAAATGTTCGTACTTGGGAACTTATTCAGATGTCTTTTTTAAATGAAATATTAGTCAAATCATTTTAAGATATGAGTCGAGGCATTCTGAAAGAATTTAGTTTCTAGGTAATAATAATGTTCAGATAGGGTGTCTTGGAAAGAAAGGAATGAGTGTCATGTTTCTTTGTGGTTTTACATTATGCAACGCTTTTGTTGACAGATACACTTAATAAGGTAATATCAACATGTTTATAGGTGTCTGTTTGTTTGTCTTATAGGTTATTCAAACAGTTGCTGAAACACTTAGACATGTGGAAAGGAAGAATCTTTGAACCTGAATAGATCATTGAATATGTTCTGGACGCTTAAGTAGGTCTATTCACTTGAGGGAATATTGATTGTAGTCACTTGAGGGAATACTGTTTGTACATATTTAGTTCATGCTTCTTCTCTGATTTCTTATTAGAAGTTGTTAGCTTTCTAATCCATCATGGCGAGAGAGCAACATCATGGAAGCTTCATGTATTCTTGCAAGTCATACTTCTTTCCTCACAGATTCAAAAATATGTTTAGTAGCTTTCTCTACTTAGTGAGCAAAATTAGAGGAACTCTGATGCAGTACAGTTCCATGATATGCCCATCATATTAAGTTTTTCAACTTGTGTTTGGAAGCAAATGTTTCTGAATCATCAATTTCAAACAACAGTTATAAATTCCAGCACTATTTACTTGAATACATGAGAACAGATTCTAAGCTCTTTTTATATGCAGATTCTGCAGATCAAATAATGAAACAAGCAAAGGTATGAATATTCCTTTACATTTGCTGCATTTACCATATAATATGGCAAAAGGATATGTGGACCTTGACGTCTGACTCACATTTATGCGTTCTTTTAGAGTGATCCTGATATTGATAGCAAAACTTGCCACCGTATACTAGAAGAGTTATCCATGTCAGAGTTTTCTGATTGGTTTAAGTCTTGGTGGAAGTCTCCTCCTTCTCCAATACACTGGGATTCTCCTCCCCTCTCTCCTTTTGCATGGGATCTTGAGTCAGTTGAACTATTGCTCAAGGAAGATGACTCTGGTGATGTCTGAGGATCTCGTTAATTGCATGCATGCACATGGAATGTGAAACAAAGGCAGTTTTTGTACCTGATGAGACTAACTTGTATGGACTTTCTAGCTCTCTTCTTTTGTTAGAAAATCTAGAATTGCATTTGAAATAAGTTTTTGGGCTTGCTGACTAACTTGCTAACTTACATTCATATCTATGTTTGTGTCAAGTGTTGTTTGTTTCAGTTTTCATTTCTATAGTTCTCAGAATGTGAGATTGGATCAATCATGATGAAGAGAATCCTGCATTTGAACCCATGGCTGCAGTTAGTTTCCTTGTGGCAATGCACAATGTCACTTCCTAGTGCATGCATGTTTTATGCCGTTAAATCTGATTTGTTGTATCCTGGTTTTGAAACCAGTTATGCCCTTAGATGAAAGAATTAACCAGCCACAGCCAGTAGATGATTCAGTCATTTGATATGCTCCCAAGACATTTCCAACCTAATTGAGCACCGAATTCTATATTTGATCAGTTTCATGGACTTCTTTTTTAATAATTATTTCATGGACTTGTTATCCCCATCCTCATCAAGGTTGTGTCCGAACTGAAACAGAAATTTTTTGGTTTTCAGTAATTCACACAAATCCAACCTTGGAAAGATTCTGTGTCAACTACAATTGAAACACAATGGTTCCACTCATTAAGTAAATCACACCACCCTTCTTCAGGGCTTCTGACGAACAAGCGAAACAAATTCAAGAAAACTTCATTCCGCAATTCATGTGCATATTGGTGTTTTAATTCCTCTTTCCTTGCTTCTTTTGTGGAATTAAACTAACAAAGGTACGATTATTTAATATATATTGGCTTCAGAAGCTCCTTTTAGGTTGTAACCAAGGAACTAGCATGTATGTAAAATAAAATACTATCATGCACTGAATTAGCTATGTGCAATTTAGAGGACAAGTATCACAAGCAAAGGAAAAAAAGACAGGATTCCTAATGGAAGCATAAAAATTTATCAAAACAGTCTATTCTGAGAAGTCATTATGAATACACAGGACACTGCAAATTATTGTATTAGTCCTGATGAAATCATACTTATAGATCATGATGTAAGTAGCCATTTCTAAAGGCCAATTGCTTAGCTAAACACTGCTCAGACTAGGATGAAAATGACAATCGGAAAGCATGTTTGTTCCCGTGATGCTCTACTGGAGAACAGTTTTGGACTTACAAAAGCACCACACAGTAAGCAGAAAGGCCAAGAAAAATTAGTGAGTGACATCTAAAGACTTGTGATTTAGAGCAATTCATCCAACACAATGCAAGTTTCACTTGATGCAAACTAGAGTGGAAGACCCTAGTAGGATTTCCCACAATGTATTAAGCTTCCAGCTCCCAGGAAAAGTCCAAAAACGGCAGCACTCCCTAGTGTTGTTTGCCCAATATATCGTACTTTTAAAAGACCTGGAACCTGCATTTCAGAAAGTATAGCTTTCACCTTTAAGTCCAAACAAGACTAGCACAAATAGAGTACTTCTGCAGTTTTTTGCAAAACAATATTTTTATACTTTCACGAAGACAAAGTCTAGTTCAGCTATAAAAAGGACATCAATTAAAAAATCTGAAATGGATCTCCCAGATTTCAAGATTTTCTCCATCACTTTTTAAGGTCTCAAAAGATGTAGGAAGAAGCTATATATTTACTTGAAGAATGTTCAGTGGACAACAGTTGATTATGGGCAAGACCAACTATGAATGATCACAATAGTGATCTGATGAAAATGCACAATAATTAATTTGAGGAATTTTCAAATATTTTGACCATTGAAACTATAAAATACAAAAAAAAGAAGTTCATAATCAAAACATGTGAGACCCCCCATCAGCTAGTCCATGCAATGTCTTCCCTATTTTGGTGCCGTGGCAATTTTTTATTTTTTTGTTTAATTTCTGAACATGCTAAATGTCACATCTTAGCTGCACCAATGCCTGACATTCAACACTATATGGGATCATTATTTGGAGAGTTGTACATTATATTGACAAGTAATGAGGCCCAATGATCACTGAAAGTATTCCTTCGATGGTATAGAAGTCTTGAATACTAACATATGCCAGCCCATTTGATGCTGATAGTGGGTGTTATGACCCTCAACAATCATAAAGCCATATAAACAAGTCAATGAGCAAGCCTCTTAGACAACACAGGTGGGGGGATGCAAGGATATCACTTAGCTCTCTCATCTCTGGAATAGATTATAAACTGTTTGTAGCTCATTGAAGGGCTAGCCTGGATTGACGGTAACAAGGTTGCAACAAGACTGAAACCCAAAGTATCAGTGAAGACATGTACTAAGAAAAAGGACCAAAGGAAGACTACAAAGAGCCAAATATTGGACATTTACATAAAAAAACACACTATAGATATTCACATGTGTGCACGACCATGCCAACACCACTAAAATTTATTAACCATGCACACACCAAAAATGCAATTAGACTAAACTCACCGAAATTCCAATTAAATAGTGGCATATTTTTCGGGCACATATAGTCAAAATTAGCTATAAACAGAAGCAACAAATAGACAGAACCTATTATTCTTAAGCATTTATGATGAATTACTATCAAACAGAACAGAGTTAAGAGTTTCTGGGAAGGCTGGAAACACAAAGGAACTTTACCTTGTATCTTATAGCCTCATAAGTTCCATAAACAGCACCTGCACATGATAGCATATTCGATGATTCATGAGTGCAATTAATCACAACATTACTCACGGGTATCCGATGTAAACAGGAAGAACAAACATTCAACATAATCACACCAAATATTTCAATAAGAAATCTTACCTATTTAATGCAGAAGAACAAATATTCAACAGAATCGCACAAAAAATTGAATAAAAGATCTTATCTATTTAATAGAGAAGAAGAAACAAATCCTACTCCCTTTCTTCTTTTCAGACCTTTCCAATTCAAAGACCAATCAGCATGCATTGTTTGGTGTATCACATGAACAATTTCTTCCTTGTGGTAATAGAAACATCCAAATAACCCACACATTTCAGATAATGCAAATGCAAAATAGATATCCTCCCTAATCGGACATTAAGATGCACTTAAGACAACATTCAAGAAAATTTTTCTTGTTTAGCGAGAAGTTTGATGATGCCATAGCAGAGGTACAATCTTCCTAACCAGATATGCATCAAGGTTTTATGCCCCTAAAATCTATCAGTACCCGAGTTGCATATTCAGAGATACGAAAAATAAATTTCATTTCTGCCAAAAAAAAAAAAAACAGAGAAACCAAGAGAGAATTTTTTCAATACGGGGACAGAAAAGAGGAAGATAGTTGCAGCTAGGGTTTAAGAAGAAATAGGATACGTTACCCACAGCGCCTCCAACAGCACCGCCGACGGCGAATCCTGCCGTAACCCTTGCCAGACAGCTATCCCTCGCCATGTCCTCTCTCTCTCTCTCTCTCTCTCTACTATCCCAATATCTACTGATCAGATAGACATGGTGGACTTGAACAAGTAGCAATCACTTTTCTTTTCTTTTTTCTTTTTGTTTTTTAAGAATTTTAATTTTTTCAGAAAAAAAAAGGGAAGAAGGGAGGACATAAGTTTAAATAGGGCGTATAAGTAAATACTAGTATATATCTGTGTCCATAATAAACTATAAATTTTATAAAATATTATAATTTTAAAAAATATATTAATTAATAAATAAGAAATACTAAAGAAATATAACAAAGTTATGAAAATTTATTGAAAAAAAATTAGATAAGAAAAAGAAATGTGAAATTTATTTTTTTTAAAGAAAAAAAATAGGGATGTGAAAGCTGAGAATAGGGGTAAAATTAATTTTGGTTCCCTACTTCTGGATTCAACTTCAAATTAATCCCTATCTTTTCAATACATTTTAAATCAGTCCCTCCGATGAGTTCAATACATTTTCAATAAATCACTAACACTAACACTAAAAGTGTTTTGAGTTCAAAAGGGCACTATTTGTAGCATGCCCAACAAACTCCCTGTAACATCACCAAAATAGGAGAAAAGGAGAGGAATTTTGCCAATGGTTTTCCTTTCTTTTCTTGGGTTTTGACCCTTTTCTTATTTATCTTCATTTTTTCAACTCATCGGTGAAGAAGATTAAGTTGGATATTCTGATTGATTCAAATGAGGTACATAGTCGATTCATTTCTGTTTTTTGTTTTTGTCCCTAAAAGTTGTATGTTTATGTCCAATACTTGTACAATTGTTTCCATTATATCAGCAATACCTATTATGTGCTATTGATGATCTGATGCTTAGTTTTTGGACAAATATAAATCGTACAAGTACTCTCTACTCCATTCTTGCGTGGAGCTGAGATATGTATGTAGAATTGTAGATATGTTCCCTTCTTTTGGAGGCTAATTCATTTGATCCCCTGTATTTTTCTAAAATAGCTGGGGTAGAGCTACAAACAGGAGTTTTGTGGGATTATCAATCCCTCTTTGGGACAGAGCTGCCAAACATGTCATAGGCACAGATGCAGAGATTGGATATAGGAGTATAGTTGAGCCGTGTGAGGAAATGAACAAATCAGGATCGTTTGTTCTCATTCATGTATTCTCCAACAAGGTATGAATTGAGATTTCCACAAAGAAAGAAGCCCATCTAGTGCAGTAATGCATGGAAATACAGTATTTTGTCTAATTATACATCAGGTACAACATCCATACACTCAAATTTTACAAGAGATCATAACAGGAAAAATCAGACAGTATCATAAGGCAGAGGGTCTGCAATCAAACTCTGGATGTAATTCCATTATGTACATTGTTATCACTTCTTGCGAGCTGAAAGAGCTGCGGCAATACCCCCAGCCACAAGTCCAACAGCAGTTGCAGCAATGCCAATACCAATTACTCCATCTGGATAGAATTAAGAAAAGCAAAGGCAAAAAAGATCATTTCGTGGCAAGTTATATATACACATCAGATTATACAAGTACAAGCATTAAGTTGAGTTCAAGTTACCTTTTGTGATTTTATCTTCCAGTGCTTTCTTGAGGGTCAACGCCTGCCTCCAGTCTGGTGCAATCTGTAATATTCTCCACCGATTTAAAACCAAATTTCAAATGAATATATACGCCAAGACAGAAGTTTACTGGAAGATGAAGGATTATGAAGTAAACTAAAAAGGGAAAATATAAACCAAAACCTGAGAACAAACTGATAACCATTTGCTTTCAACAGATAGAGGCTCCCTAAT
Source organism: Sesamum indicum (assembly GCF_026168435.1). NCBI lineage: Eukaryota > Viridiplantae > Streptophyta > Magnoliopsida > Lamiales > Pedaliaceae > Sesamum > Sesamum indicum. The sequence continues at coordinate 23,583,250 of NC_142662.1, forward strand.
ATATTTCAAGCCTGATTTCGTAAAAGACTACCAACGTCTAAACACCGAGGCTCCCTAATATATTTCAAGCCTGATTTCGTAAAAGACTACCAACCTCTAAACACCGCTCGACAAGCTGCCTGCTCTTAGAGTAGTTCCCACTTCTGTAGTATCCAACAGCAAGAAGATAAAGCTTTTCCCTGACCTGCAGGGGGGTATTAGACCCAGACAATGAAGCTGCAAGTGAAAAGTTTCAAAAATCAAAATTTTGAAACCTGATTTTACACCAGGAAGATGAGTACATACAGTGGTCCATGAGAAGCCAAAAAACAGAACATAAGCAAAAGGTATTGATGAAGGATCCAACAGCAATATCTTCAGTTCCATGAGTTCAAAAAGAAAAAGGATTCCCTTGAGACACACAACAAACATGACAGAGCAAGAAGAGAGTGGGGGCCGGGGAGAGGGGGTTCGTGGTGGTCCCAGATCACCTTCAAGCATAGCTATTCCGCGTTGAACATCCTCTTCCCGTTTTGAGTGAACAAGGGCCCAAGACAAGCGCATGATGCATTCACCTTTTAGTTTATCAGAGGAGCCTTTCTCAGCTTCAGCTACCTCACGCTCACAACCCTGTATATGTGTAATTGTCAGACATAGGCAAAACGAAATGGCAAAAGAGGAATATTTGTAGAGGAACACCCTAAGATCTGCAAGGCAAGGGAACATCAGTGCTTTTCTGAATGCATGAAAACATTTCCAGACAGAACCAGAGTCAGAATCACAAACCATTACAGGTTGGCCAGTTCTTGTATTTAATATATAGGAATATTCTTTTCTGAGTATATACTCCAAAATCAGATGATATATGCAAGGAAATGACAGTTGCAGAAAGTAAAAAATTCAATTGACCACAAACCAAAATCCAAATTTGTGTAATTTGGTTTTGAACACGATCACCTAAGTCATAAGCAACACAAGAAAATCAAATGTTATGCAGAGACTCTCCATTTCCTACTTCAAAGAACAAAATCCACCACCATCATATAACGAGCCAATGAGCAAGAGAAACAGAGAAAGTAATGTCCAAACCTGATGCGTAGAAGCAGCCATCTAATCAATAAGAAGCCTCTATTTGCCCAGGATATTGTAAACGTTCATATACAAACATTTCATAAATGATAATTCTACATTACTGTAAGAAAACAGGAACAGATGAAAACAGAACCAAACAAATATGCACCCTCAGAAAAAATCCAATAAGCCAAGACTGAAATTTTTAAAGCAGGCATATCACTCACAAACTGCTTATCAATCCCACTGCTATGAAGCATTGAGCTTTCCCCTCTAGTCCATCAATTCATGTAATCACCGGCTTTCTTCCTACCATTATAGGGAGACTAATAGACAAAAGACTATCCAAGAAAGTATCCCGTATGCTAAAAAACTATGCTCAATTCAGGAGAATAACGCTGTCTATGACAAGTCATAGTTAATTACAAATTTATTCAAAAAGCAAATAAGCTAGTAGCGAACCAAACGCACTTTGAAATCCAACCTCAAATGAGCAAATTATTGGATTCTTAGAACTAACAATCAAAAGCAACTAAAGGCAATGGACAAAAAAGGCCAGAACAGGTCTTGGTACATCAAAATGCAAGGTAAATTAACCCAGCAAACACTAGGTCGCTTAAGTATAGCAGACACACGGAATATCAGATTTCCAATATACTAAGTTACATCGAGCTGTATTCCTCTCCTTTCATCATTCCCTCAATCAAACCCCATCAAATTTTGCCCCACATGCAGTCACTGTGATATCTTCAGTAGGATTTCCGTCTCCAAGGACTATTCTCAGAACTACGAACGCAGAAAGAACAAAGATTTTGCTCCCAACAATTCACCTCTTAAACCCAAGTAAAATCACCACGATTCCCAGAAATCTTAACTGCACTCAAGTCGGTGGAAAAACTACAAAGAAAAACAAATATAACAAACACTCACAGCGACGATGTCGAAATCGCACCACGGAATCTGATCCCCGCCGGTGAAAAAATTGCTCACCGAGTCGAAAAATTTCCCAATTTTCGCTTCCATTTCCTATATAACTAGTTTGTACCAAACCGAAACTTTATGAATTTCTATAGAATAGTTATATATCTACTTCTTTTCTTTTCCGTTAAGTTTGTGTGTGATTGGAGTAGTCTAGAGAATTTTGAATGAGATGATTCGTAGACATTTTGGGGTTACGGAGGTTTGTCAAATGGGTCCGTTCCAAAACCCGCAAATCAGACCCGATTCTCCCTGGACAATCCGCGTTGGCCGATAATATAAATGGATAATTACACTGCAATTACTGAATTACATGTAGATTTTTTATAATTTGAAAAATTATGTCTAGCACCTTGATGTATACTTTTATTTAATAAATAAATTTTTTATTAGTCAAAATTCATTGAATTTATAAAAAATTAAAAAAAAATTCTATATTCACCGTCAATCGACTTATTACTGACTTATAGTAAGTCAAATAAATATTTTTATAATCAAATTATCCTCATACATTTTCACATGTTAATACATGTGCAGGGTATATCTTCACTATTATGAGGATAGTTTATCCGAAAAAAATTATTTAACATGCAATAAGTCAGTTTTAAGTCAATCAAGGGTAAATATCAATTTTCATTCAATTTTTTTTATTAATATTAGTAAATTCGATTAATTTTTACTAACAGGTGGACTTATTTATTAAATAGAGGCAAACCTCAGAGGTACTAAATGTAATTTCCCATACTACAATGGGTCTACGCGTAATTACACCAAATCTTAGGGAGGGGAATGTAATTATTCCTTCTTTTTTTTCCGGTAAATATAAGTTTCATTAAATAAATTGTAGTACATTGGTACAATACAATATGAAAGGCTAGACAGTCACCTCGACAGGCCAAGGGATCCGCCATAAACGAAAAAGTGCACAAGTACTAATAGAAGGAGGTAAATCAACATAAGTATCCGTTGTCGGACATCTTCAATAATAAGTTATCCTACTGAAGGTGCCCCCCATATTCCTCCATCAAATCGTCGAACATATGTGGTATACAAGAGAGCCCAATAGTGCACGATAAGAAGCCGAGATACAATGCTTTCCTCTCCCACCTTTTTGCTGCTGACAGAACGTCGGTAGGTCAATCACGGTGGGGTCAGTCAAAACGCAGGGTGCGCCAGATCACCCTCAGCAGTGTCTTGAGTAGGGGCAATGAACAAAGAGGTGATTGTGTGTTTCAGTAACCCATTCGTTACACAAGAAACAAGTGGTACCTAAGTGAAATAACCAAGACTTGTCAACTGTAGAAAGCTTTCCAAAGATGGTGAGCCAGAGGATAAACGTATGGCAAGGAATCTTGAAGGGGCTCAAGAGTAGTGAAGACCAACCTACCTTGGTACCCACAGTTTTGAGAACCTGGAGTAGCGTAGCCGATGTCAAAGGCCCAATCTAAGATCGCCAAGAAATACGGTCAATGCCCCCATGGATATGTGGGAGAGTATGGAGGATCTGTGGACAACGAATATCTGTAATATGGGGCCATTGACATTGCCAATCCTCAATTACAACAGAATTGCATTTGTCAATTAAGTACCCGTGAGGTAATGGCCATGTACACAAGACACAAGTGGTATGTAATTGACCTTAATAAACGATTTATATTAGGGAGAATTACATTCCAATAGCAACACTGTCTTAGTCTAATGGTTAAGGAATCTCTGATAGATCTGATAAAGTTGCCCTCATTACCTCCATTATTATATAAATCTGATGGATGCAATGATAAGATCCTTTATGATCTTTGGCTTTGGAATCTCTGTAGCCTTTCCCTTCTGGTGTAGAAGAGTAACTATTTCGAGGGCGTCCCTAATTCGTTCTTGTCTGGATTTGGATGTTTCAGGGTTTTTCCTTTGATTTCTCCGGTTGCAACTTCTGTCTTCAGATCCGTAAAATTCTTAATTAGATCTGGAAGGATTTTAAGAATCTTGATCACTTTTTGGCTCAATGTTTCTATTTTTATAGGTATATAAGTTAAACCTATGTGCATAGTCTTAAAATATCTTATGAATTTCTCTCAAATCTTATGAGATCTTTGAGGTGTCTTGAAATGTCTTATGAATCGCATAGGTGCAGGAATTTACCTGTTCAGTTTCTTTTGGTTGAAATTCTACCATGGATTTCGGTGAAGTGTAATTGCCTAACCGCATTTCTTGGTAGTATATAGCTGACTTGGAAAGTCCGCATCTCTTCCTCTAATTCTTCTTTCATATGAAGATCCGAGTCAATCCTCTTAGGACTGTTGTTTCTCAAGAATTTCCATAAGAAATTCCCTTCCTTGTATTTTCAAAATCTGAAAATATTCCCTATTTTTATTGCAACTTGAAAGTTCGGTTCCATATATCTCAAAGGTCTCCTCCAGTAGTGGATAAAATATCTAAATATAATATAATCAAATATTTATTCAATAAATCTAGACTCTGATATCATTCTTCGCGAGCAAGGAAGTTAAATTCAAATAGGAATGAAATTGGACTAAAAAGCTCATTTTAAAGTTAAATAGGGGTAAAATTGTTTTAAATTTGATCGCAAGACTAAAAGTGTCGCTGCTATGAAGTTATAGGACTAAATCTGTTTCTTCTTTGAAATTACCGAACTAAATCTGTTGGCCCAAAAGTTGAACGACTAAATGGGCACAACTGACCAAACTTACAGGACTGAACTTGTGATTTCCCATTTATACTTGTAACAAATTTTGAGGGAGTAGTAGTGAAAATGTAATAAAATATATACTTTAAAACAAAGACACCAAGCAATAATGAGGGCTTATGATTGAGCAGCAGGTGTGAATGATCAGGCAAAAAGGCTCATTGATCATTGGAGGATTTCCATGAAGAAGAAGAAGAAGAAGAGGAGGAGTAAGAATTAACGTAAATTCTTGAAAGTGATATTGTTGAGCACAACTATGGGAATCTCCAAAGACAACCTCAAAGGATTCATATTGGCTCTCCTTTCAAGTGGGTTTATTGGTGCAAGCTTCATAATCAAGAAGATAGGCCTTCGAAGAGCTGCTGCGGCCTCCGGTGTTAGGGCTGGTGAGCATCTTCATATATTTTTTTCAAAGTTTTGATCTTTTTCTCCATATGGGTTCTTGTTTTTGTGTGTGATCGGTGTGTTTTCTTGGGATTTTGTTAGGTGTTGGGGGGTATTCGTATCTCATGGAGCCTCTGTGGTGGCTTGGGATGATCACGAGTAAGTTAATTTTTCCCTTTTCTTTGTTGTTTTTTGATAGTGTTTTCTGCCTTCTTGTTGTTCCCAAGATTATGTTTATATGTACTCTTGAGATTGTCAGTTGTAGAGGGGATGATCCAATGAATATTGGGGAGATAGTGGAAGAAGCTAGATATTGTTCTAACAAGTATCTGTAACTTAACATCTTTATGATGGTGGAGATCATACTATAAATAGTTTCAGCAGTCATCTTCTGGAAATAATTTCACTGCAGTTACTCTAGAATTGTGTAGTTTTGCGTAAAACGGGCTTGATGAATTATTAGAAGAGTTCATAGTTTGAATCAGAGGGACCGTGTGATTCATTACCTGTGACAGCTATGCCTATACATGATATCAAATTTTAAAAAGAAGAGATGAATGTGTAATTTGCAAAGAAATGTTTATATTTCTATTCTGATTCGTATCGTGTAGTGGTCATTGGAGAAGTGGCGAACTTTGTGGCATATGCATTTGCTCCTGCAGTGCTTGTCACGCCCCTTGGTGCATTGAGTATCATTGTCAGGTGACCTATTTCAGTTTCTTGTCCTTAATATTGACCATGGTTGTCGAGATGGCTTTCTTCTAGTTATGCAGTCTACCTTGGTTTTTCCTTGTGTTATATTCTAACATGATATGATGCAGTGCTGTATTGGCTCACTTTATTTTAAATGAGAGGCTACATCAACTGGGAATATTGGGCTGTATAATGTGCATCACGGGTTCTATCATAATTGTTATACATGCACCACAAGAGCAGCCGATATCCTCTGTCCAGGAAATATGGAATATGGCAACACAGATGGGTGAGAAGACACCTCATCTCCTCGCCTTTTAGAAAACTAAAGCTGCAAATCTGGTGACTGATGCAATTCCTTTTGTTTGTTTTCAGCCTTTCTAGTCTATGTGGGGTCGGTCATCGTTTTGGTATTCATTCTTGTTTTCTATTTTGCACCCCAATGTGGACACAGCAACGTACTTGTTTTCACCGGCATTTGTTCACTGATTGGTTCTCTCTCGGTAAATCCTGAGTTGCTAATATTCTAAATTGCATGCTTCTCTTGTTTCATGTAGTATATCTTGTTTGTGTGCATATCTGAACTTATATTTAGAACGCTGTTGCTTCAAGGTTAGAATATCAAATTAGTTGATTACATTCTTACTCAAATCTCAGTTGATTGGCCTTTTCAGCCAAAACCAAATCCAACTTGTTCAAGGTCAAACTTTATAAAAATTCTGCTCTCCTATTCTTAATTATAATCAGATTCCTGAAACATTGTTCAACTTCTGCTGGCAAAAGTTATGACTCTAGTAATGACCACTCACTTATTTGCTACAAATTTATGCTTCTCTAGATTTTATTATTCTATAAGTGAACATAAACAATTGCAGCCCTTTTGATTTGAGTTCCGTTTCAAAATCTTGCATGGTGAAGTCTGTAGGATTCGGCTAGATAAACTTACCGCCCTTGCCTTATCTTGCAGTTGGTTCATTTTGTCCTACTGGAGTTTGTACTCAACTGCCTTTTTAGAAATCTTGGCCCTTGTATCTTGGAATTATGTGAGGCAGTTCCAATTTTTCTCCTTCCATCTGGTGAATTGATAGAAAATCTACTTAAGTGCTTTAGGGGAACTATATAATGCATAGTGTTGTACTGACTAATCCACACATCTAGCACTACTTGCTGATTCGGAATTTGTTGTACTTGTGATTTTCTAATTGCCTAGCAATATGAATATTTTATGTCCATATTGCAGGTCATGAGTGTTAAAGCCCTTGGAACTTCTTTGAAATTGACTATTGAGGGGAAAAACCAGTTAATCTACCCAGAGACCTGGTTTTTTATGTTTTTCGTGGCAACTTGTGTCATTACACAGATGAATTACCTAAACAAGGCAAGTATCACTTTCACTCAACTGAATTTTCTTGATAGACTAGTATCTTTTCTAATATGATGAGATTCTGGATCTTGCTTTAACATGCCACATACAAGGAGGCAATGTTTATTCTATCTTTGAGATGCAAAATGATTTTAATATTAGTTGAGACAGTCATAATAAAAGCCCACGGCAGTTTCTTCTTTGTAGTAACTTGAAAATCTTGAATCTACAGGAAGTTTTACATTAATTGATGCTCGCTGCTTGCTCAACTTGGTGATATCATTTTGAAACAGAATATCGTTGAACTTCTATCATAGTTCTCTTTTTTTTGGGTTTTTATTTTTTGTGGGGTGCGGGTGTTAAATCTGATCAGCTTTCTGAGTCTAACTGAATGTCCATTTGTTACAGGCACTTGACACCTTCAACACTGCCATTGTTTCTCCTATATACTATGTCCTGTTTACATCACTTACAATACTTGCCAGCGTAATTATGTTTAAGGTAGTATCTGTTTTCTCATGGCACTTCTTATTGGACATGCTATTTTATTGCTTGTCCAATCTATCTATGCTCTGACATTTGACTCAGAAAGCACGAGGTGGTCGCAAAAGATGAACTTTCCCACCTTTGGCAAGTGATAACATTAAAATATATCCTACATAACAAGCAATCTACCTCAGATTTGACATGAACCAAGAATCACTGTCTCCATTATCATAGTCAAAGTATTAATCTCTCAAACACACCTTGAAATTGATTGGAGATCCCTTCAAGATCATGGATTATTTAAGTAGAAAACTAATAATTGTAGTCCTATGGTTATTTCTATGCTAAAATATCATGTTACAGGAATGGGACGACCAAAGTGCTGGGAGCATTGTATCAGAATTATGTGCCTTTGTCATAGTGCTCTCTGGAACCATCTTGTTGCATTTGACCAAGGATTTTGATAGAAGTTCGTCTTTTAGAGGTTTTCGTACTCTCCTATTGTATTCAACTATGCTGATATAATAAGATTTCATGCTCACAATCTCACATCACATTCAGGCAATTGTACCCCATTATCCCCTACATTAGCGACCCGACTATGCAATGGGAATGGGGATTTTGTGCAGCATGACGAGCACAATGAGCCATGTGAAAATGAGGTTTACTCAAGAAGGCAAGAATGGTACACGTGAATGGATGTCCTTCAGGTAAGAAAATACTTCCTTTTGAACCATCGGGAGATAAGTATGGAAGTTATGCCTGGAGCAGGGCTCAAACAGCATACTATCTTGTGACATACCACCTTGCGGTTTCCAACTATGTTTTCATCAGCTTCTTTCCAGACGTTTGAACAAATAACTTGACTTGATATGTTGCTGAACAGCAAGAAAAGGAATTAGTCAAAAGCTGCCTGTGTGAATAGTCTGTGATAATTCAGTATGCGCCCTGTAGTTATCTGCCCCTCAGGCATCTCAGCTTAAATTTGACAGTGATCACTCACAGAATTTTGGATTTGGCGAGACGATGGCAATGATGGGAGCAGAATATCAAAAAGAGGTGGTACTGAATGAATGTAGAACTGAAATTTCATCTTGTAGCCCGAGTTATATGAAGATTCCATTCTCTTTTCTGTTTCGGGGTTTATTGTGTGGCCACAAGAAGAAAGTTTCTTATTCAGTCTATTAGATTTCTTGTTAATCATTCGTAAGAGAAACTCGTAATATAATGATTCTTCCCACGATATTCGTAGGCTATATATCATTCCACCTTGTCCTACTCGATTTCTTATGATGTTGAAATGAGCAGAGATGAACTTGATTTTACACCTGTCCTGAGGCTATCTTTTCTTGGAGTTTTCTGTTTGTCATTGTCATTGCTATTATTACCGTTACATTATTTTCTATTTCCAGTTGCAAGATTCATTCTCTTGAAGGCTCTCTTTGGTGTCATGGTGTAAATTGTGATGGAAAATGCTATATGCAAAGTTGCAAACCCCCACCAACCCTTAAGGCTCAGTGTTTTCCCTGCTCTCTCTCTCTGTGAAATTTACATGGCACCGTGGTTGTTGCAGAAGCTGCAGGAGCATTGAGTTCTTGCCACACCTCTGAGAGTTGAGCAGTATTTGCAGGTAATATACATAGTAATTCATGCCGTCTCCCATGCTTCAATGCTGTTGCCCAGTTTATACTTGAAACAACACGAAATCCATCTCAATCGTTTAAGACACGTATTTTACTTTTATCCAATATACCAAACAGAAATGCTCATAATGCTCGTTAAATTCATGCTACACTTTATGTTATGTGTATTAAGTATATGAATGATTGCTACATACTCCGCATTTTTAAAAAGAAGGGTATATGTTCAATCTTCCGCCTTCCTATCTAGGACAAAAATGAAGAGTATATGTTCAATCTTTTAGACAGGTAATTGCTGCCGCCTTTCTATCTAGGACAGTCTGCGTTCCAACCGTGATAGTTTCCATCTTCAGATCTTCATGGCTGAACATGTTTGGGAAGCTGAGATGTGTTTGTACAAACAGCTAACTATTGCAGCATTAATAACTGCACTAAAGGCTGTTGCATTGAGGATGAGGAGTGTTGGACAATTACTACTTACTAGGCTGTTATTGCAGCGTCGCTTTCAATATGGCTGTCTATCAAATTATGCCTTCATTTGTCAAAAAATCAAACCCCTTTTCCTGGAAAAAAATTCTAGACAAACCTATTGAATTTGAATTAGAAACCATCACCAAATATCCAGACTTCGCCAACTGTTGGGCATAAAATCTCAAGAATGTAAATGAACTAAAAAATGATCAATCCTTGTGAATTTGAATGAAATAATTCATACATTATGTATGACGGACACATGTATGATTGACACGTGTCTTTTCAAAGATTACAAAATTTACAAATAAGATATGCATACATATTATGTACAGGTAGGTGTTATACCAAAGGGGGACAACAGGAAAACCCATTGATCAGGCAATTCCAAGAATGTGAAATGGACCGAATGGTCAATTCCTTTCACTAACCTTGGAATGAAAGAACAAAACGTAGCACTGTACAACTCAAAATTCTTACCCAAAACAGCTTTGGATGAATTAAATCCATTACAGAGAATGTGTGTTGTGTTGTGTAAATGATTCAGGTCCGGCCAATTTGGATTAGAATTTCACTTCTTCAAACTCAAAACGAATTCATTTCCAAAGTGTAACATTTCTTGGCAACCATCAATTTCCTGACAGCTTCCCGAAGCATCTTCCCATCTCCTTCCTCACCAAACGCTTCCGCCGCCATACCGCCATCGCCCCAATTGCCCATTCTCAACTCATCCGCCCCTGCACCACCACACGCCGCGGCCGGCCTTATGACGACCAGGGTGCCCCCCTCCATGACCTTGCCAGAATCCGGCAGCTCCAGCCTCTCCAAGTACCACATTTTCATCCTCAGAGCCGGAACTCTACTCCTATACTCCAACAATTCATCTCCCTTCCGTTCCATCTTCCTCACCTCCTCAATCTGTCCTTTGTTCATACAAAGCCTCCCCTGATTGCTCTCATCAGAAACCACTATGCTATCAATGGTTTTCAGCCCCTTCACCGTTTCTTGAATCAGATAATGCCTGGCGGACGCGGCTATCAGGCATGAGATCGTCCAAACGATTCTCAGCTTCAGCTCTTCGTCCGCCATAATCCGCGATTCTTGATCTGGGTAAACTGAATTCTCCTCCCCCTCAGACTTGTCCCTCCAGGACTTGGCTCCAAGAATCACACAGCTCTGCAGTTCCCGCCCGAACTCAGCCTTCCACCTCAGGAAATTCGTGGGGTTCATGCTGTTCTCCCCGGTTTTTAAACCCTGTTTTTGCGTTCCATAGCAGGGCAGACGGAGATGAAAAGCACGAATTTCCTGAAAAGACTTCAAGACTTGATTGGGCACGTAATGAGAGTAGAACTCCAGGTCGTTCTCCTCGTTCTTGGGCTTGGATTTGATCATCTGAGAGACGAAATAAAAGGGCTTCTTCAGGGCCCGAATCACAGCACTCCTGAATAAACCCCTGCGGGTTTCTTGACCCGATTCTCTCTCCGCTGATTTCTTCTGAGGGAGTGGGAGAAAAACTTGGTTAACCTGAGGAATTATGGAATGAAAACGCTTGCAGACAGACATGGACAAACACAAGGACTTGGCATCCTGCAGCTGGTCGAAGATGGAAAGCACGACTTCGTCCGGTAAACGATCAAAGAAATCATCGGAACCAGCGACTCTCGAATCCATATTATTACACAAACTCTTCCTTTGAGGCATAGAAACAAATGGGATCGATGTGTCTGGGATGAAGCAAGAATATGCGGGGGGAGATGGGCCACTTTTATATGAAAAAGAAGAAGAAAAGCTATTAGCTGTGGGATTGGCGGTTGAGGAACAGGGGTGGGGATGATTCTAGAGAGAGAAAGCCGTGTGCTTTAGAGAGAGAGAAAGAGGAGAGGTGACGCGGTGAAACAAGAACTGCACACGTTTCCGGCAGGCAAGATTGACTGGGGAAAAACCATTGAAGAATTCCGAGGTTTATTAACGTTTTTGGTTGGATTATGGTCGGTCGATTTCGTGGATTTATGTCTGCTGATAAGCTGTTTCTCGAGCAGTTGCGTGGAAACCTTATCTATATCCTCTGACAGTTTCTCTTCTATCTGTCAACAAAATCATGTGCCCATTAAATTTAAATCAAGAATTGGGTGATGATGATTATGAGTTTTTGGCAAGATTTAGGAATCAATCCACTTTCAAGAAATTTAGGGCCATTATTTTTATTTAATTTATTATAACTATATCAAATGCTTATCCAGTTTGAATGTTTATATGCATGTATATAGAATTAATTATTCTTATTTTTTTTAAAAAATAGAAAATTATATGTATATATTTTTTTAAAATTATACTAACATCTTTAGGAATTCTCTATTTACGTCTAACCCATTTATATTATGATTAGATGGAAAATACTGATATTAACCAAAAATTATTATATAAATTTTTATTTTTTTCTCATTCAGCATTTTTGTACGTATTATTGTACTTATAAAGGGATAAATATAATATATATAGAGAGTAAGACTAACATCATTAATTCATAAAAAATATCTCTAACTGTATAAAATCTTAAAAATGTGGTAGTAATTTTACCTAATTAAAAAAGAAGTAAATTAGTGATAGTATTTGTAATCTAAGATTGTAGGGTACAAACTGAGACGACCTCTATATTTATTATGTCAAGTCTAAAGCAGTTTGTCCCTAAAAAAGTGAACTCCAAACACGGAACTAATGCAAGTCCCAAGTGGAATATTCTACTTTTCACTCCTACGTTTGACCAAAACACTATTCATTATTGCCTCCGCCTCCAAGTTGAGGTTGTCATAAATTTGACTCTGTAATATTGGACTTAGGACCCATTCAGCCCTCACAATTTCAATTCGTTGATGAGCTCATTAGAATCAAATTAAATTTAAGAGTTTTGGGTCCAATTTCATTGTCACTCGTTGGAGTTTTATGTCTGGGGTTTAACAAAAATATTAAAGTTAATTATATTTGAATTTTATAATTACGAGGTTGTGAGCTCGAGTCTTATAAATGTAGTTGTCTTGTCTACTTTTAATACTATCTCTTTGTTTACTTTGCGAAAGTTTGTTAATTTTAATTTTTTTTAATATATTAAATTTGTATGTAGTAAATGATGTAGCAATGAACCTTATTCAAGGAAAAGAATTACTGTTACACTCTTTTTTTGTAAATGTGAAATTACATTTTTCTCTTAAAAAACTTTTGAAATTACAATCACCCTTTAAAAAATGTCCATTTATAACTGGATTCTTTCCTCAGGAATTAATGAAAAATACTAGACATCAATAACAAATTAAGGGGAGCATTCAAGCTTACCTCCATTTGGTATTGTTTATAATTTATTGACAAAAATACCTTAGTATTAGTTTTATACTCGTGAGGGGGTAAATGTAATAGACATGAAGGCAAAATGATATACTTCAGTAATTATAATAAAATATTATTTTCAAATTGAATAAAAAGATTAATCAATAATCTATACGGAATGTTCAATAAAGAGTCAAATTAAAATTTTAGATTTCTTCTTTGATGAAGCCAACATTTTCGGTCCATACACTAACGGAAGAGTATAGTTGCAAACGGGAATTCTCAAAAGGATATAAGTGTAATTTAAAAAGTTTTTTTGAGAAAAAGTGTAATTTTGTATTTTCAGGGGAAATTTAAGTGCAATTAACCTAAAATGTTATACACTAAATGATCTTCGTTAAAAACATTAAATGATTCCCATCATTAGCGATAGTTTTTAGTTGAAGTGGTCGTTCAACCAAGAAACTTTGTTTAGATACAACGGATACATAAACGACATTTAACCGAATACAAAGCCTCAAGTCCAGAAGAGAGGAGGATGGTGCAATTTTTACAGTATAGTGATACCGGAGAATGAACACAATTCCATGCTCTGAAAATGTTGAATCAAATCCTGGAAGGAATGTATGGAGTTGAGTTCTGTAAGTATGCTGAAGCTGCAGCCACCCCGCTGCCGAGCTTCACCGGATAACCGACGTCCTTCAGCACCATCTCCACTCCGGCAAGACAGCCGAGTAGTTGCAGCTGCAGCAATGTTAAACTTGATCATATGCTATCAAAGATTTTCTCACTTGTGATTTTGGTATTGTCTGGTATGAGCTTTGAGTCTCCGAAAGCAATCGGAGGACTTAATGATGGAATCGTAGTCGGAACGAATAATTATAACTTTTAGCACCAAGGGGGATGCTCAGTCCTATGATTAGTTTTAGATTACTGGAATTATGTAGTTTAAAGAAAGAAATCATACCTCATTTAGGTGGCCGAGATGGCCGATTCTGAAAACCTTTCCGGCAACCTTGTTAAGCCCTAGGCCTAAGCTTAAGTTGTATCGTTTCCATGCCCTTCGCACGATTTCTGAGCTGTCGATGTTTGATGGAACCACCACGGCCGTGACTGTGTCGCTATACCATTCCTCCTTCTGGGTGCAGTTCTTCAGTCCCCACGCTTGTACTGCAAGTCTGCATGTTCAAGCAGAACACAGAAGCCCCAAAGGTTTACACACAAATCTGCAAGTCATTTTTTTTTTTTTTTTGGTTTTCTTTACCACAGGGAAGTGATGTACCGTGTTGCTTGGCCGAGGCGAGCATGTCTTGCAATAACGTTGTCGAGTCCTTCCTCGAAAATGAGATCCAAAGCAGCTCTTAGCCCATAGAGGAGTTGGATGGAAGGGGTGTAAGGCCAATAAGTTCCCAACTTATAGAACTTCAAGTAATCATTCCAGTCAAAGAAAACTCTGACTGATTTTGCAGTTTTGGTGGCCCTAAGAGCCTTGGCGCTTGCACACACGATTCCCATTCCAGTTGGAAGAGAAAGAGCTTTCTGTGAACCAGTAAGAGCCACATCTATACCCCATTCGTCCATGCGGAAATCAAGCGCACAGATGGAGGAAACTCCGTCAACAAGAAAGAGTGCTGGATGCTGATAGTGATCTGGTAGTAATGCAAAGTTGATGAGTGTCTGATCATTTCAATCACATACATGTAAACAAGCAATATTTTGCGTTTGGATATCAAATACAATGAGCGGTTTTGCACGACTTAGAATTAATCAAGAACATGAATATAGGAAAAGCAAGTTAGTTCCAAGCCTAACCAGAAACATGACTTATATTCTGGTACATCAATTTCAACAATGTCATAGATCAGCAAAGGGGCAACATAAGTACTTTGTGTATGCTTACCGAGTATTTTTCTTACAGTAGCCAAGTTATTGGTAACTCCTGTTGCTGTCTCGTTGTGTACAATGCAAATGGCCTTAATAGTATGCTCTCTGTCTTCCGCTATTTTTGATGCCAAAATTTCAAGATTAGCACCTTGTCCCCATTCACTTTCAACAACATCAACATTGAAGTTCAGGCGTTGTTGCTGATCAATCCAGAGCAAACTGAACTGACCAATCAGGAAAGTGACAATGCGATCACCGGGAGATAGTGTGTTGGTAAGTGCACTTTCCCATGCCCCAGTTCCTGCCCAAACACAAAAAGTTAACTCAGCAAATTACAAGTGATTAATATTTAAAGTTATTCTGGGATTAATACCTGTGGTTGGGATGAGAAAAGGGGTTCCAGAAGCGGTCTTAAAAATCTTCTTCACATCCTCGAGCAGCGTTTTTGTGAGCGCAGGAACAGCTGGAGAACGGTAGTCCTCGTTGTTTCTGTTCATTGCACGAATGACTTGTTCCGGGATATTGACAGGTCCCGGAACAAAGAGGTGGTTCCTTCCTGGTCCGTAAACATAGTCCATCTTTTTTCTCGGAAATGTCAGACAGTAGCTTCAAAAACTTACAGAAGCGTTCTACGGTGAGATCGCTGCAAGATTAAGAAGAAATCAACAGTTGGGATCAGAACCATCTAGACTTCTACCTGCAAGGCCCTTGTGCATACAATACTGGTGAAATGTGGAAGGCCCTCGAGTATAACTCACACACTAGGCATGGTTGTAGTGCAGCAAATTGAAGTCTTATCCACTAAGGTGCTCTATTTCAAAATTTACTTGAAGTTGGAAAACTTCAGTCAGTTTCATGCACTGATGATAGAGGTCATGTAATTGAAACGGCAGAATTGCACCATTGGTTCCATAAGAATGGACCATTTCAACTTTTGGTTTTGTGCTTTACTGAATTGTATATTTGGCCCCTGCTCCTTTTAAATTTTGCGCCTTTAGTTAAAAAATACATAACAAATTTAGTCATTTTTCACTCCACTACGACAAACTAACGGCACAAGCCATCTGCATGCACGTGAGGGTCATATGCACCCATAAATCACCAGCTAACGGCCACATGAACAGAACATGGGTTATGCCGTTAGTTTCTACCGGCAGAGAGAAAAAATGACCAAATTTTTTCTTACTTTTTTACTAACATTGCAAATTTTAACAGGACTTAGCTCCAAAATTAAAATTCCACAAAGTGCAGGACCAAAGCTGAAATGATTCAATCTTATGGGATCAATGTTGCAATTTTGCTTAATAGAAACCATACAAAAACTTATTTTTTATGGATGTGGAGTGGAGCATCTGTATCGAAAAGGTTATTTTTCTTCAGAAAGACTAAACTGAGTTAAATAAATTTTCCATCCAATCTATTTATCACTATTATTCATATACATAACTTTCAAGTTGTTGAATCAATATTTTCCTTAAAAGAAACCTTCAAATTTTCAGTTTGAAAACTGAGAAACACAACAGGGAGCCCAATTTCATTCTTGAAAGATCAACTAATGCAATACTTCAGTCAGAAAAAAGCTAAAGCACACAGTTCCCTTGATCATATGAATCATACAATGATGAGGCCATGCATCATAATTTTTGCACTAAATCAATGGAACCACATCAGATATTGCTCCAACGCAAAGCAGAAGGTGTAAAGTTCCCTAATTTTCTGAATAGCCCAACTCCACATATTCATGAATCATATCACACACACAACACCACATACAGCGAAACCCATCAAACAAGAGCAATTCTTGATCATCAATTTACAAAAAGAAACTGCAAACAAACAAAGGGTTCCTCTCCCTGAAATCTCAAAAATTTTGGGTAAAAAAGACAACATCTTTAAGGTTGTAAGACTTAGTATATGTGCATGCATGTCAATAACTTACATATAATAGCTCAGTAGAAGAGATTGAAATCAAGAAAAAAGAGTTTGAGAAAGAGCAGTGAGAGTGGTGATACCTCTGACTACTCAACTATGGAAACAGCGACTTCTCCAATGGCCTTAGAATTTCCTTTTTCTGATAATCGATGGAAATGCCAAAGCAAAGAGGAGCTTGTAAAAATTATATAACAGCTACACAGACCAATCACAGCAGTTTGTGGGTCCCATTTTGCTCTTCTTCACTTGGCAGATGATGTGAATCTTGCGGCTAAGAGTGAGTGACATCACCACTACCACGGAGTAGTATCAAAGAAACTTGGCCAGCCATAGTCAAAATTTCAGATTTTTGCAATTGTGCCACTGCTTTCTGATGATATTTCAATTTGGCCTCACAAAAGTGCAAAAATTCGTATATACTTTAATATACAAAAGAGTGTGGCTTGCTATTATTTCTCTGTTTCTTTTCTCATACGTGAGCTACAAAAAAAATTTCCGAAAATTCTCTATTTATAACTGTACCCATTTTGTTAGGGTTTGAATACGATCTCAGCCCAAAAAAAAAAAAAAAAAAAAATTAACTTTACGGTTCATTCAGTATTTCGTACAAATTAGTGACAATATGCTTAATTTTTCATATCAACGGCTACTTTTTATCCAATAGAAATAACTTGAGGGTATAATATCTTATTAATTATAGCTATACCCTTTTGACTTCATTTATATTATATTTAGCCCCTTACAAGTATAAAAGTGATTGTTAAGGTATTTTTATCGATAAATTATGCGAATTATTTATGAGGGGTAAAATTGAAAGGTTACGTGATTTTTCTGTTGGCATCGGTATTTTTCATCCAAACCCTTAAGTATAGTCGTAATCAGAAAATTCCCGGAGTGGGTGCAAGTATAATTTCGAAAATCTTTTGTGAAACACTTTGCATTTTTAAAAGACGTTCTGATTGTAATTAACCGTAATTTAAAGTAAGAGATCATAATGTGCAAATACAACAAAATATAGGGTGCATAGGTTGAATAGGAAAAACTTACCAAAGCAAAATAAATTGATGCCCAACACACACCATAGAAAAAAAAACACAGAGTTGAAGAAAGATTGAGGTGGAAAACAAAAAATGAAGGATAATGTGATAAAGGGATTTGAACCACAGCTTCTAGCTATGGGAACTCAAGCCACAAAAAAAAGCTTCCCTTTTGTTTTCTTGTCAAAATTATGTGTTGTTTTATCTCTAGTATGAGGCTCTTACACAAACAAATTGCATGCTTTCCTTCCTCAATACAAGATAATATATCCTCAATATCTCCATCATTACAAGCTTTCAAGCCTCAACACATCTCTTAATTTGGAGACATAATTTTAGAAGATTAAGCACCTTTGTCTCAATGTATATATGGATAAATTACAACGACTTTCTTAAGGTTTGTTTTAATTACATATACCTTTTAAAATTATAAATATCCTAACAAATACCCCCTATAATGAGCTATTATAAGAGGTATTTGTTAAAATATTTGTAATTTGAGAAGGGTATTTATAATTTTTCAAATAATGATGGAGTATTTGTAATTAAGCAAATTTCAAAAGAATCAATAAAAGGAAAAAAAAGTTCATAGGTAGAATGATTTGTCCTTATGTAATCACTATGGGGAAATTAATTCAAATATGCATCAGCATAAATATTTAATAATGTAAATCAAATTATATTACATCAATAAAATTTTATTTTCAACATGTCAAAAAATTATTTTTTCAACAAAAAGAATAAAAAAGGCTAAAAGGTGAAAAATATTAATGGAATGTAAATTCAACAAGAAATTGTAGTGCTGTCAAATGATATTTTTTGTAGGTAAAATGGAGTTGGGAAATATCATACAGTGTGGATCATATGGTATTCACAACATGGATGGATTGTGTTGGAGGGATTACAATAGGTTGGGTCCAATACAAGTTCAAATGTATGGGTTAAATAAGAGTCGAATTGAAAATAAGTTAGTTTATGTTCGATTTTATTCAATATAATAACATTACTTTTTCTGTGATATAAGTTTAAATTATCGTCATATTTTTTGTTTTCTAACGTCTTTAGCAACTTATGTGTGTTGTTACGAAATCAAATAATAACTATTTTTTTTAGAATATTGCACTGAATTTTTTATTTATCGAAATTTCAGTTCAATTTCATTCGATTAGATTAATTTACAAATTATTGTTTCATTCGGAACAATAATTTACTAGTTATAAAAAATTAGAAGTTTATCATGTTTTTTTTTCTTTTAATCAAGCGAAAATATATTTATTTATAAAATATTTTTTTATATAGTTTAAAAAGAAAATTAAAGAGCACGATGAATATAGCAGTATTTTTCTTCAATTGCATAGTATTATTAAAAATAATATCCTTTTTTTTATCAATACTAAAAATCTTAATTTACCTACGGAATCTTTGAGTTTTCAATGAAACTTTTTATTTTTTCTTAATTTTTTAACGAAATATTTATTTGACACTTTAAGCTACAAATATATAAATTCTTGTGTCACGCATAAATATTGTATTCAATGATAACTAGTTTAAAATTAATTACACTAATTTTTAATGTTATATCTATATATCAAGATAATAAAGACATTTTATAACACATAGTTAAAAAAAAATGTGTACTATATTATTGTTTAGTTTTAATATCAACTATATCAAATTATAATTCCAAATATATGTAACATGTTAAAGAAGTATTTGAAATAAGAAAATGTCAATGTCAATTCTACTCATGGCTATTCAATATGCAAAATATTCATACAAGCAAAATCAAAATATAATTGAAAAAAATGCGAGCAATCTCTTGTGATATTAAAAATATTAAATTATACCCTATAAAAAAAAATTATCTTTTTATATTTTTTAAAACACAAGCAATTTTGCAATATTTCATAGGGAGGTAAATTGTCAATTTTTTTCATAGGGAAGTAATTTTCTCATGTGCAATATTTCACAGGGGGGTAAATTGCTATTCACCAAAACATAATCTAATCTTGCAGTGGTAATTTAAGTAGCAGCTAGGGCATAAGAGGGCAAAATATTTTTTCAATCTCATAAAATAAGGGAAGAATCTGTTTTGGTACCCAATTATGGCAGGTGTTACTTTTGTTACATAAAACTCATAATCACGTATTTTTAGTCTCAGAAAACAACGTGCATTGTGTTTTTGGGACTAAAAATACTTAATTTTGAGTTTTATGAGACTAAAAGCTTCACCTGCCATAGTTGTGGTACCAAAAAAAATTATGAGACTAAAAAAACTTTTGGCCCAGCATAAGACTTAATTGTCTTTATTGAATACTTTTTGTACTCAGCTGAGTTTACATGTTAAATAAGTATTTGAAGTACTTTAAAATTAGGAAGTATGCAGAATATGAGATCATGAAAGAATTTGAATTTTCCGAATCAGCATATCTTATCTATTCCTAACTTGAGTCTACTTCCTTCTGCAAAATGACCTGTAGGAGGAAACAACCTGATTTAGTTCTCAAATCATACATAAACACAATCACAAGAACATAAAGTACTAGTAACATACTTGGTTATAACGGAATTGATTGCTCCGTCTGCTACACGTCTGAGAAGAGTTTCCCTAGCCTCAATGGGAATTCCTTCCGGCTGTAAGGATAGCCGGAATCAGGAAATGGGCGAAACCAATCATATATTTGACCAAGTGGATTAATGCTATTACTACACATACCTCTTCCGGGTACCAAACTCCCGGCTTCGTGCTTCCCTCAAGAACAGCAAGTGCGAATGCAGCTGTTGCAACTCCGACAACTCTAAAACAATGAATTCGCATTGCTAAAGTTAAGTGTATGAATCAGATTAAGAAAACAAAGCCAGTCGAGACTTGGACAGTCACATTTTATGCTGGAGTGCATATATACAATATCCAATGTTGCAATCTGACTCAACACTCATGTTACCAACTTTAATTTGGCGCACACTTTACTGCAGCAGGACAAAGTTTTTGGTATTCATTCTATAAGATTATACTATTTTGTAATGCCTTAGCTCTGTGTAGTTTATGGTGTCCATCTATTGTGCGTGTACGATTTTTCTATCCTAATAGGAGAAACTTGAACAGCTGTGGACATAGCAGCGATCATCTTTGGATCACATAAAATCATTATGTTCAAGGTGATTTATGATTTCATCATCAGAGAATAGCCTAAGAATGTGAAATGGGAATTTACTCTGATAGTCTTTTGTGGCTGAAAATAGCTGTTGTATTATATCCATCCGAACACTCCAAATCAACCTGTTGAGAAGACAATGAGGTGCAAACGTCTGTCAAACAGATCGACATGTTACCCAAAGAAGAAAATTCTCTCCCTAGTCCTTTGTGGAAGTTCTTAGTAACAGGAGATGCACCAACTTACCAACTTACCTTTATTGACATGATCTCACCAGTTATCACATCTACTGCACGAATAAGTGGATAAGAAAACTGCACTAACATCTGAACGATTCTTTGGTCCCTAAGAAAATTCTTCAAATTGGGATTAAAATAAAAAACATTATCAGCATATCGGAACTAGGCCCATGAACAGCAACTTGTAATTTTTGATATATTTAAGCATTGTCATGGTCATAGTAGGCATACAGTCGGAACGAGACGAGTTATAGCTGAGAGCGTCCAGTTCCAGAAGAATGGTCCAGTTCCAAACCGACTACTGACAGTTGGTACTTGTAGAACCTCATGCGCGCTTTCCACCTCAGGCAAATTCCTATCATCAGAAGATACTGTGAGATATAATGGCTATGACATGAATCCAATGAAGACTGAAGGTTGGAGAAATCATGAAAATGTTTATCCAGATTGCACGTATAATACTTTGGTCACGCGGTGGTGGAAGCAAAAACAAGGAATATATAAACACATTTCTTTAACTGAAGCAAGCACCTTTCTGTTCAGTGCTTTAACTTCATAATACTTTAAAACCTGGAAAAACAGGTAGTGGTAAGGATTAGAGAAAACAGTACCACTCCAACTTGATTAAGACTGTCTTGGCCTTTCTAAAATATACTTTAATAGGCATATTTTTGTTCAAAGAGGTGCGAATAAATAAACTATAAACGCCATTCACTGAACTTTCTACTATAATTTACTTGCTTTTGAAGCGAATCATTAAAACGACATACAAAAGAAAAACATCTTGCTTGCCAATGCCTTCTCCAAAGTCGACGTTAAGCATACTGCTGTAAGGACTGAACTTCACTTTTTCTCCTGAAAGAATCCAACGTTTCAGTAAAAAACACAACAGAAGACGGAGAAGTTGGTGGATTGAAGTAAAATGAGCCAGTGAAAATGAAAGCGGTTCTCCTGACTCTCTTCTGGTTTCGATAACATTACTGTTTGTTTGTATTAAACAAGGATCTGTTTTTTAACATAACAAACGGCAATAGCACAATGTATGCATTTCTTCCTAACAGTTATTTGTAGTCATAGCAGGTGACCTTTATGGTACGTAACTGCTTCGTCTCCCAAAAGGAAAAAGCTTGTGGCCAGTATGGCCCGGCCAGCGCCGCCAGTTCCACAAGTGTAATAGTTGAATCTAGGAATGATATCAGCAAGTAAGAAAATGCAAAAGATAGGACAAGGAAGAAAATGAAAATGAGGTGTTGTCTTTTGCAGTAGTTGCTTTGCCCCTTCATATACATATTCTTTTCCTGTATCTTGATCTTCCACTATTTTTCTCTGACTTTTCTATGTACAAGGGCTCGGCAATCTTAATAATGTGTTCTGACTCGCAAATGTTGAAATGTTGGGATTTTAGAAGATTTAAGCTACAAGGTGACTTCAATCAAGATCAAGAAAAGGCTGTATTCAAGGACCAAAGCAAGAAATAGAAGAATCATCCCAATATGGTTAAAGCCTAAACATTTATGCACTCTCTTGAGAGCTTCAAATTAATCCGGATGCATAAATTAGAAGTAGCCACTATTTGACGCTTTTGACATGGTAAAGTTTTGGATAAATAACCACCTTAGGCTCTCAAGTTGACCTCTGCTTTCCCTTTGTGCATTGTGGACGAGCACGGCTGCCATCACTGTCAGAAGAAAGGAAGAGAACATGTAAATTAAAGATTCAAAGAAACTATTATAGGAATACATAATTGATGCCTTCATTGTCCTAAGAAAGTTTGGCCTGGAAATTCATCAGAAATGTGTTGAAGTTTCTAAACCAAAACAGAACAATACCAACAGAAACTTCAAATCCTGTAAAGTGAAGCCAGAACCAAAGATCATGCAGAAAAATTGAACTCAAATGGAGACTGTATCCTACTAAACCAGATAACAAATCTTTATCTCAACTTTCACTCATTTAAGTCTGTCCATGTTATATGAAGAGACATTACAATTGCTAACTCCGGGGTTGATTCCACAAGTTGTAATGGCCGGAACACCTGCAGCCATTGCCTTGTTCTTGTAGGTTTTTGCACGTTGCGCATATCTTTTACTGTCACTCACGTCAATATATGCTGTCTGATAGATGTAAGGATGGTAAGTTTTCAAATAGAAGACTGCTACCAAAATCATTAAATATTGGCTCTGATGGATAACTCAAAAACTAAGAAGCTAAACAGCAACCATGCACAAGAGCTCCTCCTTACCTTGGACTGGATTGCAGCTTCCAACACATTGCACTCCATATAGTCGAATGGACCGGCTGCATTAACAACAAGGTCCACATCTGCAAATTGTTTCTGTTAACTCATGATAGATTCATGCAACAGTCGACCTCATGAGTACAAACACCAGCTCTTTTGCCATAACAACTGATGGACATAGAGCATAAAGAGCTCGAGAACATATTCACTTCAAACTTTAAGGTAATCAGAAGAAATGGCAAACCTTTAATTGCTGCTTTTAAAGATCTGACATCTCCAATGTCAACTTGAGAAAACTCTGAATTCTCACCCAAGGTTGCCACAACTTTATCACCCTTGTGCCTGTCACAGTAAACAAATTTGTGGGACTAAATTATGTTTTCGGGTATATATACCTAGGTGAAATAAAGAAAATGTCCAACAAATTAAAATAAGTTACAGGCTAAACATAATATCGGATGGGAATGACTAACTAAAATAGCCCTCTTTTTGTTGTCTCATATATCTTTCTTAAACAACTTTCAACTTGTACATATTAAGCCACCTTGTTACATTTGGAACGAGAAGTGTAGGTAGGTGGCTTTTTGGAAGAAAAGCCACATGCGCCGAGCCCGATTGCCCCGGTCCGCGCGGGGCTGGGCCGGGCCGCAAGGCTATGGATTTTTTTGGGAGAAATTATACTGAATTCCTTCACACTTTTATTTTGGGTTAAATTCATTTTGACTCTCCTGTGATATATCAAAATATAAAAAATTCCCCTATAAAATTTTTAATATAAAAAATTATTCCTATGTTATGAATAAATAAGCACACCGCCCCTTGGTCAACTTGAACCTATTTCTTTTTAAACAATGACTAAAATACCCTTTATAATCAACCGGTCAAACTAAATATATTAATATATAATTTTTTTATTTATAATATATATAATTTATAACTATTAAAATATATTTATAATATATATAATTATAATTTATAAAAATTTAAAATAAAAATTATAACCCCCCACCCCCCATCCCCAATCTTCTTCCCCGGCCAACCCACCCCCCACCTCCCCTCCGCCCCCCCCCCCAATCTTCTTCCTCAGCCAACCCAACCCCCCCCCCCCCCACTCCTCCACCCCCGCCTCCCCCCTCCCCTTCGCTCGCCCCCTACCTGTCTGGGCAGTGTCGGTCGCCCATGCGCGCGCTCCCTCCTCTTCAGCAGCGGCAGCGGCAGCGGCGAGCTGTTTTTTTTTAAAAAAAAATTATAATTTTTAATTAACTTAATTAAAATTATATTTTATTATATAAATAATTAAATAATTATTATATAAGATAATATTTTATTATTAATAAATATATAATATTATATATATTAGATGTGAGAGAAGGGTAAAAATGTCATAAAAATATTTTATAGCAAATTCGCAGTCAAGAGCGACTGTGGCTCAATTTCTATACGGAGGGGATTTTTTTAACTTTATTTTATATCACAAGGAGGTTATTCGATACTTTCATTTTCATAGGGGTTTTTTTAAACATTCCCATTATCGTAGGGGGTCTCTGGATTTGTCCCCTTTTATTTTTGAACCATCAAACAACTGACCTTTTGGGGTGAGAAATTACACTGAATTCCTACACTCTTTTACTTTTGAACCTTCAAACAACTGACCGAGTCTTAGAGGTTGACGAATATCTGCCTCTCCTATCTATTGTGCATCAGGTTTGATTATACAGATAAGAGAGTCCATTTGCATGAAACTCTCAACAATTTGAGTCTTTTTGCATCTATAAATAAGCCTCGATTCTTACTTCATTTCACACAAAAAACTGAGCTCCTCCTCCCTCACTTCCTTTGTTGTTTTCTTATTTGCCTCTGGGTGATATTTTGAGTTCGTTATTCCAAACTCTTTGATACAAGTGGATCGTGTTAGAGGGTGCAACAGTGTTGACCTTGGCTAGCCAATGATTATTGCTATTGCACCTCTGTGGTATCAAAGTTTCACTTTATGGACAATGGCTTATGCACAGCATAACGTTTCCTTACAATGTCAATCATGTCTTTTCATGGCTAGCATAAAAGTTTAAGAAAATATTTTGTGTTTTGGAGATAGAGTGAGATAAATAGAGATTAATAAGTGCGTTGGATATAGAATGTATATTTAAATTTATTTTTAAATATAATTTAAAATATTTTAAAATAAGTTATGTAAGTTTGATATTGGAATTTGAGAAATAAAAATAATTATTTATTATCAAATTATATCTCTTTCCGGCCCCGTCCCCCCTCCCTCAGCTCCAGCCACCGCTTGCCGCAGTCTTCCCCGAAGACCATTGTAATATATATATACATATGTATAAAATATACATGTCTATATATATATAGACTTGATTTTATGTACAATAAAACATGTAATTGTATAAACAAATAGTTAAATTTGGACCCCCATTTTTCGTCAAAGAAAATATAAATGTTAAGTTAACTCTGAACTGTTGGATTAATTTGACAAATTTGGACCATTGATTTATATTCTTTAAATATAGGCTACGGATTTATGTATAAATCAAGTATATCAAACGGTTAATAAACGAGGATATTTTTGTCATATTTTATGCTAAAAATGAAAATTCCACACATACTTGGCGCGTTTATATAATAAATCCAGCTCTAGAGGGGTTCTTTGTCACATTTATTTTATTATAGGGGGTTTGTTGCTATATTTCTTATCACAAGGGGTTTCTTGGAATATTAAGAATAACAAAGGGGATAAAATGCTTTTAATCTTATATATACATTATACATAGAAAGTTCAAAAACAAAAAAGACAAACAGATAAGGTGTAAAAAACAATTGACAATCATTCAATATGTTTGAAGAATTGCCCAAAAATGAAACCAAACATTATGTTAAGTTTTGCACACTGCCGAGTATATTTATACACTTAAAAGTACATTTCTAACATATATAAAACACAGATAAAATATTTTTGGTTAAAGTTGTTAATTATCAGATTAAAGAGAATCTCAAGAGTCGTGTTTTTGAGTAAAGTAATAAAGTAGTGGATATTCCTATAGAGTCCATATTAATTAACATCAATGAATAAGGTCGACTTATTCATCAATGCTCATTTCATGCTCAATAGATTAGCTATAGAAGCAGTATTTAATTAGCAGAAAAAACAATTAGTTGTAGAGGTATGGATCGGAAAGTAACTAGACATGAAATATATTTGAATTACCTGTTACGGCCTGCGACGACAACACGAAGGTGAGGGCAGAGTTTGTTGAGTGCAACGGCGGTGTTGCTGCCGACCACGCCGGTTCCACCTACTATCAAAACACTCCGGTTCCGTGCAATTTCTTCCGCCGACACCCTACTTACATTGACTCTCTCCACATCACGATGATGATCTCCAATCTGTTTCCTAATTTCTGCAGTACTACTTGCCTTCACAAACCCAACCGCCATGCAAACTGCAGATGCCATATCTATATATACACTATATATATATATATGTATATATGTGTGTGTATTTCTTCCTTCTCGCTCTAACTCCTACTCTCTCTCTCAAAAATCATTCGCGCGCAGAACTGAGAAATCCGTCCGTATGTGTGTACGTAGTATGAAGAACAGTTTTGTCTGGAGAACATCATTATTTATTTTATTTATTTATTTAAATAGAAGGACAAAAGGAGATCGGAGTTGAATTTTAGGTAATCAGATTATTGAGTTAAATGGAATTGAAGTTTTGAGAAGCACGATTATGATTATTTTATTATGATCCGCATACGATTTTGGAGTAGTCTATATATATATATAGAGAGAGAGAGAGAGTGTGTGAAGAATGTGGACATTTAAAGCAACTGTCCCTTTCAATTTCTTGTGATATTTTAAGTATCTCGTGTTTAGGGATGGGTGAATTATATGTTTTTTAAACAAATTTAAAATATAATTCAAAGTTTATAATATAAACATAAATAATTGATAATATATAAATTTTGATATGATAATGATCAGTGATAGCAAAGTATACAAAATAATATAAATTATGTTGGTGATGAGTTGAACTGGCATCTTGTCAAGATGTCGTAGCAGTTGACTTAGATCAATTGGGAATGAATATTTCAACTCTTTCCACAGAGAAGGCATACCTCCAACTGAAGAATTGACACGAGACCTTCCCAGTCTACAAAGTTAAAATGCAAGAATAGACTTACGTACATTAATGCCATATCTTCTGAAGCTGAGTGTTTGCATCTGCCTTACTAATATGCGATGCTTTAAGAATATGAGAAAACATGAATTGCTTGCAAATCCTTTCACTTTTTTATAGTAGAAAAGTGTGTCGCCATGCGTCCTTGTCCAATCTTAACATCTTCATTTGAAGACAGAAATCTTCCTTCATTCTCTTGCACAAGTAAGCTGTTTGTCTGTGCTTCCAAGAGCCACATACCCAACATTGACCAGAAAATTGGCGACCAAAAAGCAAGAAATTACGTTGAACCCGTTGCACTACTGATACGGGACGTATATTTTCTTCAAGGCAAGCAGTAATTCTGTGATTCGTTATATTAACGACTTCAATTGGACTGAGAATTGTACAATATAATTCTCATTGTAAGTTTTCGATTTAAATTTCTTATCATAAATAGCGTTTCTAATTGCTTTATATTATGGGCAAAAGACAATTTTCGTCCCACAACTATAGGCCATTTTCGTTTTAGTCCCGTAAGTATCTAGGGTTTCAATTTGGTCCCGTAAAACTGAAAAATTCGCAATTTCAGTCCAAATTTCGCCGGAAAATTTTGTGGGTCACCGGAAAAGGTCACATGCGATGCATGTGACTTTTAAAATTGGGGGCTCGATCCTGATTGGCTGGAGAAGCTGATGTGGCGCATATGTGGAAATTAAAAAAAAAAAAAACGACTGAAAAATCGCCCGCCAGTCGCCGCCACCTTCTCTCTTCAATTCCGCCGCCGTTACTTGGAATTTCTGGCCACCACATATACCATTCGATTCCCCACATCAAGGAGAACAAAACCCCTCAACCAATTTTGAGATCCCACCACGACAGCGACTGGGCTTTGAAATTGACCGCCGCGGACAATTCCTGTCGATTCGCCGGCGACAGGACGACCCACGATCGCGGATTGGTACCATTGGATTCGTCTCCTCACTGCGGTTTTAATGGGACTAGTCTCATCCATTTTCATCAACTAGGTGCAAAGATCCATCGTTTTGAAGATTTCGGTCGTCGTCCGCCACGACTGCACCTTCCGCCGGCGTATTCTCCTTCGTCCGAACGAACCACCTGCTCGGAATACCATCGTTGAACGCCTCTCATTCTGGCGAATCTTTTGAGACCAGTCCCATCGATTTTGGTCACCTCTGTGCAAAGATTTGACGAAAGCCATCCTCCGCCTTTGCCGACGGTCGCGAGCTCGATTTTTGTCGTTTTTTTTTTTTTTAATTTCCACGTATGCGCCACATATGCGCTACATCAGCTTCTCCAGCCAATCAAGATCGAGCCCCCAATTTTAAAAGTCACATGCATCACATGTGACTTTTTCCGGCGACCCACAAAATTTTCCGGCGAAATTTGGACTGAAATTGCGAATTTTTCAGTTTTACGGGACCAAATTGAAACCCTAGATACTTACGGGACTAAAACGAAAATGGCCTATAGCTGTGGGACGAAAATTGTCTTTTGCCCTTATATTATTTATTGCTTTTGATTTCTAAATTCGATCGTAATATTTCAAAACGTTGTTTCTATTTGAACTAAATTTTTTTTTCCAACAAAAAGCAAACACTTGATATGGAACTCGAAACCTTCAAATTTTCGTGTAAATGTGGTGAAACAGGAACAAGTTCATGCTACCCTCCTTTCTTATTCAAAATCTTCCCTTCCTCCCCCTAAAAAAAGCTCAGGTCCATCCCAATCTGCTCCCACGTTTTGGGCAACTAAACTTAGCATCTCAACACGTTTCTCGTAAAATGATAGAAAAGATTCCCAACAAACACTCAAAGCTCTACTCCACTTGTTACTGTAAGCTAGAAGCACACTACAATCATAATTTGAACTCACATTCCCCATTTTCCATTCTGAAACTAATTTTTGTGATGTATTTCTAATTTCCCAATAGGCGACATTGCTTTTTTAATCCCATACAATAGGGGTTGCACATATAGTCCCAACCTTTACAGGCTAAATATATTTAGTTCTACAATTCAAAAGATCATACATTTTGTCATTTTTCAGTAACTCCGTTAAAAAACTAACAGGATTTTATTTTTAAAAATTTGGCTCCCAACTATTTCATGTGACACATGAATGTTTTCCCCTCAATTGCAGTGAATTGATAAACATGTGCCAAACACGTTTCTTTTGTTAATTTTTAACCGAATAATTGAAAGAGGAAAAAAATTGCATAAGTTTATTTTATTTTATTTTATTTTGAGACTAAATATGGCGAGTATAAAGTTTGGGATTACAAACGAAGACCCCCTTATCAAATGTAACTAAAAGTGCAATTTTGTTCAAAATAAAAGAAAATTAAAAATAAATTAAAAACTAACGGCAACCGTTGGCTTTTTAGTGGAGTTACTAAAAGAAACTAGAAATGCATGATTTTTCAAAGTGTATTAACTAAAAACGTTTAGCCTGTAAAGCTGAAGGCTATATATACAACACCTCCTATCCCATATGATGAAAAATGCAATTTTGCCTTCCTAATAACATGAATGAGACCTCAAAAGAAAATCAAACATGAAAAATATTCCAGGATCAAACTGAATTTCAAGAACATGAATATAGCATAAACGAAGTTTCCTGTTAATTTCTGAGATCTTACATGAAGTTGCAAAGAGAACTCCTAAACGCTTCATTACTTGCCATACTAACTACTGAACCAACAAGTTGCAGATACAAAGAAAAAGGAAGTACTGACACTTCAGAGAATTTCAAAACTAGAAAAGTCATTATATCATCCGAAACAACATAATTTGCAAACAATTTTCCTTTTTGTATTTTTTAAAATACAGCAATTCATCTTCTTATATTTTTTAAAATGAAGCAATTTTGCTTTATTTTAAGAAACATATAAAGGGGGTAAATTGTCAATTTTTTGTCATAGGCGAGTAATTTGCTCATTTATAATATAATAGGGAAGTAAATTGCTATTTATTGGAACATAATTTGATCTTGCAGTGGTAATTTAAGTAGCAACTAGGGCATAAGAGGGCAAAATATTTTTTCAATCTCATAAAACAAGGGAATAGATTATTTTGGTACCACAATTATGGCAGGTGTCATTTTTAGATTCATAAAACTCATAATCACGTATTTTTAGTCCCAGAAAGCCACGTGCGTTGTGTTTTTGGGACTAAAAAGACTTAATTTTGAGTTTTATGAGACTAAAAGCTTCACCTGTCATAATTGTGGTACCAAAAAAAAATTATCGGACTAAAAAAATATTTTGCTCGGGCATAAGACTTAATTGTTTATATTGAATACTTTTTGTACTCAGCTGAGTTTGTGCATTGTTTACATGTTAAATAAGTATTTGAAGTACTTTGAAATTAGGAAGCATGCAGAATATTAGATCATGAAAGAATTTGAATTTTCTGAATCAGCATATCTCATTTATTCCTAACTTGAGTCTACTTCCTTCTGCAAAATGACCTGTAGGAGGAAACAACCTGATTTAGTTCTCAAATCATACATAAACACAATGAGAAGAACATAAAGTACTAGTAACATACTTGGTTATAACGGAATTGATTGCTCCGTCTGCTACACGTCTGAGAAGAGTTTCCCTAGCCTCAATGGAAATTCCTTCCGGCTGTAAGGATAGCCGGAATCAGCAAATGGGCGAAACCAATCATATATTCGACCAAGTGGATTACTCCTATACTATACATACCTCTTCAGGATACCAAACTCCCGGCTTTGTGCTTCCCTCAAGAACAGCAAGTGCGAATGCAGCTGTTGCAACTCCGGCAGCTCTAAACAATGAATTCGCATTGCTAAAGTTAAGTGTACGAATCAGAATAAGAAAACAAAGCCAGTCGAGACTTGGACAGTCACATTTTATGCTGGAGTGCATATATACAATATCCAATGTTGCAATCTGACTCAACACTCATGTTACCAACTTTAATTTGGCGCACACTTTACTGCAGCAGGACAAAGTTTTTGGTATGCATTCTATAAGATTATACTATTTTGTAATGCCTTAGCTCTGTATAGTTGATGGTCTCCATCTATTGTACGCGTTCGATTTTTCTATCCTAATAGGAGAAACTTGAACAGGTGTGGACATAGCAGCAATCATCTTGGGATCACATAAAATCACTATGTTCAAGGTGATTTATGATTTCATCATCAGAGAATAGCCTAAGAATGTGAAATGGGAATTTACTCTGATAGTCTTTTGTGGCTGAAAATAGCTGTTGTATTATATCCATCGGAACACTCCAAATCAACCTGTTGAGAAGACAATGAGGGGCAAACGTCTGTCAAACAGATCAACATGTTACCCAAAGAAGAAAATTCTCTCCCTAGTCCTTTGTGGAAGTTCTTAGTAACAGGAGATGCACTAAGTTACCAACTTACCTTTATTGACATGATCTCACCAGTTATCACATCTACTGCACGAATAAGTGGATAAGAAAACTGCACTAACATCTGAACGATTCTTTGGTCCCTAAGAAAATTCTTCAAATTGGGATTAAAATAAAAAACATTATCAGCATATCGGAAAGAACTAGGTTTATGAACAGCAACTTGTTATTTTTGATAGATTTAAGCATTGTCATGGTCATAGTAGGCATACAGTCGGAACGAGACGAGTTATAGCTGAAAGCGTCCAGTTCCAGAAGAATGGTCCAGTTCCAAACCGACCACTGACAGTTGGTACTTGTAGAACCTCATGCGCACTTTCCACCTCAGGCAAATTCCTATCATCAGAAGATACTATGAGATATAATGGCTATGACATGAATCCAATGAAGACTGAAGGTTGGAGAAACCATGTAAACGTTTATCTAGATTGCACGTATAATACTTTGGTCAGCCAGTGGTGGAAGCGAAAACAAGGAATATATAAACACATTTCTTTAACTGAAGCAAGCACCTTTCTGTTCAGTGCTTTAACTTCATGATACTTAAAAACCTAGAAAAACAGGTAGTGGTAAGGATTAGAAGAAAATAGTACCACTCCAACTTGATTAAGATTGTCTTGGCCATTCTAAAATATACTTTAAGAGGCATATTTTTGTTCAAAGAGGTGCGAATGAATAAATTATAAATGCCATTCACTGAACTTTCTACTATAATTTACGTGCTTTTGAAGCGATTCATTAAAACGCTTCAAAAAAACGACATACAAAAGAAAAGCGTCTTGCTTGCCAATGCCTTCTCCAAAGTCGATGTTGAGCATACTGCTGTAAGGACTGAACTTCACTTTTTCTCCTGAAAGAATCCAATGTTTCAGTCAAAAACACAACAGAAGACGGAGAAGTTAGTGGATTGAAGTAAAATGAGCCAGTAAAAATGAAAGCATTTCTCCCGACTCTCTTCTGGTTTCGATACACAAACATTACTACCGCTGGCTAGGATAAGTGCCCCACTCATAAATTCAACTCCCTTCCCTCAACCCCAAAGTTGTTTGTTTGTATTAAACAAGGATCTGTTTTTCAACATAACAAACGGCAATAGCACAATGTATGCATTTCTTCCAAACAGTTATATGTAGTCATAGCAGCTGACCTTTATGGTACGTAACTGCTTCGTCTCCCAAAAGAAAAAAGCTTGTGGCCAGTACGCCCCTGCCAGTGCCGCCACTTCCACAAGTGTAATAGTTGAATCTAGGGAATGATATCAGCAAGTAAGAAAATGCAAAAGATAGGACAAGGAAGAAAATGAAAATGAGGTGTTGTCTTTTGCAGTAGTCGCTTTGCCCCTTCATATACATATTCTTTTCCTGTATCTTGATCTTCCACTATTTTTCTCTGACTTTTCTATGTACAAGGGCTCGGCTATCTTAATAATGTGTTCTGACTCGCAAATGTTGAAATGTTGGGATTTTAGAAGATTTAAGCTACAAGGTGACTTCAATCAAGATCAAGAAAAGGCTGTATTCAAGGACAAAAGCAAGAAATAGAAGAATCATCCCAATATGGTTAAAGCCTAAACATTTATGCACTCTCTTGAGAGCTTCAACTCAATCCGGATGCATAAATTAGAAGTAGCCACTATTTGACGCTTTTGACATGGTAAAGTTTTGGATAAATAACCACCTTAGGCTCTCAAGTTGACCTCTGCTTTCCCTTTGTGCATTGTGGACGAGCACGGCTGCCATCACTGTCAGAAGAAAGGAAGAGAACATGTCAATTAAAGATTCAAAGAAACTATTATAGGAATACATAATTGATGCCTTCATTGTCCTAAGAAAGTTTGGCCTGGAAATTCATCAGAAATGTGTTGAAGTTTCTAAACCAAAACAGAACAATACCAACAGAAACATCAAATCCTGTAAAGTGAAGCCAGAACCAAAGATCATGCAGAAAAATTGAACTCAAATGGAGACTGTATCCTACTAAACCAGATAACAAATCTTTATCTCAACTTTCACTCATTTAAGTCTGTCCATGTTATATGAAGAGACATTACAATTGCTAACTCCGGGGTTGATTCCACAAGTTGTAATGGCCGGAACACCTGCAGCCATTGCCTTGTTCTTGTAGGTTTTTGCACGTTGCGCAAATCTTTTACTGTCACTCACGTCAATATATGCTGTCTGATAGATGTAAGGATGGTAAGTTTTCAAATAGAAGACTGCTACCAAAATATATTAAATATTGGCTCTGATGGATAACTCAAAAACTAAGAAGCTAAACAGCAACCATGCACAAGAGCTCGTCCTTACCTTGGACTGGATTGCAGCTTCCAACACATTGCACTCCATATAGTCGAATGGACCGGCTGCATTAACAACAAGGTCCACATCTGCAAATTATTTCTGTTAACTCATGATAGATTCATGCAACAGTCAACCTCATGAGTACAAACACCAGCTCTTTTGCCATAACAACTGATGGACATAGAGCATAAAGAGCTCGAGAACATATTCACTTCAAATTTTAAGGTAATCAGAAGAAATGGCAAACCTTTCATTGCTGCTTTTAAAGATCTGACATCTCCAATGTCAACTTGAGAAAACTCTGAATTCTCACCCAAGGTTGCCACAACTTTATCACCCTTCTGCCTGTCACAGTACACAAATTTGTGGGACTAAATTATGTTTTCGGGTATATATACTAAGGTGAAATAAAGAAAATGTCCAACAAATTAAAATAAGTTACAGGCTAAACATAATATCAGATGGGAATGACTAACTAAACTAGCCCTCTTTTTGTTGTCTCATATATCTTTCTTAAACAACTTTCAACTTGTACATATTAAGCCACCTTGTTACCTTTGGAACGAGAAGTGTAGGTAGGTGGCTTTTTGGAAGAAAAGCCACATGCGCCGAGCCCGATTGTCCCGGTCCGGACGGGGCTGGGCTGGGCCGCAAGGCTGTGGAGTTTCTTGGGAGAAATTATACTGAATTCCTACACACTTTTATTTTTTAACCTTCAAACAACTGACCTTTTCTGGGAGAAATTACACTGAATTCCTATACTCTTTTACTTTTGAACCTTCAAACAACTGACCGAGTCTTAGAGTTGGACGAATATCTGCCTCTCCTATCTGTTGTGCATCAGGTTTGATTATGCAGTAAGAGAGTCCATTTGCATGAAACTCTCAACAATTTGAGTCTTTTTGCGTCTATAAATAGGCCTCGGTTCTCACTTCGTTTTACACAAAAAACCGAGCTCCTCCTCCATCACTTCCTTTGTTGTTTTCTTATTTGCCTCTGGGTGATATTTTGAGTTCGTTATTTCAAACTCTCTATACGAGTAGACGTGTTTGAGGGTGCAACGGTGTTGATCTTGGCGAGCGAATGATTATTGCTATTGCACCTCTGTGGGATCAAAGTTTCACTTTCTGGACATGGCTTATGCACAGCATAACGTTTCCTACAATGTCGATCAGGTCTTTTTATGGCTAGCATAAAAGTTTAAGAAAATATTTTCTGTATTTATGTTTTATTTTTTGAGTGTCCTGTTTTGTGTTTTAGAGATGGAGTGAGATAAAATAAATAAGTGCCTTGGATATAAAATGTATATTTTAATTTATTTTTAAAGATAATTTAAAATATTTTAAAATAAGTGATGTAAATTTAATGTTGGGATTTGAGAAATAAAAAACACTATCTATTATTTTTTTTTGTTAATTGTCAAATGATATCTTTTTTATGTTATATTTATATATATACGTGTGTATATAATAAGTAAATATCACAAAATAAATTAAGATTTATTTTAAAATTAAATTTAAAATGTAAAATATAATAAAAACCCCTCCCACCCCCAAATTTCCCCCGTCAGCCAGGCACCCCCTCCCTCCCTTCTTCTTCCTTAGCCCCAAACCTATCTCCCCCTTCCTCCTTGGCCCCAATCTCTGGTAAAATCCACCGCCACCCCTCCCGCCATCTTCTCTCACTTCCTCGCACTCCCATCTTCTCCCTCATCTTCCCCCATCGCTCCCTTCCCGCCACGTCCCCCCTCCCTCAGCTCCCGCCACCGCTTGCCGCCGTCTTCCCCCAAGACCATTGGAATATATATATACGTATATATAAACACATGTCTATATATATAAAACATGTAGTTGTATAATAAAACATGTAATTGTATAAATAAATAGTTAAATTTGGACCTCCATTTCTCGTCAAAGAAAATATAAATGTTAGGTTAAATCTGAACTGTTGATTAATTTGACAAATTTGGACCATTGATTTATATTCTTTAAATATAGGCTATAGCTTTATGTCAAATATATCCAACCATTAATAAATAAGGATTATTCCGTCATTTTATATGCTAAAAATAAAAAATACACACATACTGGGTGTGTGTATAACAAATCCAGCTCTAAAGGGGTTCTGTCACATTTATTTTATTATAGGAGGGTTTGTTGCAATATTTCTTATCACAGTGGGTTTCTTGGAATATTAAGAATAACACAGGGGTAAAATGCTTTTAATCCTGTATATATTATCCATAAAAAGTTCAAAAATAAAAAAATACATAGATAAGATGTAAAAAATAATTAACAATCATTTAATGTATTTGAAGAATTGCCTAAAAATAAAACCAAACATTATATTAAAATTTGCACACTGCCGAGTATATATGATCAAAGCTAATATTTATACACTTAAAGTACATTTCTAACATATATAAAACGCAGATAAAATATTTTTGGTTAAAGTTGTTAATTATCAGATCAAAGAGAATCTCAAGATTTGAATAAAGTAGTGCATATCCATATACCATCCATATTAATTAAAATCAATGAATACGGTTGACTTATTCATTAATGGCCATTTCATGCTCAATTAGATTAGCTACAGAAGCAGTATTTAATTAGCAGAAAAAACAAATTGTTGTAGAGGTATGGATCGGAAAGTCATTAGACATGAAATATATTTGAATTACCTGTTACGGCCTCCGACGACAACGCGAAGGTGAGGGCAGAGTTTGTTGAGTGCAACGGCGGTGTTGCTGCCGGCCACGCCGGTTCCACCTACTATCAAAACACTCCGATTCCGTGCAATTTCTTCCGCCGACACCCTACTTACATTAACTCTCTCCACATCACGATGATGATCTCCAATCTGTTTCCTAATTTCTGCAGTACTACTTGCCTTCACAAACCCAACCGCCATGCAAACTGCAGATGCCATATCTATATATATATAATATATATATATATATATCTGTGTCTATATATATATGTATATATGTGTGTGTATTTCTTCCTTCTCGCTGTAACTCCTATTCTCTCTCTCAAAAATCATTCGCGCGCAGAACTGAGAAATCCGTCCGTATGTGTGTGTGTATATACACACACACACATAGTATGAAGAACAGTTTTGTTGGAGAATATCATTATTTATTTTATTTATTTAAATAGAAGGAAAAAATAAGATCGGAGTTGACATTGAGGTAATCAAATTATTGAGTTAAATGGAATTGAAGTTTTGAAAAGCACGATTATTATTATTTTATTATGATCCGCACGCGATTTTGGAGTAGTCTATATCTATATCTATATCTATATATTTAAGTATACAGAAGAAGATGTACTTATTTATTTAAATAATGTGTACATTTAAAGCAACTGTCCCTTTCAATTTATTGTGATTTTTTTAGTATCTCGTGTTTAGGAATGGGTGAATTATATTTTTTAAATAAATTTAAAATATAATTCAAAGTTTATAATATAAACATAAATAATTGATAATATATAAATTTTGATATGATAATGATCAATGATAGCAAAGTGTTACTAAATATACAAAATAATTTAAATTATGTTCATCTAAAAAAAATATGTACATTTGTTGCATAAAAATTAAATAGTTTTACAAGATTAATTATATAAAATTTAAATAAAAATAAACAATCATAGACTTATCAAAAATTAAATTAAAAAAAATCTTTTTTACAAAAAGAGATGATATAGAAACGAAGTGGCGGTTTTGGCATTGCTACACCAATTTTTTTGTGATATATATCAAAAAGTGATAAAATAACTAATTTATGTAATTCTTTAAATTTTATATTAATTTAATTATCTAATTAATATATTTTATTCTTATTTGTAATATATCTTAAAGTATAAAAAATTGCTACAACAGTTAGTGCTATAAGAGGTGTTATCGAGACAGAGTAGCAATTTTGACAACGCTGCATCAATTTTTTGTAATAACATAATTAAGTTATTCAACTTCCTAAGTCTATATTAACTTCACTATTCAATTAATATATTTTTATTTTGATTTATGATATATTTTAAAATATAAAAAAAATTATTATATACGCACAAAAATAATGTACTACAATAGTTAATAGAGCAAGATAAAATGCGAAAAGACCATCCAAATATACTCATATATGTATGACCTCAATGTTTTTGTTTTTTAATATATAGATTTAACCATATGGACCTAAATTTGAGTAATTTTTAAAGTAGTTCTTACAAAAAAAAATTAATAATAATTAATTGTTTTAAAATAAAGGGATAATTAATCAGGTTGCTCCTAAAAATTTGAAATAATTACACCTATAGTTCATATATTTTAAAAAGTTACGTACAATATTCCTAATGTTTGTTTTCGTTCAATAAATAAATTCATTTATTAATAAAAAATTCATGAAATATTCTAATATTAGGAGGAGGGAAAGTTGAATAACAGTTCATATCTATCCATAATTGACTTATAACAGATTTATTGTAAGTCAAAATTCTTGTTTAGACAACTATTTTTATACTTCTTCACGTGATAATGCATATGAATAGATACGTTTTCAACTTTATAAAAATAATTTAATCAGAAAAAAATGTATTTAACCAGCAATATACATGTAGCAAGCCAATTGTAGGCAAATATGAATTTTGATTCAACTTTTTTTGTGAATTTCAGCAAATTTTATAAGTTTTTACTAATAAATAAATTTATTTGTTGGATGAAAACAAACTTCAGATACTATGCGTAATTTTTCAAACCATAAGAAATTTATATAATAAACATCAATGGATTTATGCAACCAGCAAAGGCATCATGTGCTCCAGATTTGTAGGCAGATCACATATATCACCGACGATCACAATATCTCACCTTGATAAACGCAGCAATTACTTCACCAGTGCCGAGAGATATTAAAGTATGGTGTGAAACACGACTTCATATATTTAATAATGCAAATCTCAACCTCCAATTCAGAATAACCTATTCAAACGTTTAATGTGACTTCATAATTTATTGAATGTAGTATGCCATACCAAAGTAGGTTTTGAATTAGCATATCAAAGTTGACAACAATAGACCTTAAAGATAAATAGAATAATGCGTAGCAAAGTTGACAAGTTCTAGATACACACTGGTAAGTATTCAACTTGTAAAAGGAAATTCAATTCAAGCCGATAGAATACAGAGAAAGATAATGTTCTTTATGTTTTAATGTAATAAAATATATATGTACAAGCCCTTTACTGTTAATTCTTTGAAGCTAACCTTTGACTTTATGTCAGGTAAGTATATATTATGTCCATCGAGTGAAATTACAGAGGGAGTGGTTTCTGGGCAGCTCTGAATAGTTCTTGCCATTTCTGCGGATCGCTTCCTGGTCCTTCCCCCTGCATTAATTTCAAATTATGGTTTTGGGAAAAATCAAAATTTTTGCTGTATCATATGATTTTTGTTATATGGATGGGATTTGAGAAAGTTTGTGACGTTAAAATAATATAGGTGATACTGATGACGTGGCATGATTCATACTGTTTGGAAACGATGTAGTCAGCTGAAAATGCAAGAAAAACCAGAAACATGGACATCAAAGTGCATTGTTCTATGGGCTATTGAAAAGAGAGGTTTCCAAATCGAAGAGTTCAGAATTTTTACTGTGAAGCTTCCCATGTTGGAAGTGACTATTTTCTGGGAAGAAATAATGTCCATGCAATGACAGGGTTATGATTTTAGAGATGTAAAACTTGCAGAAAATCAGCAGGCTTTCGAGTGTTTTGGTGTATATGATGTTAAGAAAATTACCTTGACTGAGTTGATTTCATAAATTTGGCCTTCGGTGAAATCTATGTCCAGTGCCTGTATGCATGCTTCTGCCACCACAAGCCTACTAACCTCTCCAACAAGTTTATCGCCTGCGAACCACATGCAACATTGATTGGTGAAGAAGTGAAGCATTCTGATCATAAGTTATTGCTCTAGCAGGGATAAACAACATACAGCATGCATGTTGGAACACGTATAGAACTGAACAGAGAAACAATAAAATCAAAGAATGTGATGTCAAATGCATGAAATGTACTTCACTGCTTGCAACAGAGAATATAGCATGCCAATATTCATCATTGGCATGAGTCATGAGACATTGATGGAATTAGTGACAGCATAGTTTTCTGATTTGCCGTAAAAGCTACCTGAATTGCTTTGCAATCTGATTCTTCAGTTAGCTCCGTGTGGAAGAGAAACTCAGACAATAACAATATAAAATCTAAAGTACCTTGACCTATAAGCACAGCACGGCGTTCTCCAGCGGTAGCCTGGAGGAGAGTATTAAGATCATAAGATGTATAGGGTCCATCTGTTAATCTACCGGGTCTGGCATAAGAAAAGCAAATTATAAGTGAAAACTGTCTAAGAAGGTACGGCATAGTAATTTTCAAAGGAAAGTCCATTAGGAGCGGAAATGGATATCAGACCTGATGATTGTAAATGGTAGGCCAGAATTACGAACAAAGTCCTCCCCCATTTTCTTATATTTTAGAACACCAAAAAGGTTCATGATGCTAGGGCATAAGAAGAAAGATCAAATTAGAAAAAGTGAAAGTAGCACTCAAAATTTAAAAAATGAATAATGACCAAGCTGAAGAAATTAAGCATATTTTGGAGGTGCATTCAAGAATAAGAAGCAAATACAATTATGCATTAGCAGAGTACAAAAAGTAATTCTTCTAATATCAAAGCACTGTTAGTATTATTAAGTAATATCAGTGTCAACTTCTACTCAGGCAAGTGGTGAAACCGATGACCATTCAAATCTGAAATATCATAAAAGCAACATAAAATATGATCTGAT
Organism: Sesamum indicum; assembly: GCF_026168435.1. Taxonomy (NCBI): domain Eukaryota; kingdom Viridiplantae; phylum Streptophyta; class Magnoliopsida; order Lamiales; family Pedaliaceae; genus Sesamum; species Sesamum indicum. Next base: position 23,624,571 of record NC_142662.1, read on the forward strand.
CTGGCAGTGGTAGGTTAAGTAACAAAGCATGTGTGATTTTACTAATTTCTCTGCTACTGTTCAACTGGCATCTTGTCAAGATGTTCTAGCAGTTAACTTTACCATCAATCCAAACGTCCTAGATCAACTCGGAATGAATATTTCAACTGCCTTGCAAATTTTCCAAAGAGAAGGCATACCTCCAGGGGATTTCATTAAACTTGGTGACTCCAACTGAAGAAACAAGAATAATTCTTTTCAATGATGCCGGCAATGCTGACACGAGGTTTCTCACACCTTCCCAGTCTACAAAGTTAAAATGCAATGATCAGGAGAAGGCAATGCAATGTAATGATAGTATGTAGAATAGACTTACGTACATTAAAGCCATATCTACTGGAAGTGAGTGTTTGCATGTGCCTTCTTAAGATGCAAGACGCACAGAAATACCAACAACAATAACCAACTTGCTTTTCTGGTCTAACCCATACAGTATATATACAGCTTATCTAAGGTTGCAGGAAGAAAACGCAAGGCTCTGAAATATCATTTTAGAAGTAGAACTCTAACCTACTCTTTCAGGTGTATTGTCTCCATCCCATCTCCTTGAAGGGAAGGCAGTTGTACCTGTGCAGCAAATAACATGCGTAACACCCTAAACACAACAACCCTAATATTAATGACTTTTCACCAAGTTGTACAAACTCCTTGAAGCACCTGAATTCCTCATAAAAACAACAACCCAGAAGCTAAAGTGACAACAATCCACCAACCTCAAACATGGAAGGATCTAAATCCTGTGGATTCCGGGTGTCACCTTGCACCACCTAGCAAGTCAGAAAGATGCTTTAAGAATAAGAACACCCTGAATATGAGAAAAGATGAATTAAACTTTTGGATGCCAAAATTGTGCTAGCTACTAAAACAATAAGCACTATTTGGACAACAGGTTTACAAGTGAGGCAACATGAGTGGAACCTGTAACTTTTCCTCATCTTGTTCACCAAAAAGAGCAGTAGCCTTCTCAGGGTTCCGGAGTAAGAGGCGTGATTTAATATTCCGATTGAGCAGTGATGCTACAACCAATTGCCCTAAAAAGCAAGTAATGGTTAGCAGTGACAAGTAAAAATGCTCTTTTCAATAAAGGACAAGAAAGATCAGTGTATATGCTTTTTCTTTTCTTTTCTTTTTTTTTTTTTTTTGTGTGTGTGTATCTGCAGAAGGATTTTATGCAGGCAAAATCTTTTTCCAAGGGAATCGAAAAGGACTTCATTGTACGTGTGCATCCCGCATACCTGTTCACTGAGTAATGAGTTTTACTATCCAAAGATACACAGAATAATTTATCTTCTGATTGTAACTTCACAGCTAAGAGCATATTAGCATAATACTATTGACTACTTGAAAAAAGTTACACTTTTCCCGGTAGCGGTGACATCAACGTCAACTTGGAGGTTGCAAATCCTTTCACAGAGAAGACTTTTTTATAGTCCCGGTAAAAGTAGAAAAGTATGTCGCCATGAATAGAATGCGTCCTTCTGCAATTTTAACATCTTGATTTGAAGAGAAAAATCTTCATTCATTCTCTTGCACATGTAAGGTGTTGTCTGTGCTCCGAAGAGCCACACACCGAACATTGAGCAGAAAATTGGCAGGGAAACAGAGCAAAGAAAGCAGCCAAAAAGCAAGGCTCAGAGGATGGAATACTCCTTGACTAAAAAGCAAACACTTCATATGGAGTAGGCATGTTGAACTCGAAACCTTCAAATTCGTGTAAATGTGGTGAAAAAGGAACAAGTTTTTGCCCCAAATTGCTCATGCTACCCTCCTTTCTTATTAAAAATCTTCTCTTCCTCCCGCTAACAAAAGCTCGGGTCCATTCCAATCTGCTCCCACGTTTTGGGCAACTAAACTTAGCATCTCAACATGTTCTCGTAAAATGATAAAAGAGATTCCCAACACACACTCAAAGCTCTACTCCACATAAAAGATACTTGTTACTGTAAGCTAGAAGCACACTACAATCATAATTTGAACGCACATTCCCATTTTCCATTCTGAAACTAATTTTTTGTGATATATTTATAATTTCCCAATAGGCGACATTGCTTTTTTAATCCCATACAATAGGGGTTGCACATATAGTCCCAACCTTTACAGGCTAAATATATTTAGTCCTACAATTCAAAAGATGATACATTTTTAGTCATTTTTCAGTAACTCCGTTAAAAAACTAACAGGATTTTATTTTTAAAAATTTGGCTCCCAACTATTTCATGTGACACATGAATGTTTTCCCCTCAATTGCACTGAATTGATAAACATGTGCCAAACACGTTTCTTTTGTTAATTTTTAACGGAATATTTGAAAGAGGAAAAAAATTGCATAAGTTTTATTTTATTTTATTTTATTTTGAGACTGAATATGGCGAGTGTAAAGCTTGGGATTACAAACGAAGACCCCCTTATCACATGTAACTAAAAGTGCAATTTTGTTCAAAATAAAAGAAAATTAAAAAAAAAATAAAAACTAACGTCAACCGTTGGCTTTTTAGTGGAGTTACTAAAAGAAACTAGAAATGCATGATTTTTCAAAGTGTACGACTAAATACGCTTAGCCTGTAAAGCTGAAGGCTATATATACAACACCTCCTATCCCATATGATGAAAAATGCAATTTTGCCTTTCTAATAACATGAATGAGACCTCAAAAGAAAATCAAACATGAAAATTATTCCAGGATCAAACTGAATTTCAAGAACATGAATATAGCATAAACGAAGTTTCCTGTTAATTTCTGAGATCTTACATGAAGTTGCAAAGAGAACTCCTAAACGCTTCATTACTTGCCATACTAACTACTGAACCAACAAGTTGCAGATACAAAGAAAAAGGAAGTACTGAAACTTGAGAGAATTTCAAAACTAGAAAAGTCATTATATCATCCGAAACAACATAATTTGCAAACAATTAATATTTGTACCGCAGAAGCATCACCAAATTACTTCATTTCACTCAAACTACGAGAACCCAATTCCAAATTCACAAAAGCAGGCTATTATCAGACTATAACACCAAAGGAAGACAATGAAATGCAAATAAACAAACATATAACGTGCACACACCTAACTTTCCAAGACCGTATTAGTAGAAAGTGTGAGTAAATTTCAAAAACATAAAAAAGACAAAATTACCAACGCCGCCGGTGCCACCCACAACGAGAACAAGCTTCGACGAAGAAGGCGGTGAATCTGCGGACTGGGAATCTTGAGTTGAGTCTGATGTAACAGATTCAACTACTTGTTCGCTCACAGCATTTAGACGTGATGCAGATGGTAGTTGCGGTACTTCTCTTCTGACGGAATAACGGAGATGAGGAGAATTTAGGGGCAGAAGAGGGAACAAATTGACTGTTCTAGAGTGTGGAGTGAAAGCTTTACTTGAAAGGGGAAGATCGGCGATGGGAGAGAGTGAGAGCCTGGACGCCATGAATGAACTGTGAGGAGGAAGAGAGAGGGACAGTGTGTGGGCACAAAACATAAAACTAAAAATATGAATATTTGTGGTTACCGCTTAATTTTGGAAATAAATATAAAATAAAATAAAATCATCAATCATACCCCCAATTTCAAGAAAAATATCTTTTTCCTCCCCTCTAAACCTTAATTTGCAATTCTAAGGGTGTTGAATTGATATTAGGGATGGCAACAGAGCAGGTTTATAGGATGGAGTTTGTCGAAACTCAACCTTATTTTGAATCGATAAATTTGATTTTTCTTTTTTTTAATTTAGCCATCCATTGTAAATAGTACTTGCAAGCAATATAATTATATAGACATAATACAAATTTTAAAAATAAAAATTAATACAAGAGTAAAAGTGGAAGATGATTAAATATGATAGTATATTGGAGGTCAAAAAATCGTATGGACCATTTGAAATAAATAAGTAATTATATTGGAACAAATATTTAAAAGTAAAATTAGCATTTAAAATTTAGTATAGTGATGTCACAAATCGCTTTTTGTGAGTGAAAAATTGGGGTTAAATTCATTTTGACCCCCTGTGACATATCAAAATATCAAAAATCCCCTTATGAATTTTTTAATATCAAAATTCATCCTTATGTTATGAATAAATAATCACACGCCCCTAGTCAACTTGAACTTATTTTTTTAAGAAACAATAACTAAAATACCCTTCTAGTCAACCGATCAAACTATGTCTATTGTATATAATTATTTTAATTTATAATGTATATAATTTATAACTATTAAAATATATTTATAATATATATAATTATTAATTTATAAAAAAGTTTCAAAATAATAATTATAACCCCAACCCCCCCAATCCCCACCTGCTTCGCCTCCACCTCAGCCCCCCCCCCCCCTCCCCTTCTCTTGCCCCACCACCCGTCTGGGTAATGCCGACCACCCAGAAGTAAAGGGCAACACGGTCACCCTCGCTGAAGATGCGCGATGACCGTCGCTCAGGGGTGAGGAGGGCGCAAGCAACGGCGGCAACGTCTGTCTTTTTTTTAATATATAATTTTTAGTTAATATAATTAGAATTATATTTTATATAAATAACTATTAAATAAAATAATATTTTATTATTAATAAATATTATTATATAAAATAATTTTTTATTATTAATAAATATATATAATATTATATATATTAGATGTGAGAGAATGGCAAAAATATCCAAAAAAAAAGTATTTTCATAGCAAATTCACAGTCAAAGCCCGTGTGGTCTAATTTCTGTAGGGGAGTTAAACTTTATTTTATATCACAGGGGGATATTCGATACTTTAATTTTCATAAATGATTTTTTAAACATTCCTATTATCACATGGGGAGTCTCTAGATTTTTTTTCTAAAAAATTATCTTTTTATTTTATGTTAGCACAAATAACATTATCATAACTTTATAATAATAAAAACTAATTATTGAAAAGTTACTTTATTTTTTTTATAAATTTGTTTGCGCATGTTTTAGAATTTTGAATATTAAATTTTTTAAAATATGCATTACCTATATATACATTAAAATTGTATAACTATTTTATATTATTATTTTAAATTATAAACTACTTTTATATATTACATATAAATAAATAAAATTTAAACATACTTTTTAAAATATGTTGAATTAATTTATATAAGTATATAAAAAATATATTGAAAATATTAAAAAACCAACCGATTTGGGTCAGGTCCTCCAATCGATAATGATCGGGGACATGAAACCTGATTATGGCTTCAAAACCCACCCTAAATGGGAGTTATTTATTTTTTTATTAAAAAATAAAAAATTATATTAATATAATTAACTTAAATATATTAATATTAATATGTCGAGTCGTGATTTAAAATCATAACTCGACATTAAAAATTATTTTTTTCTTCAAAAATACATGAAGTCGTGATTCACGACACCAACCTTTTTTTATTTTATTTTTTAATTTTATTTAATTAATTTTTTTATAAGTTAATTATATATCGAATTATAGACTATGGGTTGGTTCGGTCCAAGCTCAATTGGAACGGACTACTCTTGGACTGTTCCCAAGTACCAATATTTAGACTAATCAGCCCAAGCTAGTGGGTTGGTCCACCTAGGCAATTTTTTTGTTTTCCGAATGTGCCCTTGAGTGGTAATGTATTATCTTGTTAATAAATAGCAAAGGTATTGAGTTTGTTTTTTATATTAAAAATGAATTGATTTTAATATGTAATTGAATATTTTTACATCCTCTTTATCAAGTTTTTCCAAATTCACAAAACGCGGTTTTAACCACGGTGAGTGAAGCTAAAAGAGCGAGTTTAGATTTGCAGAGGTGCGTACTCTGGCTGCAGAAGCAAAACCACTCGCTACTGAAAGGAAAAATTGAAGAAAATGGCGTCTTCAGCTCTCTCCAGAATAGCTAACCTCCAAAAGCACTTCAATCCCAACTCCAAGGTACAATCTCTTTGCAGTTCCCGTTTTTTTTTTTTTTTTTTGGGTTCTGGATTGGTTGTTTTATGAGGTAAAACCGGAAAATCTGCTGTTTTTAATAATGTTTGTTCGAATTCAAGAAGGAGCAATGCTTCCTGCCGTACTTTGCCTTCATTTTTTGACTCAGTAATTTCTGTTTAAGCTTACTTTTCGTTGATTACTAGTTGTCGGATTGTTGTCTGCGTAGGGTGAAAGGGGAGTTAAGATATCCTCGGAAGTGGCAGAAGCTTTAGCACTTGGGAAAGCCGTGGTTGCTCTTGAATCCACCATTATTTCTCATGGTATCATGCATCCTCGCGAATAGAATGTATCCCCCCCGCCCTCCCAATATTTTGCTTCACTAAGGTGGATGATAATATAATCAGAAAGATTTCAGGGGCCTGTAAAGTTTTCAGGGAAATGTCCTGTTTATTTAATTATTGTGTTTTGATATGCAAAAGTCTTAGATAGAATTGGGGAAATTCATAATGCATAGAAAGGAGAATGATTGCGAGGAAGCAAAGACGCCTTGCGTTTAGACAACATTAAATACAGGTTTCCATTTTGTATATTTTCAGTTCGGAAGGATAAGTGGGGATTTTATTTTTCCCTGTTGAAGGACTTACATGCTTCAGAATTCCTGCTTCATTTAGCGTAAAACTGAAAATCCATATTCACAAAGTGCATGATATTGATAGTTGTATTTCGATTTTGTTCAGGATATGATGGTTTCTAGGTTTCTAGTCTTTACATGCACATTTCTCTTGTATGGTATGAGACTTCATGGTTCCTGTGATTAATCGATGACTGCTATTCTAACCCTTTTTCATCCATCATGTGCTTAGGAATGCCATATCCACAGAATTTGGAGACAGCCAAAGAGGTGGAGGCAATCGTAAGGCAGAATGGAGCAATTCCTGCGACTATTGCTATTTTGGATGGCATGCCTTGCGTAGGTGTTTATTCCAAACTTTTTTGAGTTGCCTTAGTTTTCCAAAGTTCTGTGTTTTATTAATATTCAGAGAATAGGCGTTTGTCATGAGATAGTCTTGGAAATCCATTGAAATGAAATTACTGAATCAAAGTCTAGTCTCTTTTCTAAGATATATAGAACATAAGAAAGAGATAAGGTATTACTTAGGCATGGATTTATTTTGAAAAAAAAATTTGCTAGAACTACGTGTTCCTTGTTTGAAGTGCATATCAGTTGACATATTAATGGTGCAGATTGACCAAATTTGTCAAATTCTTAACATAAGTATGAGATCCTACAGATGGTAATACATGGTGAATTAACCATCTAAACCTCGCTTCTCCTCCTCTGTTCTTATGCATTTTGCGTCATGTTCATGTTATCTAAAAATACATTGTATCTGTATTGATCGTAAGAAACTTTTGACAGTTTGCTTGTTTCAACTTGAATGTTTATTCTTGTAACATTAGGAAATGAAACTTGTGATTTGGTATTTTGCACAATGATCTTATTGGCTGATAAGATGACATTTTGCTATGAAGGTTGGGGAATAGAGCAGTTTACCTCTTCTTTGACTATTTCTCCTTAGGGATTGTGGCAGTAGATTCTTGCATCCTTTCACAAATATTTAAATTGTATGGTCTCTTAGTGTTTCTTCTTTCTAGTCTCTTTGCTGTTATTTTCAATTGCTTCCAGAGTGAATAAGAGGGAAAAAAGAAATGACAGGAAATATCTGATGTGTACCATTTAATTTTAAGGTTTATCCGTGGAAGAACTTGAGAGGCTGGCTATCCTAGGAAGAAAAGCTCGAAAGACAGCTCGAAGGGACATTGCACATGTTGTGAGTATTTTAATGCTAGTTTGCACTTACTTGTGTGTGGCCTTTCATAGTTTAAGTTATGATATTTGATGTGTTAAAATCTTGGCTCAACTGTAGCTGCACAGGAACTATCGTCATTGTTAATAATGTGGGATTCAGGATGGAATATCCAAAGAATGCTTCACATGAAAATTTATGCCTTCGGAAATGATATTTTTCCAAATTTTTTCATGAAAACACGTACCTACATAGATTAGATGTTTAACATCTAGTAATGGGGATACCAACCATCTGATATCAGAAAAAAATTTCTTTGCAATTTTTTTTGGTTTTCATTATCTAAAATTTAATATTTGTTGCATTTGTTGGACTCAGATATTATGTTCCCCACACAAGCTAGGATTTTAAACTTGAATATAAGCAACTTTTCCAGGTAGCTACTGGAGGAAATGGTGCAACTACTGTTTCTGCAACAATGTTTTTTGCTGCAAAGGTAACCATCCTTTTTATGTTCCTTTCCTTTTTCCAGATTCACCTTTCGAGCAAATTGTATTTTTGCTGACCCTTGGAACGTCAATTTTCTGCAGGTTGGCATTGCAATATTCGTCACTGGGGGTATCGGTGGAGTGCATAGACATGGAGAGAGTAGTACGTTCAATGTGTGTTACTTTGTCTAATGGCAGATTAAGTTGAATGCTTTGGTGGTATAAACATTACTTTGAAGATGTCAAATAAACATGCATTCTACTTAGATGACTCCGCATTTTCAATTTTAACCGATTCTTTCTTGATCAAGATTCCAAGTAATGGAGTGGTTTATGAATTGAAGCAAGGAAAGAATTAACATAGACGTCAGAATTAAATTTCACTAAACTGAATTTGAGCTTGTAATCCCTTCCGTTGAATGCTAGGGTGCTGGAGATAAGTACTTGGAGGGAACATGGTTATCCTACAGTTACTGGGTAACGGAGGTTAAATTGTTCTATAAAATTCGCTGCACTATGTTCTCTCCAAGTTTAAGAATGCAGATCCTGGACTTTTCTTGTTATTAAGGTGATGTATCTTTTTTTCTAGGCAAGGCTGACCGTGTGCTTTAGTTGTTTGCTGAAAGTCCTGGAGACTTGACTGTTGAGTGGAGTGAGGGATCTTCCTGATTTTACTATGTTATAACTGGCTGATAAAAAATGACTTTCGGTTTGGTTCCGAGAGCATTTTCATCATATGCGATTAATCAAAGTTAGCATAAACACAAATAAATTTTGAGTGGTTCGTGTTTTTATCATCACAATTCTTTTCACAGCTTTAGATATTTCTTCTGATCTCACGGAGCTGGGAAGGACACCTGTAGCTGTAGTTTCTGCAGGGGTGAAATCGATATTAGATATTCCAAGAACACTGGAGTATTTGGTAACCACTCTTTACCTTACAATATAACAGCAGAAGTACATTTAGGCTTGTTTAAGTTTCAAAAATAAAATTCTTCTTTAATTGGATATACAGGAAACACAAGGAGTTTGTGTTGCAGCATATCAGTCAAATGAGTTCCCTGCTTTTTTCACTGAAAAGAGCGGCTGCACGGTAATCTGTTTCATGCTTTACATTGATGATACACTATAAAATGGTCATTGTCATGATTATTGCCTATAGCTTTACCCGCATATACTATTCCAAGCCCTTAGAACTAAGAGTTTCATGATTCATGAAGATTGTACATGATAATACGGCATGAGCAACAAGCTATTTTATCTTCTATAACCTTCTAAAGCTATAAAACAAATTGAGAAGTTTTGTAGCTGAATTTGGCTTGAAAAGATATTGGATTTCATATTGTCATTGCCTGGTGACTAAAAATCCACCCCCCTTCTTTATTTGCAACTCATCACATGTCACATCGTAAGAACTTTTGTGAAGTATCTCATATAGATATTTAAAAATTCAAAAATGAAATGGAAGGAACATGATAATATTAAAAACAGTGAGCCTCTAAGAACTTGTTTTTAAGTAGTTTCATGAGATATTATAAACCGTTGTACAGCTCTCTTGATAAGTTATGGAAACCTAAGTGCTGCTTCTGATATAAGTATAATTTTTCTGATCAGTTTTCATTATCATCTATTCTTACAGGTATTGTTGATTTCCAATGTTGTTAACTTATTTTTGTTTTTTCTGCTCATTTTCTTATAAACCCATAGGCACCTTCTCGTGTTGACTCACCTGAGGATTGTGCTCGACTAATAGGTACAGCTTGTTATGTGACATATGTCATCTTGTTCTATCCTTTTATTGTGTTGCTCTGCTGACTTAATCTTCCGGAACATCACAGATTCAAGCATTAATCTTGGGCTGACGACTGGAATTCTGATAGCACTCCCTATTCCAAGAGAACATTCTGCTTCAGGAAACATAATTGAGTCAGCAATACAGAAAGCTCTTAAGGAAGCTAGGTAGGTTTGTCCATATTCATCTTTTCTTGTGAAAGATTATATCAGTAGTTCAGTTATTTCTAGTTTATTATGCAGTCATATTCCAACAAATTAATAATGGATTGGATATGTGACACAGGGAGCAGAATGTGACTGGCAGTGCTGAAACTCCTTTCTTACTTGCTAGAGTGAGCGAGCTAACTGGAGGGACCTCTCTTGCTTCAAGTATTCTTTAAAAAATGCTTCAACATCTCTTAACCAAGTAATACTAATAAATAAAGGCCAAAGGATATTACCCTTTATATCTAATTCACTTCTTTTATGCATGAGTTCGTAAATCTTTATGCATATTCCTATTTATGATCACTGCTATCTTTAACTGCTCAGTCTCATTCATCATCTGAATTTCCTTAATGGAGGATTAGACATTGCTCTCGTGAAAAATAATGCGCGCTTAGGTGCTCAGATTGCAGTCTCCCTCTGTCAGCTACGAGATCATAGTTGTAAAGGTGAGTTTTTGTAGTTTCTTCAGCAACTTTGTTGTTTATATGTACCCTAGGAACAGTACAACATGAACCGGACTAACTCTGTTATTACTGAGCATGCAGGCCGAACAACTTTTCTCGTGGGATTAATTGGCTTTAAATTCTTATATATTCCCTCAACTAGAAATTTCCTTTACCATCCTACCTCGGGGTATAAAATTTGCATTTTGCTGATGCTGCTTCATCTACTTCATTCATGTTTTGTAGTGTGTATGAATTGTTACGAAATATCTATCATTATTGACCAAAATAATTGTTGCATTCAATACCATTTTATAGAAGGGAATTTGTCAGTTCAAGGTGGGTTGTAACTTCGAAAGAATTGAATATCCATATGGTATTTGTTTCACTAATGTTTTATTAGTAGTTAAATGCTAGGATCAATGAACAGTATAACTAAGGTGAAGCTCCGATGAACATTTATTTTTTCTCTTGCAGGTACCTAATGGAGAAAAAGGGTTAGCAGCCATGTTTTGAGAAGCCAACAACTATATAGGAACACTTGCAAAGCATGGTAGATCTGGACATGAAACTTTCTAGATTCTCAACGCTTCCCAATTTCGTTTCTGGGTTTGGTCACACCAGGACTCTGTGCATTGATTGACCGTAATAAACCTCCTTTCTTTACCACCAACACTAATGTAAAAGCCACCCCTAAATCACTTGTAAGTTCCAGAATCTTTTACATTTCTCAATTTAAGAAAAATAGTCATATTTCTTCAAAAAGCCTTCATTTCATAGTCTGTACGTTTTTCTTCCACTTGAAAGGATAAATGAATTTATTGCTTTTTTTCCTGAGTTCATCTGTTGTTATTTTACTCTATGACATCATAGTGTTCTAACCTTAGTACTATCCACATGGGTGGCATGAAATCATCAGTCTTTATGAACCTGCTTTTCTTGCATTTTCTATTTAGACAAAAGTAGGTGAGAAAGAGTTTACCAGGATTTTGATATTATTATAAAATCTTAGAATTTTGATGTATATTTTTGGCTGGTTCTTTAACTCCCTCCTCTTTTTCTTCAAAGGAGAAGATAATACCAATTTGAAGGTCTTTGGCTCTGCAGAAGAGAACAAAAGCAGTGTGTGGAAGTATGTGGGAGAATTTCTTGCAATTCCCACAACTAAACATCACTAGGGAACAAAAACTGATGGCACATTGTTTGGCTTTGTTAGGGCATGTTTGGATGGTAGTGAAAGTTGGAGAATATTAAAGACTTTAGGCAGCCCTTGATTCCCCATCCATCTTATGTCATGACAAGCATACAACACAAAAGTAGTTCCAAATTCTAAAGAAAGACATATGGGTCATTTTCTACATGGAGAGAAAGAGGGTGAATTTCTTGATGATCCTACCAATGCAATTACAAAACAAGAATTGTAGTAGTGGGCTGCATTCTGATGCAACTTTATGCTAAAAGTTACTTTAAAGTCTTAAAGTTATAAGGTAAATATAGTTTTTAACCCAAGGCTTATTGAAAGTGATTTATCATATGTATATTTAACATTTGAGATTAATTACAATTTGAACCCCTCCAGAAATGTATAATTACTGATCTACCCCAAGAAAAATCCAAATTAAACTGACACCCCTTCTGAAATTTCTTGGTTTATAATTGATTCATTTTGTTAGTATTTAGATGGGAAATGTTGATGTTAGCAAATAAAATTACATCAACGTAGGTATTTCACCTAGTAGAAAAACACCAAAAGATGACTAATTTTTTTATTCATCAATGGTAATTTTATTTTCAATGGCTATAATTCGTGGACAATATTGTATTATAATTACACCCTTTTAACTTATGTATATTATATTTACCTCTTTACAAATATAAAAGTACTTTTAGAGGAATATTGAATTGGTGTAGAATTAAAACTTTTTTACCTGATGTCAGCATTTGTCGTCTAAACCTAATGGAAGTGGGTGAATTATGAACGGAGAATTCTCAGAGGTGGCATAAGTATAATTTTGATTTTTTTTAGAAAAAAATAATATAATTTTATATTTTTAAAAAATTCTAAATATAATTAGCCCTAAAATGTATTTACAAAATGTACTTCAGAAAGCAGAGTTTGTCGGTATTTGAAAAATCCATAAAACATTTGACACAATACTTCCATTTAACGTCGGATAGGATTTATAGGTAAAAATCTAAAAATAATCTTAATTTAGGTATTTAAATGCGCGTATAAAAATGTAACTTGTTCAAAAATTATTACCAAACATGAGACATTTCATCATATGGACATCCAATTTCACAACCTTAATTGAAATTTGAACTTTCAAATTATAAAGAAGAAAAGGGGAAAAAGAATGTCATTTACCTAAAACAATGTTCTCTTCCACCCCTTATATAAGAAAGTAATGTGAAAATCACTTTGGCTTAGGAGTGTCCACAAAAGTATTAGAAAAAAGTTAGAATTGGTAATAAAACCAAAAATAGAAGTATTTGAAAGAAAAAAAAAATATTGTGAAATTAACCTTCTCTCTAATAAAAAACTGAAAAATATTTTTCGTAAATTATTATAAGTGATACTTACACCGTCCTTTTATAAGAATTGGTTTAGTTACATGCAAATTTTATAATTTGAAAAATTATATCTAGTATTTTTGAAGTTTATTCCCATCTAAAAAATAGATTCATCCATTGGTCAAATTCACCAAATTTATTGATATTGACAGAAAATTGAAGAAGATTAATATTTACTCCTTTATTACTGACTTATTGCAATTTAACAAATTCTTTTGCGATTAAATTATCCTTATGCATCTTTATCCTTACAAGGGTAGTTTAGTTAGAAAAATATTTATTTGACTTGCAATAAGTTAATAATAATTTAATTGGGGTAAACATGAATTTTTTAATTTTTTTGGCTAATATTAGCAAATTTAATGAATTTTTATTAATAAAAAAATTATTTATTAAACGGAAACAAACCTAAAAGTACAAAATGTAATTTTTCAAATTATGAAAAATTTATGTATAATTATACTAAAATTTTAAAAAATAAACGGTATAAGTATCCCTATTACAAATACTTCCTTAATCCCCTAACCAAAACACTTTTAACAACTCAATATGAGTTAAAATCATAGGAATTTGCAATCCCCAAGTAATTCTGCCTGGAAAACCTAGGCCCTGTGGCTGTCACTCCTCCTATTTCCTTCCCCCTATTGAGGAGAAAGTGACAAGTGATATCCTAGACAAAGAATGAAAACAAATTTCAAGACAAGAAAACAGAAAAAAAGGGTAGAAATGGGCACTTCTTCTCACAAATTCCATGTTCCTTCAACAGACAAAAGGACACCAAAACCAAACCCTTCACGACAAAATCTCCTCTCACGCTTACTCCACAACGTTGCCATGTAACAAATGCCTCCAAAACTGACTAATCTTTTAACTCTCTCTTCCTTAAATGCAACCGAACTATGTACTCTCTCCATCTGTTTATTTTGTTGACAAGATTTTTTGAGAGAAAAGATTGAGCGTTCTGGGCTCGTTGTGGGAATTTGCATGCGGGGTTTTGTAGGTTTTTGGTGAATCGAAAAGCCCAGCAAGGAATTCAGAAATCTTGGCCGGGTTAGTGAGTTCTTGAAATTTTCACTTGTTTTGTCCAATTTTTCTGTTCTGCGTTGCCCTTTTTCTTGCTTTAGTTAGTTTCTGTATTGATTTGGGTGTGATTCTTGACTGACTGGTTTTTGTATGCGTGTTTTGGGTTTCTTTGCAGGAAAAAATTCATTTGTTCGATGATAATTTGAATCTGTCATTTGCTTCCCAGGAAAGGTGCCCTTTTTTTTTTTTTTTTTCAGTTTTTGCTGTCCATTTCAAGAAATTGTTTGATTGCACAAATGTTTCAAGAAGATGGATCATCGTCTGTAACTTCATCGCCCCTCCAAATGTTTCCTATGATGTCTTTATCACCTGGTTTGACGTCTCCATATCCATTGCTCAAGGAGCTGAAACCTGAAGAGAGGGGTTTATATTTAATTCATCTGTTAGTCACTTGTGCTAATCATGTAGCATCCGGTAGCCTAGAAAATGCAAACATAGCCCTTGATCAAATTTCACATCTTGCATCGCCCGATGGCGATACCATGCAGCGCATTGCTTCGTATTTTTCGGAGGCTCTAGCTGATAGGATTCTTAGAACCTGGCCTGGTGTTTATAAGGCATTTCGCTCCACCAGAATTTCCGTTGTTGCTGAGGAAATCCTTGTGAAGAAAATGTTTTTTGAGTTTTTGCCATTTATGAAGGTGGCTTTTGTGATCAGTAACCAAGCGATTATTGAAGCAATGGAAGGAGAGAAGATGGTTCATGTCATTGACTTAAATGCGACTGAACCGGCACAATGGTGTGCGCTCATTCGAGACCTGAGCGCTCGGCCCGAAGGTCCCCCTCATTTGAGGATTACAGGGATTTCTCAGCAAAAGGAGGTGTTGGAACAGATGGCTCATATATTGATCGAAGAGGCTGAAAGGTTGGATTTGCCATTTCAGTTCAACCCTGTTGTAAGCAAATTAGAGAATCTCGACATTGAAAAGTTGCGCGTCAAAACAGGGGAGGCTCTAGCAATTAGTTCAATTATGCAATTGCATTCCCTGTTAGCTTCTAATAATGATGTTAGAAACAGGTCACCGTCAACGCCGATAAATGCTATTGGTATTCACTTGCAAAGGGTTGCACAAATGAACCAGAATACGTTAGGGGACTTGCTGGAGAAGGATATGATTAGTGGTTATAGCCCGAGGAATGACTCGGCCTCTTCATCACCACTATCTCCGACGTCCTCTCCATATATTGATACTTTTCTTAGTACTTTATGGGCTTTGTCTCCTAAGGTTATGGTGGTGATGGAGCAAGACTCAGATCACAATGGGAAGAGCTTGATGGAAAGGCTGTCAGAGTCATTGTACTTTTATGCTGCATTATTTGATTGTTTGGAATCTGCTCTGCCAAGAGCATCTTTGGAGAGACTGAAGATGGAGAAGTCGCTTTTAGGCGAGGAGATTAAGAATATCATAGCATGTGAGGGAGCCGAGAGGAAACAAAGACATGAGAAGCTTGAAAAGTGGAACCAACGATTTGACCTGGCTGGTTTTGGAAATGTTCCGCTGAGCTATTACGCTATGTTGCAAGCAAAGAGGTTGTTGCAAAGCTTCAACTGTGATGGTTATAAGATCAAAGAAGAGAATGGGTGCGTTGTGATTTGCTGGCAAGATCGACCCCTTTTCTCAGTTTCGGCATGGAGATTTAGGAGGTGAAATCTTGGTTGATTCACAGTATTTTCATGCTTTTTTTCTTCTTTGTTGTTATCTGTAGAGGAACAACTTGATCCTGTTAGATGTAGGATTTTCAGTGATCAACTGTTTGATCTCTCTGCTCTTTTCTAGACCTGTTTTTAGTTTTTACTGACTTCAGCTTCTGTAGATAGAAGTTCAACTCAATGGTTTGTGTTTGAAAATCTCCATATCCTCTGTATTTAAATTTCAGCTTCTTTCAGACCAAGACACCATAAGAAGCTACTCTCTCCTCTACAAATTAAACCTTCCATACCGCACAGTTTCTTCTTTCTTTAATTCTGAGTATATCATGAATTTTTAACATCCCACATAGTAAATTGTTCAAGAAACAGATCACTTTTCACATAATCTTTGCATTGTTAAAGGGAAAATATGAAGCCCTCATTTATTTCAATCATCATTATGGATCTGCAATTTCGCGTCATGTTTTTGTAACTTAGAATTGACCTTTTTTGCTCCATCCCTTTGATGGAAATGTCTTGCTGCTATCTATTTTGATGGTTGGGAATTCTTGATCAGTTGAACTGGCATGTTGTGCTTAAGCATTTAGCTTGACACTTGACAGTCTCTGTTGGTCTTTCTGTGGATTATTTCTCAGAAAGATCATAGGACAACAGTCTCACCTCGTGAATATGTATCTAATGCAGAGCTTTTGTACACACTCTGTTAAATTAGTTCCACAGGATTGGGAACAAAGTAGCTCATATTGTAATCCATTTTGCACTCACAGATCAGGAAATATTTGATAAGATTCCTACGTCTGGCCTCTGAATTTGTTCTCTCTGATTTGGATTTTGAGAAATAATAGAATTGTTGTTGCTTCTTTGCACTCAAAGTAAAAGTTTGGACTCCTCAATTGTAGGACTAAACGGGAGTTAGGACTGTAGTAGTTTGACGTTCTGGTTTTGTAGTTTCGGTAGGCCAACTGGGGTAGCACCTGCACCTTTAAGCATCAAGGTGCTAACGGTGGGGTGTCGAAGTGGGGGTTGATGGTTGAGTCTTGGAATGCTTATCCCAAGACTTCCTGAGCAAGCACTGATTCCATAGAAGATAACGATGTTGCACCATTCTTGATTTTGCACAGCATGTAACATGAGAACGAACAAGTGACATGGTTTGTCACTAAATAAGTAGAGAACCAGCGATAAGTACACAATCAAACGATTAAGGTGTCTCCAGCTTGTGGGCACACATATTCTCATAGTTAGCTATTTAAAGCCCCTCTTAAGACATTAATGCTCAACACAGGGCAACAGTACATGCATAGATCAAGTGAAAACAGGTAATGAACTGGTGGTGGAGAATCGACAACATAAATTGTCGAAAACTCTGGCTAGGGCTGATGGGTCGATCTCTCAGAGATGGATTGTTTCATGGGCATTTAGGGCCACCCCTCTTGGTCTTCCAGTTGTTGTAGCAAGGGCAGACTTGCTTGTTGCCGTAAGTGCCAGGGGGCACACACAAACACTTGGCACAGCATTTCTGGCAGAAGAGCATGCACGGCTTCTTGAATGAGGTTTTTGAGCATCTGTAAGTGCATTTTGATGGACAATCTGCATACACAAAAATAAATCAAATCAAAGGGCCATTAAAGCATAACATACCGCAACACGTATATAGACATTTTGTTTTCTTGAAATTTGGTGTTTTGATTTTTGGCATTGCTTTTACTGTCAAGAATTGTGCATAAAATTAGTACGCGCGCCAACTCCCACCTTGAGGCCGGAGGCTGCCCTCACTCGTGCCATACTGCAGAGAAAGAATCAATCCAGGAAGAATTAGTCATGAAGAAAGGCTCAGTTTTCTTGATACTTCAAAAGTACATTAAAGAGAAGTTTCAGTATTTGGTTTTACTTGGAGACTGCCTTGGGGATGCAGTTGATCAGAAGCTGGTACCGCAGCGCTGGAGGCCTGCAAGGAAACATCCAAGAGCACAAAATCTTAAAATGCGAGTGATCGCCTAACGACTCTATTATGGCGTTACTCCTGCCATTTTTGTTATAGCTAGATTGAGAAATGAATATTATGGAAGATGAACAAGAACCCGTTCCTACGATCATGTCAAAATGCAAAACAAACCATAATTCACCCCCATAATCTAGCATGCAAAATTGACCTAAATAAGTTCAATCCCCTGGACCCCTCTTACGAGAAGGCTAGATCCCTTCACTTGAACCAGCCATCTCAACAGTAGTTTCTGTCACAAAGTCCGAAAATGATATATACTATGATGTAAAAATTCTCTCATGTAAGTGCAGTAGAGACACTTCTAGTCACATTCTTCAGGATGTTTCTATATGTGCTTACACAAAAATGTACTTGAATAAACATTTGTGGGTTTACCTGCTTTTGGGCCAGAATGGTGGCAACGAAGAGTAGATAGAAGAGGAAAGCTAATTTGGTAGCCATTTCTTGTGTAAAGGTTCAACAATTTGAGGGAAGGAGAGGTGGAGAAGACAGAGATCAGTTGTTTGAAGTTACATGAAGAAAGAATACAAGTGGTATTTATAGAGAACTGGCTATGCCCAACTATTAGCTGCTTTCCATTCTTCAAGTGGATACCCTTGACCCCGTGAAATGACCATCTTGCCCTTACCCTGACCTCCTTAACAACATTGTTTTGGGAGTCATTGAACTATTTTTATTTTAACTCAATCATATTTTGAATTTTACTTTAACGATACGTAAAAACTTGATATTATAGAGTCGGTCCCAAATCTTTAACTCGCTCCATCTATGCTTTCTTGATTATGAGATCGTGGGCCATGAACTCAACAAAAATGCATGCATAGAAATCAATTGTGTAAAAACAAGATTTACGTGGTTTGAAAAAAAAATTTATTATCATAAATCATTCGAAATACAGTGATCTCTGTGGAAGGGTAAAAATGATAACAAAGAGCAATAAATGTGGGACAGGAATTTGGGGCCTGGCCCTGGGGCACTATTATGAGGCATGTGCAATAAGAAACATTGAGGGTGATAGGAGAGCCCATCAAACATGTGCATTCACATGCCCACTATTGTTGCATGAGATGCCCAACAGACAAACTGAAGAATAAGAAGAACAGTTTGGAGAAATGGATGGTTATCAACTTGGACAACCATGTTTTTTTCCCCCCCATTATCTTATTTTTATCAAATGATTTGAGGCTGAGACCTATGGTGGATTGTGGGATGAGGGTAGGGCTTCTTCTCATCAATTCTCAGCCACTTGCTTAGTGCTCATACCTTTTTTTTTTAGTTACTGCATGTTATTATTGGGTATTAAAAATATTGATATCATCGTGTATGAACAATATTTAATTTATTTTCTTTTTGGTTGCTATTGGAATAATTACATAATTCTTCATCGAGATTTGGTGTACTTACACGTAAAATTTTTTATTGTTTGAAAAATTATATCTAATACACTTAACGTTGGTACTTTGTTCTCATCCAACAAATGAATCTATACGTTAGTCAAATTCATTGAATTTACCGATATTAGTAAAATATTTGAATGAAAATTCATATTTATCCCAATTGACTTATTATTAATTTATTACACGTCAAACTAATACTTTTTGACCAAACTGTTAATGACATCAAATTATCTTGTTAATGCTATCATAAAGAATTTGAAAGAATGATATGTGATAGTAGGGAAATCTCATTCTTGGTCCTATGTATTAGGCCCTATTCAATATTCGTCATATTCATTATAAAAATTTTAATTTCAGGATTATATTTTCTGATATGTCTTAATTTTAGTCCACCATCAAATAATTAACGATATACATTTAATTGCAGTTAATGTGGCACATGTTTCTCACATAATGTGTATTTGGGAAAAATATATACCAGGCTTGACAAAAAAGAGGGACAAATTAAAACTTAGGGTTCCTCCACCATTTTCTTTCTTCCAACCCGAATACAACTTCAAACGGCATCAACTTCTACAATATGAAGACCCATCAATGTGCACAAGGGTGAAGAAAACCATACATGGGCTCTTTCGCAAATTGAACAAAATAGAAGAAGAAATCTCCGCAATAAGAATGAAAGTGAATTTCTTACACAAAATGAAAGAAAAGGTGGCTGAAATGAAGAAAAATAGGGGAAATCATTCAACTTGGGTTCAAGAAGACTATTCATTTAGTAATAATCTCTTTCTCTTGGCTTCTTCCATGGGAATTTGAAAATAGAAAAAAAAAAAAAGAAAAGAAGAAGAAAAATATTTAGGATGGGATTTTGGCAGCAGAAATTTCGTAAAGGAAAGGATTTGGAGAAGAAATTAGGATTGAAGAAGTATGATTTTCCGTCCAAATAAGAATTCAATGATATCATTAAGAGGCACGTGTCTCTTTAACGGTTATTAACATAATCCTTCAATTATTTGAGAATAGGATCAAAATTGAGACAAAAGTAAAAGATATTATCCTGAAATTGATATTTTTATAATGAATTGGACCAAAATTGAACAAGGCCTTATATGTGGGCCCAAAAACGAAATTTTCCTTGTCATAATATTTGTGATGTGCTAGTTACTAAAAAATGTATTAAATTATTAATTGGTATTTTGATTTGTACCCATTTTTCTACTTGTTGCTTTACAACGTACAATAAGTTTCTATCATACTTGTTTAATAAATTAAAATAGAATAAAGATAAAATGAATAATTAATAAAATTAATAAAATTTGTTTATATAATTATAAATTAAAAAGATTTCAAATCTTTCTACTCTAAATTTTGAGTTATATTTTGTTAAATTTCGTTATTTTAGTTTTTTTAATATGTATTCATTTAAAGTTCTTTTTTTAAATACTTTCGTTAATTTTAAATTCATCAATCTAAATACGTTCAGGTACTATGGTTAGGTTTTCTTGGAATTGGGCCTTGGGCTCGCACCATTTGTCTTTCTCTAAATCGATTTTGGGCCACAACATTGAAGGCCCATTCTTCTGGACCACCACTGCTCACAACCCATTTGGACTAATTTGGGCTTTATTTTTCAACTGCCCTAATGGAGGTTCAGTTACGTACTAGCATTCAAAGCATACTTGATTCGTGTATTAATTTAGATTTTTATTATATTAATTTAATTAAATACGAATAAAATAAATAATTGATCCAAATTTTAAAAATAAATTAATATTAAATACATAAATAAAAAAAATTATTGCGAGAGTTAATTGATTAAATAGAGACATCTGATTAATAAATAAATATATTCGAGGGTGATTTTATTAATAAATATTATGTCAACTAAAGTAGTTATTTTAAGAGCCTCGTCGTTTTTAATGAATAGCATAGATATTTTTTAAGGATTTTTCGACAAAATAAAAATTTGACAACCAATGTAATAAGATTTGTTGTAATGCATTCATCCACAGTAATAATATTTTTTGATATATGACAAATATACTAAACTGTGTAGTAACTGCGGCGTTGTCCATGTGCAAGAAATTTACAATTTTTATGTGCAGAAAAGGAGTGAGATGCCGATGGAGTACTTTGATTTCTTTCCGACATGAACAAACATAAATAAAAAGGTGCAATAAATAAGTAGAGCAATCGATAAAAATGTCCAAAATCTAACTTTATGTTAAATTTTTAAATTTCAAAAAGAGAAAATTTTTATAATTGTGAGGTTTTAATTACCTTTCTCTTTTTTTTTTTCGGGTAGCCATAAATATTTTTCAGCAACAAACAAAATAGACAAAAATTGTAATAAGATTCCTTCTCGATATGAATGAAATGCGGTCGACAATAAATAATAATAAGATTATAACGTTAGTTGAAAATAACCAAAATCATCGTAATAAGATTCATGTAATGCAAAAAATTAATATTTTTCAATATATAATAAAGATGTTGATTCTTTTTCTAGTACCCATAAATGTTCTCAAGCCAAAAATCTAAAAAAAATGAAATAAGAAATATTGTTTTTTTATATATGATAAAAATATTGACTGGATGACAACGTATCCATTTTTGAGAAAAAAGATTTGGTGTGGGTTTAGGAACGATTTTTTTTTCTTTGTGAACAGTTTTGAATTAACGTAATTAATTAGAACCAAAGTTTGGAATGGTTCACCTTCCATCTGTATAGATGGCATTACAAATCTTAGGTATGATTGATGAAGGACCTTTCCAATTTGGAATGGCCACTGTAACACATTGTCGCTAACCATTCCAAATATTGATTTTGTATTAACAAAATTATTTTTTATTTGGAACGGGTTGAATGACATTTGGAACGGTTATATTATTTATTTCGGATTACTTTTAGAATGGTCTTTGTAATATTCATGCCTGGATTTTGGAACTGTATATATTTGTACCGGTAATATATTTAGAATCGGTCAATCTTATTTAGGAACACGTGTTAAAAACTGTTTTAGTAATTATATTAGGAATGGTCGATTTTATTTAGGAACACGTTTTTAGATCTGTTTTAGTAATGGTATCAAGAATAATTATTTATTTATATTTGTAATATTTTCTTTATAATTACTAAAATCGTTCATAATTTTATTTTATAATAATTTTTTATAAATTATTTAATTTATATATTTAATAAAGTTAATAAACAATATAATTTATATATTTTAAAAAATTATAATAAATAATTAAACTAATTAATAAAATTTTAATTAATTATATTATTTAATTGATTGAATAAATATGAAATCATGGAATGTAATAAACATTATGAAACATGAATAATTAGAAAAAAATATTATTCAATTATAAAATTGAAAAAAAAATTAACACCTAATCTAAACCATCCTCGTCAGCCTCGTCCATAGCATCATTGCACGGAGGCATAGGGTCTGTCAGAGGCTATGGTAGGGCAGTAGTCGAGGCGGTCGGCTGTGACGGCGGCACAATTTAAGAGCTAGCGTGCATGTCCTTCATCATGGCCATCATTGTCTCTAGCCTATTCATGCGCACCTCCATGGCTGAGTGTGGTTGTGGCAGTGGGGGTGGGGGGGGGGGGGCGATGGTGATGTGAAGGTCCGACTGGATACATGAGCCTCATAACTAAGGCAGAATACTCACCCTAATTCTTGCCTAGGGGTGCAAACGAGTCGGACTCGAGCTCGAGTTAATTTATTTATTATTATTAGATTAAATCATGAGAATCGCCAATTTTTTACATAAATTTATAAGTAATAAAATAAATTGAATAATGTATACTATATCAGAAGTATACCAAAATATAGTATGAAATTTTAATTTATTGTTATAAATATAAACTACTGATTAGTTTAGTAGTAATATAATTAGTAAAATGTACAAAAAAAAAAAATCATACTGAACAATTTAAAATTATAGAAA
The DNA here is from genome assembly GCF_026168435.1 of Sesamum indicum. NCBI lineage: Eukaryota > Viridiplantae > Streptophyta > Magnoliopsida > Lamiales > Pedaliaceae > Sesamum > Sesamum indicum. The sequence goes on from NC_142662.1 coordinate 23,647,927, forward strand.
AGTATCCATTATCTGAAATAATGCAATTGAAATGCATAAAAGTATTTTATAATTGATTTAATTTATGTTCACAATTTGCAATAAATTTATATATTTATAAATGTTATTATTACATTGATTAAACTATCATCTTACATTGTTGAACAACATGAGTTAATTGGACTATCAAAATTCAGATCAAACCATTAGATATGATAAAACTTAAGAAAAAATACATTTGGTAAAGTTTTAGACTTATTGGATATACGGATGTCAAGATATCGTATTTGAAATATAAGAATAATCATTCAAGTCGGTATATCGTTAAATCAGGCCATGTGATTTTAAATTACACCGTCGAATATGATCTAATGGACACAGTCTTATATATATTTAAATTTGGTATGAATCGGGTGCCCGAATTTTAATATCGTAATTATTGATTAAATTTTTTGATCTCATTATATATAATAAAATAATTAAAATTGTTCAACCATCACTATTATTATCATTATCATTATCATTATTTTTAGATTAATTCATAGGAATCACTAAATTTCGACATAAATTTATAAGTAATAAAATAGATTGCATAATACATAGTATGTATCTTAATATAAATATAAAATACAGAAACAGATAAAAAAATCATAAGTGAATTATTTGTCAATTTAAAAAAAGTATAACACAATACAATATATTAAAATATAACATAAAATTTATATGTGTCGTATTAAATAAAATTTTAATTATAAAAAAATATTATAATTTACTAAGTTGTTAATTAAGTTTATTTTTGTATAAAGATTAAATATATAAATAAAAGTACCACAATTTATTATTATCCAAAATAAAATGTATGATATTGATTAATAATTTTAATATATGTTCAATTTTGAGTATAAAATTGATAAAGTATTGATATGAAATTAAATATATAAAAGTTTATAAATAAAAATATATATAAAAAATAGAAAAAGCTCGCGAGCTGATGAACAGAGAAAATTGAGAGCCGGCTCGACTCGTCTGCCAGCCCTAGCTTTTTGCCCCCGATTACAGCCAGCCACATTTGATGCTTGGTTATCCTCACCAAAGCCTCCAATTCAGCCAGCTGGTATCCTGATTCTTGGCCGTACGCTGAGTCTGATGATCCTCCATCAGCTTTTGAAACATCTCTTACAAAACAGATAAAATTATTAGAATTTAATTTAGCCTAAAATAATTTAAAAAAATAAAATGACTAATTTAACTTAGAAGCCCTATGCCCGCTCTAGCCGTTGTTTGCCTTCTTCTTGTAGCATCTGGCAAAAGTTTCATCTACTTGGGCGGTCGGCCGGGCTCTGCCTTCTGTAGAAAAATCAAACAATTAGCATAATATTTATAAAATAATGATAAAACTTAAAAAAAAACATAATGTATTTAACATCTTTCTCTTGTTCATACTGACAGAGGAGGATCCCTCATGGTACACACTAGAGGACGTTGTGGGGTTTGCTGCCCAGTTCACTTTATTCTTCAAGGATTCCTCCTGGAAGTCCGCATTGGCCCAGTACGCTTGGAGCTGGAGCCAGACCTGGTTGGCCAGCCAAAGTGGCTTGACCAGGCTCTCTCGAGCGACGGCGAACTTCTTCCGAATGTATTTGCCGACCCACATATGGAAGACCCAAAACATGGATTCATTGTCAGAGTCCCACTAGTAGGTCATATACAGTAAGAAAATTAAAGAAAACATTAGTAAAATTCATTAAATAATTTAGATTAACATATAATACCAAATTGAAATTAAGGTACATTACCTTCACAGACTCGAACTAGAAATGCTGGTGCTCTGTGGGCACTTGCCTCAAATGTGCCCACGAGTGGAAATAGTGTCCTGGCAACACCGCATTGATGTGCTCGTGGAAGAGACGATCAGACCTGAAAGGACATGTTAATTAGTGATTTTTAAAATAAAATAATACTAAAATATATTTTCAATCGAATTTTACCGGTTTTGGAGAAAAAGGACTATATATTTTCAATCGAATTTCAGGTTCTACACATGTTACTTTTGTTTCACTAAATTAATACTTGTATTCTTAAACTGGTGAATTATTTTATTTAAATTCTTTACTTCACTTTATATAATTTTACATCTTGATATTTTTTGTTTTTCAGGATCAGTAGATTTTTTTTGAGTTTATTATATTTGATAGGACACTAAAGATCAAGATTTGTGAAGTAGATATGGAAAATAGAATTTATGAGTAGATTGTTTATTTCTAGTATTTGTCTTTCATAAGTGAATGAAATCAACAAGACGACAAAATTATAAAATTATAGGCATTTAATAAAATTAATGTCAAGTGCAAAGGAACGACTTTACCGTTGAAAACTCAACATGATAAAATGTTATTCATTAAAAAATAATTCGATTGTTTTACAATATCGATAATAATCAATGGTCATAGTCACAACTACTAATTATAATGTATATCATAGATATTAATGTTTTGTTTGTGTTATTTCAAATTCTTATTGTATAATGTGTCTTAGCATATGACTTAGAAATATATCTGTATCATTACTTTTATTATTTTCAAATATTGTTATATATTTATGAAGAAAATAAAAAAATAATACTAATGCTCTTTTATTTTTTTCGTTACAAAAGGGACACTTTATTGCAGATTGTATTATATTAAGATAAATTCTCTCATATCGTATGGTAATATATGACAACATCGTTTAAACTAATGTATTTAAATATTAACATTTTTTATTTTTATGAAAAGCACATTACTCGAATAAGAAAAATATATATGATATCTAAAACTTATAAAATAAATTTTCTCAATGTTCAATACATTGATAATGTTTAATGGTTATTTACAAAATATTGTTCAATATATAAGCTTAGTAAACAATTCTATTTGAGTTTTATATAAATTTTTTGTACTATTATATACAGTAAGATTGTTATTAAAATATGACATATCATTATATGATTCCAAATTTATGAAAATATTTAATATAATTTATAAGTTTTTGTGTATAGCACGGGTTTCAAGTTAGCTTTGAGTATATGATAAGATGCTAATTGTGCAGTAACTGTGTGCCCTCTAAGTGTAAATATAGAAAATTCTTATCCGGATCAGGTTTGGTTGAACCAAACTAATTACAAAGCAAATGTATTGCACTTGTCATATGATTGGTTCAGATTCGATAGAACCGAGTTTGAGTTAGAATTTCGCGTGTAAACGCCTACAATATTTATTTGCAAAAAGATGAATAGAATGCACGACGTGTCAATTTGATTCCTTTACGATAAGAGCGCACACACAAATGCAAACAAGATTATAAAATTAAAACGTTAGGTGAAAATATTCAAACCCCGACTGACCACAAAAACTTAAAAAGAGAAAATCCTACTCACCCATTAATATTTTTCAACCCAAAAACAATTGTCAACCATTGTAATAAATTGTTATTTCCATAGTATTTATCTTTTTCCGTTCTTGACAGAGATGCTAATTAAAAATTCCAATTTCGAAAAGAAGAATCCTACTCATGAAATTCAAATTACTGTCCTCTTTTTTTGGTACACATACATGTTTAAGACCTAATTTTTTTCAAGAAAGCTATCAATGTAATAAAACTATTTAATATACAAAATTAATACTTTTCTATAAATGATAAAATGATGACTGTGCAGTAACTGCATGTCCTCCAAGTGTATACGCTTACAACCTCTACTTGCAAGAAAATGACTGGACTGCACGATGTGCGATTTTGATTCTTTTTCGATAAGAACGAAGCACAGATACAAGCAAACAATAATAGAATAAAAACGTTAGGTGAAAATGTTCAGACTCCACCGAATGCTGAAATTCAAATTTCAAAAAGAGAAAATCCTACTCATAATTTCAAATTACTTTCCTCTTTTTGACACCCACTGTGACAAAATTGTTGAAACCCACAGTAATTCTTTTTCCATTCCTGACAAAGAGTTGAAATTTCAAATTCCAAAAAGAGAAAATCCTACTCATGAAATTCAAATCACCTTCCTTCTTTTCTGGTAGCCATAAATGTTTTACAGACCATAAAATTTTAAAATCAATATAATAAGACTATTGTAATATAGAAAATCAATATTTTTCAGTAAGTGATAAGGTGCTAGCTGTACAGTAACTGCATGTCCTCCAAGTGTAAACGCTTACAACCTCTATACCCAAAAAGATGCGTGGAACGCACGCTGTACCAGTTTGATTCCTTTCCGATAAGAACGAAGCGCATACAAAGACAAACAATAATAAAAGCTAAAACGTTAGGTGGAAACATCCAAACTCCAACCGATTGACCGACTGATGAAATTTCAAATTTCAAAAAAGAAAAAAATACTGCTCATAAAATTCAAATTACAATCCTTTTTATAGGTACCATAAATGCAATTCAACCCAAAAAATTTAAAAAGTAATGGCAATTAAATCAAAGAAATCCACAATAGATGTTCAAATTCCCCTTCCTCTCAAATGAGGAAAAGTATCTAACTTTGGTCCCTTCTCTTTTCTTTTTATTCAAAATCACCCCCAAGTTATAATTTCTGTTGTACTTCTTTATCTAAGAGTCGTACCTTAGATTTTTATATTATATAAAATATTACCAAAACGGGTCCTGTTTTCATACCTTTTTCAGAAGAGCGACCAATAGGGGGAGTACCTTCCGCCTCGAAAGTTGTACCTTTGAATCCCAGTAAAATTTGAAGACAACCCGCTGTCACGTAAAAAATGCAGCTTCCTTCACATTTTTTGTGTACTGAGTATCACATGTAGTCCCCACTCTCTCACACCATCAGCACACCGAACTTTTTCCAGTTCTAGAGAGAGAAACAAAACCCCCCTAACCCCCTCCCCCCTCCCCCCACAACCATTTTTTTTACTCTGTACTCAAAAGGGCTTTTGCAGATCACTTGTACCGGGGTTTTATTCTTTATGAAGTTTTCTTTTTTTGTTTCTGAATTCAACATCTATTCTTGACTTTGAGGATTATTTATGAAATTGGGGAATGGAGTATGTGGGCAGAGCGGTGAAGAAGGAGTTCCAAGGGCGGGGGACGTGCTTGGGTTCGGTTCAAGCGTACGAACCGACAACTGGATTGTTTAAGATCGTCTATGAAGACGGAGGTTCCGAGGAGTTGGAGCTGTCGGGACTCTCCGCCCTTTTGGTGTTCTCCGAGCCTCCACCGCGGCAGCTTTCGGAGGTGGCTGGTAGCGAACTGGGAGGCCAGCCGAAGAAGCGGCGCCGCATTGTTGATATAGGTAAAAATGATGATAATTCTGTAATTGGGAGTGTTAGTGGTGATAATTCGGCAGGGAGAGATGGGGATTCTGGGGAATTTGACTTGAATTTGAATGAAAGCGCTGATTTGAATGATGATGCGTTTAATTATTTGAATGGTGATGATCAAGGGGTTAATGCTGTTGGCGGTGGGGCTAAGTTGCGAGACCTGGATTTAAATGAAGGGGTCAATTTGGAATTAGATGAGGGGGTATTTTTGACTGGAGGAGTTATTGAAGGGAGTTCTGGAGCAAAGAAGGAAGTAATCGACTTGAATTTGGATTTAAATGAGAATTTCGATAATTTGAGTGAAGAGAGAGAAGGAAGATTTTTTGATTTGAATTTACAGGTAATGGAGGATGAGGTGAGGGGTATAGATGGTCGGGAGTGGCAGTCCGGAGCGAATGAAAGGATTTGTGATGAAGGACATATACAGATGATGGAAGAGTTGGCGGAGGATGTTAATAAGGCAATTCTAGTGAATGTGGATGGAGACAGCGGAAATCTTACAGTAAATATGGACAAAAATGAAGATAGCCCATTGAGGAACTGCACTACTGGGGTTGATAATGAAAATGTTGCCCCAGTAAATGCACAAAAGAAAAGACGTGGTAGAAAGAAAAAAGATGCTTCAAGTAACAATATTGGGTTGGGCACACCAGAGTCGCTAAAAGTGGACTCTGAAACTGCAAATACAAAATTGGAGTTGGAAAGTAGAGATTATGATAATGTAATTTCAGATCCTGTATTGAGAGGGAGAAGGGGTAGGAAGAGAAGAGAGTCATTGGATGGTGATATGACCTTGCCGACCCCAGAAACAGGATTGAGAAGGAGCAGTCGTAGAGCAAAAAGAGATGCATTTTCTAGTCCAGATCAAGGTCTTAATGCAGCAGCATCCAATGGTGTGAACCATCAGTTGTTGTCTCCAGCGATTAGCGTTGTGTCCAACGAAAAGATAATGGTGGCAGCACACGGAAACTCTATTAATCCTGTTATGCTTCCACCAAAGGTGGAGTTGCCGCCTTCATCTTGTAACTTGTATCTCAGTGGAGTTTCGGTGTTTGATTTTGTTTCTGTTTATGCATTTTTGAGGTCGTTTAGTACTTTGTTGTTTTTAAGCCCCTTCGAGCTGGATGATTTCGTGGCATCTGTTAAATGTAATGATTCGACATTATTATTTGATTCCATTCATGTTTCCCTCCTAAGAACATTAAGGAAGCATTTGGAGTCTCTTTCTGATGAGGGTTCCGTGTCTGCATCTGATTGTCTCAGGTATTACATTCACTCCTTCTAGAAAATTTATACATTCAAAAGCCATTTTATGGTACTTATTATCTCCCTAATAATAAAATTTTGGTTCAGGTCTCTTAACTGGGATTTTCTTGACTTGATTACATGGCCATTGTTCGTGGTTGAGTATCTGTTATTGCATAGTCCTGGATACATTCCTGGGTTAGATATTTGTCAATTGAAGCATTTTCAGAATGACTACTACAAACTGCCAGTTTCAGCAAAGGTTGAGGTATTGCGGCATCTCTGTGATGATGTAATTGAAGTGGAAGCCTTCAGGTCAGAGTTAAACCGAAGGACATTGGCAACAGATCGACACACAGAATTCCAGCGTAACTCGAAATTTGACAGCTCTAGAAAAAGAAAGGCTGCTATAGATGTTGCTAGCACTTCCTGCCTTACAGAAGAGGATGCTGAGGAACCTGCAGACTGGAACAGTGATGAATGCTGTCTCTGTAAGATGGATGGGAACTTAATATGCTGTGACGGTTGCCCCGCAGCATTCCATTCCAGGTGTGTAGGGGTTCTCAGCAACCTGTTGCCAGAGGGGGATTGGTATTGCCCTGAATGTGCTATTGAGAAGGATAAGCCTTGGATGAAAGTTGGGAAGTCAATTCGAGGTGCGGAGCTGTTGGGGGTTGATCCTTATGGGCGACTATATTATAGCAGCTGTGGTTACCTGTTGGTGTAAGTTCCTTTTAATACCTGCTAAGAAAATTACTTGAATTTAGTTTCTGAATGGGTTGTTATTAGTAATTTAATACCTGCCTAAGATATATCATCAAATTTGTAGCTAAATTTATCTGTCTTTTAGTCTTAAAGTTTCTAAACTGACAAGTTGTGGAAGTATCATAGCATTGGGAAAGGCTGTGCTTGGAAGGTAAATCTTATCCCTTACAACATGCATCGATGGTGTTGATTCTGGTTCATGTATTCCAGATACTATCATGTTCTCTTTTACACTCTGGGCATTCTTAAGCATCTTGTCTTCTTCTTTTTTTCTTTCAATTTCCATTTACTTTTCTCTGTTGATAGTTGTGCATTTGTTGGGGAACTAATTTACAGTGTATATATATATTTGAGAAAAAAGAACTGTTCCTAACCAGCTTATTATATTGATGATTGCAATTGATGTTCAATCCTGCATTTAAAAATATTGTTACTGCCGTTTACAAATATTTATTCAATTAATTCCTTTGGAGACAGCTATGGAGCCTCTTTAAAAAGGCAACTTGTCTTTTGGTTCACGATTTCTGGAGGATGTCACTTACCTGGTTATCAATGCCAACTGCATAGTTGTAAAAGGTGAATCGCGAAGGTGCTCTGGAGCCGTGCGACTTGCGCCCTTCTTGAAACATGGCGCATATTTGCATATATATATATATATATGTTATACATTTAGTGTTTTTACCAAAATCAGCATGTTCAGGATTAGGTTTTGAATTTTTTAGCCAAAGGGTTCAAAGAAGGGCAAATGTGCTAACATTCAGCCTTTTCTTTTCCTTATTTAATAGAAAGCCGAGCCTTTTAAGGCTTGGCTTGGCGCGCTAGAAAAAGGCGCCCTCACTGCGCTAGGTGAAAGCCCAAAGCCATGTTTTGAGAATGGCATATGGTTCCTGCCTTTTGCGGCATGGTGCACACCATTTTGTGGACTTGTAGCTAGTAGCTAGGACCCTGGTTATTTTACGGTTTGTAAATTGACCTATTTCTCTTTACTAGAAGAGCATAGACTTTATACCAAATATGGTGGTTAGGGGTGTGCATTTTGGTAGGCCAAACTTACATACGGAAGAATACCGAATCCAGTTATTCAGTTCGGTAATATATGGATTTTTCTTGGGGTGAATTTGGCTCGATAGATGTATAACCGAGTTTTTCTTTAAACACTTAAAATCATATTCCAATATATATACAATATATAACATAAATAAAAGATTGGCTGGTTCGGTTTACTAGGAACTGAAACTGAAACCGAACAGAAATGTAAATTTTTAGAAATTTCGTACCAGACACCGAGCTGAAATTTCAGTTCCGTATTGGGTGTATTGAATTTTGGTTTCAGCATAGTTTGGTTGGATTACCGAACTATGCGCACATCCAATCATGGTTATTTATTTATTTATCCTCGGGGGGGGGGGGGGGAAGGTGCCTCGGTTGGATTTAGAATAGGTATTTATCTCAAATTCTTGGGCTATATTTACTTATGCGTTGGGTCGGATATCCCGCCCAATCCTGCCTATCAACTGTTTACATTTCTTTTAGCCAACTCGGGAAGGTGGACTCGCCCGGAACAACTTTGGATGGCTGGTGACTAGAATCCCTCACATGGATCTCCGATTATCTATCCAACGAAACCCGCTTGTGTGATTATATTTTGTTTGCGCAATTTGTCATGAATTGAAGAGAGAAATTTCCAAAATGCCCCGGATTTTTTTGCAAAACATCCAACAAACCTGGACAAGTGATTAATGCCATTTGACAACCTTTGTGACTATCTTTTTATTTCTCTCTTCCCAAAACTCTTGTTTGAAAGTGCTGAGGTGCCATTGTTGGGTTCTTGAGCTCCAATTTTACTTGAGTCCGCACGCTTGTTTATACAGTAACCATGCAACCCACCAATACTAGAAAGGCCCCAATTTCCATATCGAGCCATGCCAAGATTAATTCACAATGGAGTTTCTTGGAAACTTTTGATGAGTATGAAGAAGATTTCGACGTAGAATTGATTCTTGGTGAGAAGATTGAAGACGGAATTAATATCATCATGCAAAAGTTGAGACATGGAAAATGGGTCGATGAACAATTCCAAAGGGTGAAAACAATCCCATGCATGGAGAGACGGCAGGTGGCGTATGAGAGAAAATTCTTGAGCTGACATTTGACGAAAAATTTTGTCCTATAAATGGGTAGATTTGGAAATTCACAATTTTATCCCAACTTTTTACCCTACAACATATGAACACTAAAATAATCACGCATTAATCCCAATTAAAATCTAACCAAGTAAACTTAATATTATAATACCCCATCACCACCTATGCCCATTTTGTTATGTATTTGTCTATCCAGAGTTAATCCCGTTCCTATATGTAAAAACATCTTTTAAAGTTGGGATTTTTAAAGGTATATATTCGGTGATTGGTATTGTATGCAGAGGATGTACGTCGTAAGTGCCCAAGCATACTCCTCTAACTCTCATGCATATGCACCATACGGCAACCAACCGCTAGAGTTGCACGGAGGCACCTTATATGGGCCATGCCTTGAATCTTTGAGTATCGAGGTAGACTAATAAAACTTGATCAAGATCACATATTGTTAATGAAAATTTCCCTTTAGTGAATGCTAATAGCATGAATATAATATTACATGGGATCCCTTGTAAATTTAGGGCCACATTAGTTGATTTCGTTGCGGCCTGCGGGATTCTAAATATCTATTACTTAAAATAGATAAATTATATCGACCCCTAAGATTAAGCCTCCTCGTACAAACTCCTCGTGCTTTTGGTAAAATTACAAGTAGACCCCTTTGAGGGGGTGTCTATGTATTGTATCTCAGAGGGTGATTGTGTAAGTCTTATTAGAGCACATGGGGCTCTATGTCTATCTGTCTTTTTCTTTCCTTTCCTAGACGACACAAAGCCTCATTAACTGGAGATTTTTCTTGTTTTGAAGTGATAACGTGCGAATTGCCAAATATATAGAACAAGAATCATAACCATCAGTGCCTTTTTTGAAGCTTCAAAACACACATCCATTTATATATTTTTTCAACCGTACCCTTTTGCGTGCATTTTCACCTAAATTTTAAGCCTTTGTCTTTGACTATTAACTATAGAGTCATTGGGAAAGTACGGCTTCTCAAAATTGTCATGGATGTTGAAGGAAAAATTGGATTAACTTTAGGAAATATTTGTCGGACCATTCCCATTTTAGTTCCTTTATTGGTGATATAGGTTATTATGATGTTGATAATAATACGAAGGAGTAAGAGTGCATGATCGTCCGAAAGTACCATTCTTCTCATACTGGTCTCTCGATACACAATCGAGCCTTTCGGGGAAAAAGACAAATTTTTAATATCAAATTTGAACTGCCATGGTATTATTACTTAAAGTGGGAAGGCATTTTTCTTTCTTATCTCAAACGAAATAGCGTCTCAGGTGCCAAGCCTACGGGGGTAATAGACATTTAGTAATTTCTCTTCCAACCAGGATATCCCATGCGTGTTGTATAGACCTCTAGTTGAACAAATTGCAACGTATCATATATAGCTACTCTATGTATTGCCATCGGCCATGCGAATTCTAAACAAATACAGATCCTAGGTAAGACATAAGCACCCTCTTCCTACCCATATTTGAGACGCCATTTTAGGCTTCCTTGGCCAGAATCGCTTGATATGGCCACATACCATAAAACTAATGTGGTGATTCGAGATCTTGCTCTCAACTTCTTAGCCTCGAAAAGTAATCTTTATTGATGAAGTCGGTGAGTAGGGTATACTTGTATCTCTTAGTAACTGTACATGCACCGTTTGATGCATGTATGATGAAGACTTAGTAGATTTCTACTGGTTCATCTGCAACATTAGTGTTCTATTCCCTATATTCATATTTTCACCTTGCAATCACTTGATTATAGTGGTCCGCCTGCACTTTGGTTAGAGGTTGCTGCGGCCTTATAGTAGCTTCATTCATGCATTATTGGGTAGCCACGTGTCTTCCCAATTTGTGTGTTTTATTTACTCGGTTTAGTTTGCCTTTCATACTATTATTTATTTTCATTTATTTCATTCTATTATTTATTTTTCTTTTATCTAATTGTGGTGGCATTTTGTCAGTGGACTGCACTGCAGCCTAAATGAAGTGGAGATGTAGGTGGAAGATGATGATTTTGCTAAAAATGGTTGGAATTTTCTTTCAATTTGGACAAATTTTTTACCTTGTAGATAGCAGAAACTTATTCAATAGACTCATTTCTAATGTTAGCCTACTTTATTAAAACAAGTAACTAGGCTGGAAGCTTAAATTCGCAAACTATTCTTTTTGTAGTTTTTCATATTTGGCATGTATGGTTGAAGATAAATTATATAAAATATCTTCCGGACCTCCCGAGTGTTATTATCGTTTTAATTAGTTTTTGTTGTCGTATTGGCTAAAAGTTGGTTCCCTGTTTGATTGGTTGCAATCAGGAAAGGCTGACTCCTGCCATTTCAATTAGATCGTTTTACTATGAACTGCATTTTGCTTGGATACAGCTAGCCTGAAAAGTATAGGAATCTAATTGGTGCTACGACTTCCTTTAACTAGACAACATACCTCTTCTAATTTTATTTTGTGTTTCAAAACTTATGATTCTTTTGGCTTATGATTATGTTAGAATGCTTGTTTCAATTGTTGTTATAGCCATGTCTGTGATATATATATATATAACCAACGGATTGTCTACTTGCAGATTAGAGTCATGCAATGACGAATACTCATTCTGGTCCTACAATAGAAATGACTTGCTTACCCTTATTGAAACTCTGGAGTCGTCACGATTTATCTATGACACAATAATAAATGTTATTTGTAAGCATTGGAATGTAGTACGTGGAGTTGGTGGGACCAGAACTGATTTGGATGCCCGTTCTTATTCTATACAATCAGCTTTTCTTGGAAAAAGGCAACTGCCCAATGTGCATCCCACACCATCAGAAACTCTTAACGAGAATGAGGCTTTTGCTGAAAAAGTATCTCATGAAAAGTCCATGGTGACTACTTATTCCAGTAATACAGAACTTGAAAATGCAGAGCACGCTAATCCACAGCTGGAGACTGGCAACGATGGAGTGAAGATGGAAAATCATTTGGCAAGTTCTGAAGGATCAGCTGAAGTCTCTCAGACATTCCTAAAGACTGATACCTTAAAGGAAAGTGTGCCAGATCTTTCAAGCAGATGCCCAGAGATTCAAGATGATTGTCATATTCCAGGGAAGCTTGTGAAAACTGGAGATCATTATATGATATTGACTACTGAAAATGTTGAAAAAGGGAGCAATCTTGGTTTGGAAAATTATAGCTCTGGACTGTGCACCTCAAAATCTGGAGGAGTGTTGTCTCAAGTGTATCCTGGGACAAATTATGTTAACTGGTATGAATTTGCTCGAACAGCATCATTATTTTTTGAAGAAGTGACCTGTAAATCATCAGATAAGACCTCTGAAGATGCCCCAAGATCTGTTGAAGAAATTGTAGCAGGACAGCTGAAGGTTATCTCAAATAGGTTTGCTGAATTTTCTTGGTCAAATGTTAACAATTCAAGTATGAAGTCTAGGAAAGAAAGATGTGGCTGGTGTATCTACTGCAGAGTTCCTGAAGATGGAAGGGACTGCTTATTCATTATGAATGATAGTATTCCAGCTGTAGAAAATTATACATGTGAGGTTCTAGGAATTCAGCCAGGAAATAATAGGAAGAACCATCTTATTGATGTCATGTGCCATGTTATATGCATTGAAGATCATCTGCAGGGTCTTCTGCAGGGCCCATGGTTAAATCCAGATTATTCCATGCTTTGGCGTAAAAGTGTTCTTGGAGTGGCCGACATTGCCTCATTGAAAAATTTGCTGCTCGAGGTATACGTATTACCTTTGGATCTCTATTTCTCTAAATGAATGTACTGTGGAGCTGTATGTTATGTTTTTGTGTTGCATGCTTCTGTTTTCTGTTGGATTCATCATTTGATGTAAAGAGATGGCATTCAAAAATGATTCCTCGTAAATTCTGATGATCAATTGATAAATTCTAGGTTTACAGGATCTTGAACCAGAATTAGGATCCACTTGGTGGGTAAATGTTGCTTGTTCTTGGTTCTTGTGCAAATTGAATATTTCATTATGTTAATGTGAAATTTGTAATTGTTTCTATGGAAACTACTGAAATAAATAAATCATAATAACTTTAATCATCAATGTTTGAGAGGCAAAAACTCAACGTGCTTGCTTTCCCTGTCTTTCATGGTCGTGATAATTGATTGATGGTAGTGAGAGAGATAGGACCTGAAGATTCACTAAGTGGCAGTGGTTTATTGACTGCCAGAAACATTTAGATGAACTTTTCGTCTTAAAGGTGGTATCAGCAAAATGTCTAAATTGATATCTGGTATCATCCATTGAATAGCAAGATGCATTATTTTACGTCCCTTATCCTTCAGTGTTTCACTCTCTTTCCCTCTTTTATGCAGTTGCTGCTAAGACTAGTTTGAAAGACTAAAACAACTTAATAAATTTAGTAATGCCTTCAAATTTTGATGTCATATAAAATAGAATCTCTTTGGCATTCTGATGCTAGTCTTAGTTCTTTTTCGAGCAATATCCATGACGCTCATATACTTCAAAGTTCCGGATGCATGTTATACCTTCATACTTCTTGCTTCTCTTGGGACATTGTTCATTGACTTCAAATGTGGAATATTAACATCTTTGGTTCTTGTCCTTGAGTATGCTGTGTTTAAGAGATGGCAAAAGTATCAAAAGGAAATAATACTTGTATCTGATTCGAGTTTTACTTTATCCAGCTCGGGGAGGTCTCCCCTTCCGTTGTTGCTTCTTTGGCACATTTTTCTTTGTGTTTCCTATTTCATATTTGTATGCAGTCATCTGATGATCTTTGACTTTTTACTCCAGCTAGAGTCAAATTTGCATCATCTAGCCCTGTCTGCTGACTGGCGAAAGCATGTGGATTCTGTTGCTACAATGGGGTCTGCTTCTCATATTGTCAGCAGTTCTGCACGGGCGTCTTCAAGACATGGAATTGCCAAGAAAAGAACCAAATCTTCCGAGGTGGTGACTACCCCATCTTCAAATGCTGCTACTGGGCTGAGTTTATTCTGGTGGAGGGGTGGAAGGGGTTCGCGTATGCTCTTCAATTGGAAGGTTCTGCCTCGCTCTTTGGCTTCTAAAGCTGCCCGACAAGGTTCAAAGTTTCTGTTATTCCACTTTTTACAACTTGTGATCTTCGTGGGTTGAACATTTGTCTGAACATGTTTCACAATGAACTGTTGTAGGTGGACGTAAGAAGATACCAGGCATACTTTACCCTGACAGTGGAGAATATGCCAAGCGAACTAAGTATGCTTCTTGGAGAGCTGCGGTTGAGACATCGAGAAGCGTCGAGCAGCTAGCTCTCCAGGCATGTTTATTCTATTTGCATTTTCCATATTTTCTGGCTTTACCTGGCGTACGGACAAATTGATTTTGACTGCCTGAACAAGGCTCTCCAAGGAAGCTGGATTTCCTTGAGCTTATGTTTTGTCCTTCTGAGTTGCTTCTGGGGTTTGGCCTAGTTGTGTACAGTATTACCCTTGATGATAACTATAATTTTTGGATATAGTCTGCGTATAGAAACTGTGTCAACTCAGTGAGGAAGGGAAAAGGGATAGAGATATTATTGCAATATTTACTGATACCTAATGAAAGGAAATGCTCCTGTCTACTTTCCATGTTTGCAGGTTAGGGAGCTTGACGCCAATATTAGATGGGTTGATATTGGGAATACCAATCTTCTTTCAAAGATGGATAAGGACCCAAAAAAATCAATCCGCTCATTTAAAAAGGTTATTATCCGTAGGAAGTGCTCTGAGGGAGCAGTGGTGAGGTATCTTCTGGATTTTGGCAAAAGAAGGTTTATCCCTGATGTTGTTGTGAGACATGGATCCATGCTCGACGATTCCTCAAGCGAGAGGAAGAAATATTGGCTGGAAGAGTCTCATGTTCCATTACATCTCTTGAAATCTTTTGAAGAGAAAAGAATTGCTCGTAAATCCAATAAGATGGAGCCTGGAAAAGGTCATGACAGCAGTGGAGTAGCTGGGATGCCTTCCAAGAAAAAAGGATTTGAATATCTTTTTGCAAGAGCGGAAAGGTTGGAGAAGAATCAGTGTGGGCATTGCAATAAAGATGTTCTAATCAGGTATTGCATAGCTTTAATTGTTAGTGTAGTTATGTTCTTCCTGAAAAGGATCTTATTGCCAAAGAATGATATCCTAGAGTGTCAAATAACAAACTCTTCTCTGTAATTTTATCACTAAAGCATTTAATGCATGTGTTTTATTTTAAAGTAAAAGATCTCGTCTTTGCTTGAGATGAAAAACAGTCAAGCTTCGCTTGTTGGCAAAAGATTATCATTTTGGCTGGAGGCTAGAATATGAGCTGGCATTTTCATTTTATTTAAATGCTTTTGGAAAGTATACTCGACTAATGTAATCTGTTTTAAAATTTACTCTGCTTCTGAATTTGCAATGCCAGTGATCAAATACTTCTGTTGATTTGCAGGGAAGCAGTGAGCTGCCAGCATTGCAAAGGTAAACTACCTGAGCTTGTACAGGTTTCTTGTTGCTGGTTTATACTTCCTTTTGGCACTGGTCATGATTGTTGCATTTTGATGTAATCTGTTTGTGCATTTTTGATTGTTGAGGTCAAGAAACTGATATTGACCTGATTTTGGTGGTTTAACACAGTCCAAGAATCTCCTATTAATCATTCTCAAATGCTGCTCATAAAGCTCAATGCCCGCATTAGGGAAATGTCAAAGTTATCCATGCCAACAAGCTATAAATGGTTTTTGGGTATCCTCAAAGAAAGTTAATGGCGTCTTACTTACACTTAATATATCTAAGTGCGTCAGAAAATGAACCATTTTTTTTAAAATTGGCTTGATTCAGAAATCAAGTTAATTAAAATCTATAAAGACCTCAATGTCATGTTCGCTGCCCCTCTTCCTCAGTCTGAGTCAACATTCTTAGATTTAAGCTTCTTTTTCATACAAAAACAGGAATTTTCTCTTTGCTCTCAATTTTTTACTTGCCATTCTCTTAGTCTTGTGATTCATGCTTGGCACAAAATGG
The DNA here is from genome assembly GCF_026168435.1 of Sesamum indicum. Classification (NCBI taxonomy): domain Eukaryota; kingdom Viridiplantae; phylum Streptophyta; class Magnoliopsida; order Lamiales; family Pedaliaceae; genus Sesamum; species Sesamum indicum. The sequence goes on from NC_142662.1 coordinate 23,664,404, forward strand.
AGGGATTTTATTTGTGCTTTTGAAAGTAAGGTTACTGCTTGCAATGCATTTGAGATGTTAAAGATATGACTAGTGGTGACAGTTCACAGGCCAAATAATTCCATGACTGTTGTGGAAAAGGAACAGTGTTTTAGTCCACATTGCTTGAGTTCACCATAGATGGACTTAACCTTTATTTTCCTGATAAAATTTTAACGCATCTGATGTTCATTACCGATTTTGTTGTCAAAGAATCATGAAATATAGTAATTCATTGGCATTTATGCTACCAGCCCTGCGGTGGCTGCCAAGTGTCTTATTCAGATGTAGATGTTGGTGACTGATGTTCGTTGTATTATGTGCTATGCAGTTATAGTGGCCTCTTTTTTAAGACACCCCCTTCTCTTTGACTTGGTCAATAGTGTCATAGATTGGAAAATGGTAACATCTGAATCTTCATCTCCCTATTGCCAACCTCTCTTCTCCCTGCAGGGGTCAAAACCAAAGAATCACCACTACCGCTACCTCCCCTGACTGACCAGCATCACCAGCTCTCCTCTATCCCCCTCACATTAATGGCAACACATCCACACTTTAAGCCCCATCCATTTGCCTCTAAGCCAGGCAGTCCAAATAGTTAACACAATAACTAATACACCTTATGAAACTGTCTTAGTGAAACCAGAGTACTGATGTTAATGAATATGGATATAAGGTTAAAACTTTGGTGCCTATTGAAGTGAAATAGAGATCTGATCCACCAATCATTATAATGGGTACTAATGGTCCATATTGTTGACATGGAATGAAGTCTGGTCAGAAGAGCCCAGTAATGAAAGATTTAAAAATTGCAGGATTAATAGTCCTCCAATAATGCATTGGTTGTTAAATTCAAAGTGGATGTACTGTCCGAAGATTTAGCTCTAATTTCCTTCCTGATTATTTATTTTCCAATAGTTGGAATAGTGATGGAGGTTGCACTGCTTGAGGTGAAATGGGTGTTTAGGGTTTGTTACTGCAGGGGACTAAAGGCTACTTGATTGTGCCCTGAAGTCTTGGTGGTTTTTATTATTGCGGTCCTGGAATGGTAATAGTTGACGTGTGTAGCAGAGAGAGTACTGCTAATGGTTTGTTGGAGGTGGCAATGGCATAGACACAACCAGGGGGTGGGGGCAAGAACAGTTATTATGTGATTTCTGTATCTTTTTCATTGAACTAATTTTGATTCAGCTACTTGATAATGTTGCATGTTTGAACTTCCGTCATTTTTTCTGCTTAAATGACTTATTAATGGCATTTCTTTTTCAGGCTCTTTCCATAAAAGACATGCTCGGAAATCTGCTGGATCCATCTCTACTGAGTGTATATATACTTGCCATAAATGCCAGGATGGAAAGTTTATGAAAACTGATGCTAGGGAGGGCAAATCTGAGTCTCCAAAATATAAGCATGCATCAAAAGTAGTGAAGCCATTAGGCTCAGGGAAAGGGAAAAAGAGGGGGAAACCAAAGCGGCCAGTGAATTCTAAAAACACAAAAAAAGTTACTTTGGTTGTTCCTTTGCGACGTTCTGCTAGGAATGCTGAACGCATTGCAAAGCTTTCTTTACAGAAAACTAAGGTGAAAAGACGCAAGAAGGGAAAACAAGGTAAATCAGGAAAGGGCAAATCTAGGAAGCTCAAAAGTGTTTTCTCGAGGAAGAAGCGAACGCCTGTTAATAGCAGTTACTGGTTGAATGGTGTACAATTATGCAGAAGGCCAAATGATGAAAGGTTGATATATTTCAGGAGTAGAATGCTTCTCGTACGTTCAGGAGAGATGCCTTCCGGCTGTGATAAACCAAAATGCAGCCTTTGCAGCGAAGTGGATTATAATTCTGAGCTGAATTATGTGGCTTGCCAAATTTGTGGAGGTAAAATCTTTACATTCAGTTTGTGTCTCCTTGATAACACCCAAACTCATGCTGTAATGCTGTAGAAGATGGTATGTCCTCCTTGAATTTACTTTTGGCTTGTCAAAGCTCTTTTTTTAGGAAAGATAAGTGCCTGACTTATGACTCTGAATTCATTAGACTCTTGCTTAAACATGATAGCCCTGTAAAAAGTCCAGACATATAATATCTCAACGGAAAATAAGTTTTGTACACGCACTTGAATTTGGTGAAGTGGTGGAAGGGAAAATGGTTCAACTGATGGAGTGTGATTTTCTTTTGACTGAAATCTGGAAATTCTTCCTAGCTGATTGTTTTTCCGTGTGCAATCTTTTGCAGCTTGGCTGCATGGAGATGCTTTGGGTCTTACAGCTGATAAAATTGAAAATCTTATCGGCTTTAAGTGCCACAAGTGTCTTAATAAGAGGCCTCCTGTCTGCCCTCATCACTGTCAAACTGGAAGCAGCAAGGCTGAACTTGTTTCAGAAAATAACACCAAGACTGATTGCACTGGAGAAGATTCTAATTGTACCCACCCGGATGACAGATCAGCAGATCAGAAGTCTCATTCAACTGATGAATCCAAGGATATGTTATTAACTGTTGGTAGGGAAAAGCAGTCATCAGGATCCATGCTTGATTCAGATCAGAAAGATAATGATTTCACATTGTCTGAGAAGATTCTACTGGGAAATGATTCTGTTGAACTTGGTGACAAAAAAGAAGGGGTGTTGAATGCTGTTGAAACTGAATCTACTACTCATGATTCTGACATAGTCAAGGAAGCTGAATATTTACCCTTAACGCATAACCTTGTGAAGAATGGTTTGACAAACAATAAAGAAGTTCAGGAATTTGGAAAGGATAGAGCTCTTTCTGACGCATCTGAGTTGTCTCCACAAACCGTTTCCAATGTCAGGTGATTTGCTGCATGGTGGGAGAGGAAAACGTAGATTAGATTTATGTTTATACTTTTCCCTTTACAGGGCATTGTGCTAATACTACAGATGTTAAAACCTTTTTATGAAACTTGATATATTAGCTGAAAAGCAAAATTTCATTGAGATGATTTTCATGGAATTTCCATGAAATTGCGGATAGGAAATAACTAGCTGCTTCTTTTTTTTCTTCAGTATGATATATCCTCTATTTATTTTAATCGTTTTTTTTTCTGCTGCATCTGAATTTATTTTTAATGTGCAAAGTAGCTCTCTCTCTCTCTCTCTCTCTGTATATATACATCTTCTTTACATCTGATTCCTTAAATTGATTTTAATTGAAGCCTGAAGTTCAGGGGCTCCATTTTCAGTCACTGCTACTATTTGCCAGAAAAAATCGTCTTTGTTTCTTTTGTCAGTCTTGCAGCTATGGTACTTATCTTGCAGCTATGGTACTTATCTTGGTCATTTTCATAAAGTGGCATCACACTCGTTTCTTTTTGATATCATGAAAGAGAGTTTTAAAATTTGTATGCGCAGTCGTTTCATTATTATCGTATGGCATTGATAGTTTCTCTTAAGATTTGTTTTCCTCTTAAATCTTGAAAGTTTCATGTGGAATGAAAATAATTTGCAAGGCTATTTGCTAACTTTTAATTGCGGATCAGAAAATGGAGGTTTTTATATTACAACATGTTTACCAGAAGTTTTCAGCTTAACATGGAAATGTTATTATGTTCTGCTAATTAACTAACTAGTATGTGGTTGGTTCTGCTTTACATGAACCCTTTCCTTTCCTTTGTCATTGCCAATATAATCTGAGAGTTGGTGAGATATTTTCACCTGGATGGCATCACATTCGCATAACTAGTCGTCCTACTAATTCTTTCTGCATATATCTGAATCTAATTTGCTGTTGCTCAACTCAATAAGTTGTAAAAAGGATATATCAATTTATCAGGCCTTGAATGCAAATCAATGGCTTGACCGCGGACATTGGAGATGTAAGAACTCATGGAGCTAGCTAGGAAAACAGTCAAATTGCTATTTGACTATGTCAGCTTCGAATTTGACCTTGAATCATGTTTTCTTGTTAACTGGTGTTTGTTCTGATGATATCTCGAGCAAGCACATTACAACACACACCTGGCATGTAATTGGTCAAGATTCAAGATGTTGCAGGAAATTTGAAGACACAAGGCCAGTGACATCAGCAATTTGGTTAATGCTAAACCATTATCTGGTCCCAGCTTTTGTTGTATAGAGGTTTGTTTTCTTCCCTATTTAAGTTGATTGCTTGCATATTCTAATATAGACGACAATGTTCATAGCTGAATTTGACTCCATAAGATTGTCAAAGGAGCTTTTGGAGAACCCTTACCAAATTTAGTAAAAGTTTTCAGTTTTTTGGACAAAATAAAAAAATAGGATAATTACATTTACACCCCTTGATCTATGGTCTGTTTACGCAAATCACCCCTATCTTTTAGATAATTACACATACACCCACCAAAATATCATTATCATTTACACAAACCACCCCTTACTTTTTGAAATATTACACACACACCCTAAAAATGTTAGTATCATTACATAAACTACCCCTATTCTTTGATTGTCAGGGGTAGTTTTTGTAATTATGCAAAAGACATGGGTGGCTTGTGTAAATAGACCATAGGTCAAGGGTTGTAAATGTAATTATCCCTAAAATAAATACAGATTCTGAGCATGTCTCAAAGGTGAGGAAAAAATGTGGTTCTAAAGATAACTAGTAAGCTCAGTGTTAAAAGGGTGGTCACAAAGAGTTTTTTTAGTTATTAATGTGCTCTTGTTAACCTGAATTTCTGATACTTGTTTGTTAGAATGAACTCGACATTTTGTCAATGATCATGGATTTGGCTTTTCGAATAGGATTCATACAAGGGAAGTAAGTTTAATGTACATTGTGCTTTTTGGGATATAAGATTATGAAAATGTATGGTGGAAATGCATAAAGGAAAAGAAGGATAATATTCTTAATGCTGAAGCTGAATTGCACGAGCACTTCATATGATTGGAATACCTGTTTGGAGTGATGATATTCGAACAAACTTAAAGATATTCCATGCCCTCAGTAGGCTTTTCCTTGTTCCTAGAAATATTATGTTAAAGAAAATATTAGAAGAAATTATATCTTGTTTAACATTTATGTTTGGTTAATAGAATCTTTACAAAATGAAATTGAAAATTGAGGTAACATTCAAACTATAAGTAAAATATTCTTGGAGCTTATCTTGAAGTGTAACCACAGGATTGCACTGCTGTTGCTTTGTCCCCATAAAACAACCAACAAGGTAACTTTTGAAGATGACATAAATCATAAGGAGCACTATGATTCTATCCAGTTTTATCCATTTTATAATATATGTCTGAGATTCTGCATAAAAATGTATATTAGTCATATTCAACTATTCCGTCTGGCAATATTGCAGCTTTGGTATGAGTTGGTAATTGGTTGACCATCTTCCCAGCTGATTATATAACTATTCAAGGAGTTTGAGCAAGTGATTGTAGGAACAATGTTTTGCCTCTAGCGTGTAACAGTTTTATTTGACAGTGGGTTTGGCTATTCTTGGTAATTACAATGTAAATTTGGAAGTGGGAAGTTTTAGTTGATGTTTGATACATCTAGAACATCAGAACTCTTTCACTACTTTTTCTCCATTTGGAGGATGATTAGTTGCAGTGAAGTGAGGGATGGGCATATTTCTTTTGACTTGTAAATTTGAAGCATACTCTTTTGGTAAAATTAGTTATGCAAACACTAAGACACATTTGAATAGTGTCTGTGTGTGTATGCATCCATGTAAATGATGTACTTACTGCAAACCAGATGTAGAAAAGATTAAATTATAAAAGTATCACAAAGATCACATGTGGCTGGAATATAATTGCGTGTCCTTGTGCATAATTTACGTCCGGTACTGTCTATAACTGAAAAAATTGTTTGTACGCAGTTCTTTTCTTCATCGATGTCCTTGTGCTGTTTATCAGGCAGATTGTTATGTGTACAAGGGCATCCAACTAACATCATGGGTAATAGCAGTAAGTTTATTCTTACATTGGGTTTAATGTTTTCCAATCTTATACTACAAAGCTATCATGACAACTTAGATTTTACTGATGCATCTTTCTATGGTGGATTTTTATTTATTTATTTTGTTTTTGGAGAGGGGTTTTTTCTTGTGGTGTTGGGAACAAGCAGAAGCATGTGTGATCAAGTTTTTCATCATCAGGTGTTCTCATAGAATTTCCAGATTTTTCTATCTTCTGTAGTCTCCAAAATTGATTGCATGTATATAAGCAAGTCAAGCTACTCCGATGAAATACTAGACAATGTTGATGGGTTTGCATGAACTAGATTTGCTCAAGGTTGGCATATCTTTATTTTCAATCTTTATTCATTAGGTTTATAGATTAATCATGTAGAAGGTCGTCTTGGTCTAGCACCTTATTGTAGTCTTGTGTAGCATTAATGAGTGTGCTTTTACAAAGATCCATGTTCAATGTTTTCCTGCAGTTCTATTATGGGATTTGCATGATCAACTCATTGTACTACGGAAGGTGATATTGGTGCTATCTGTTCAATGGGTTTGGCTAGTGTTGGTCGTATCTTTTGAGTGCTGGACCTGCTCATTCACAAATGCGTCCAAGAAGTTCTGCAGGTATGCTATGAAGCTTTCATTTTGGTTTATAGCTTCTATCAGCGAAAGTGTGGTCGATCAGTAGACATGAAAGAATTAGTGACTTTTGAGATTAAAAAGCTCTCTTGAGCTATAAATTATGCATATGAATTAGGTTGATTTGCAGTTCTATGCTCATTCCATGTTCTTTTGGAACCACATCCTCCCCGTTATACATTATAATATAAGTGACCTTTCCCACACTAAATTGTTTTTTGAGATTCGCATGCTTGCTTGAATATTGGTATTCAAGTCAATTCACTGAAGCAACAATCGACTTTCCTCCACTAAATTGACTGTACTACAGGATATCTTCTGCATGTGATTCTATGGCAATTATTTGCAACAGAATGCCAGTAAGATCGACACAGATATGGTGAAATTCAGTGCAGCATAGAGGCATGAACTGATGCGAGTCCCATGTGGACTGCTCTACTGGAAAGCCGCATCAGAATCCCCAAGCATCCTTCTATTTTGAAGCTGTTTTTGATCCATGGTCGTGAATACTATGTATTTTAATTTGCATTTGGATGCAGTGATGCTTAGATCATCTCAAAATTGAAAATGAGATGCAGATTCTGTTGCGGGCCTGAGAGCTCCGGCGATGGCAAAAACTGGTGAAGGATAAAATTTGCATTCATTGGGGGAGTTTACTCTTTGAAGGCTCTGTATAGCGTATTGAAATTAGCAACAGGATTCGTAGCCAAAACTCAAAACGCATTTTGTCCGAAAATTCTTCAGATTTTGTCCCCAAATTTCAGTATTTGGAGTTATTAAATTCACTACACCTACCAATGATGTCTTAGTCTAGTGGCTGAAACTAATGTGGAGGTGTTGTGAACAAGTTCTTTTTCATGGCTTCGAGTTTCATCGATCATATCTTACTTTACATGAGTGTTTGAGTTATTTTAATTTGTTATTGTTTTTGGTCATATTTATGTATTGATAAAATTGAGCGCTTGAGTTATTTTAATTTATTATTGTTTTTAGTAATATTGATGTATTGATTGAATTGATACAATTTATTATTAATCTTACTTATACATATGCATTTGTTGAAAATCAAAATATACTAAAAAAATTGTACTACATTTGTTTGGATAAATTTGTGTTCCAAATAATTTGTAATCCTTGGATACTTATTTTGAGATATTTGTAGCAAACATTGTGCATCGTATTTTGAACTCTTTTAGTATGAACTCATTTGAAATTTTTTCTTCAAATTCCTAATGTAAATCTAAACTTATCCATTCGAATGAAGCATTAGATTGTACTAGAAAATATTAATTAAGAACAAAGTGTTATTTCCAATAATTTTGATGTAATTATTTAAAAGAGTTAAAATTTCAAATAATTTAATAATTGAATTAAGAGAGAGGAGAAGAGAAGCGCGAGTAGATAGGAAGTGACGTGGGCACATGCGCGGTCTAAATTGCATGATGAGATCTCCATACCCCGTATCAGCTTGGAGCTAAAATCGCGTAGGAGAGTTACCTCAAAAGCGAGTCTTCAGCATATACCGCTGTTTGGAAACACGACGTCCGTTCTAAACCAGAAAGATAAGATGGGATAACAGAAAGCATGAAGGAGGTGCAGTGCTTTCTCACTGTTTTGATGATTACTGCGCAATGGCGCTGTCTACTCCAATTCCTCCTTTATGTTCGCCTTCAAAATCCCTCCTGAGTTTGAAATCTTTGAAGCCATTGAATCCGCTTCTTGTTTATTCCCATTCTTCGAGGCCAAGAACACATTTTTCACACACAAAAAGTAGGAGGCTGAGAGTTGAAGCTACTGCCATTCTTGATTCCGGCAATGGGTCTGTTGGCGTGGCACCAGAGAAGGAGGATGAAAGTGCTCCTGCTAGTCCATATGGCAGGCAGTTTTTTCCTTTGGCTGCTGTTGTCGGCCAGGTTCCACCCCCTCTCTCTGTGTGTGCGTGTGTGTTTGCATAGTTAAATGTGATCTTGATTAATTGGTTATTGAACTGATTCCTCTTGATGGGTTTGTTTATAATACTTGTGATTTGGGGATAACTTTGTAATTATGATGCTAAAGGTCAGATGAAACCTGAGATATTTGTAAATGACTTGCAATTCTTCTCAGTATTTGATTCCCAGGTTAAAAAATCTTTGTAATAGACTAAGATGTAACTCTGTGCTTTAATGATTTGCATATGCTGCATAATGTGATGAGTGAGAGTAATTGTATCCCGTCCGCATCGAACTGCATGTATCCTCCTCTATGGTCCTTAGTCTGCTTAAGATCGCTTCAACCTTTCTGTCTCTTTCCTTTTCTCCGTACTCTGTGTTTATTTATTGTTACTTTGATTTGGTTTTTTTATGCTGTTCCTATGGGGAACTTATAGTGTGTCTTTAAAGATGACTCTGGCTCGTTGAATATCTTCCCTTCTCTTGTTGGTTTAAATGAAAGGAGGCAGAGTAATCTTCCTTTCTTGAGGTAATATCCACGTATAACTTAATCCATTATAGAAGATAGGTGGCTTATTTGGTTGAGATAATATTTAATGTATATTATGGTATTACTGTCTAGTGTAGTAAAATCAGTGGGAAAGCATTTTTCTGTGCCATGTTGTGCTGTAAAAGTTCAATTTTTCTGAAAAAGGACATTTATGTGAAAACGCATAAATATTGCGGTGTGCTGGATTTCATAGTCGTACTTGGGTAAAGACATGTTTATATTCACACTACTAGTCATTTATATAATTAGTATGTAATATCAGAAGTTCTTTATGAAGTGTGTATATTGACTTCTTATACAGGATGCTATCAAGACCGCTCTTTTACTTGGGGCTGTAGACCGTGAGATTGGAGGAATAGCAATCTCCGGAAAGCGAGGAACAGCCAAAACAGTAATGGCCCGTGGTTTGCATGCAATTCTTCCACCTATTGAAGTAGTTGACGGATCAGTTGCAAATGCTGATCCAGCATGCCCTGAAGAGTAAGGTTCACTAGATCTGGCAGCTCAATTAGATGCTACGGATTTCAAGTTTCAACATAACTTGGCATGATAAATTGTAATGCAAAGGATATAGTTGTTTCCTCTTTCCTTATTTATGCATGCTATGCGACCTGGGAAGTTCTTGTGGTTCACTTGGCTCATGAATATTGCTGAATTGTTATCTTGCATATTAAACTCTCGAGGATTGATTTGTTGAAAAATGAGTAATAATTTTGAGAATAATTTCTTATTTGTTGCAGTTAGATGAGATTGGGGAACATTAGGTTCAGGGACTATATCACTATATCAGTGGGACATTTGCATAAAGATGATTGCTCGGCTAACAATACTTTGATATTGGATCTAGAACCAAATGATTTTGACTCAGACCTTTTCTAGTTCAGCGGCTAACCTTACCTCTGTTGTTCCACTATATTGTTTTATAGTTGTATGTGAAGAAATTATGCACTTTAGGTTTCAGCCTTTTCAACGGTCACTGTCATGCTTTGAGTTATATTGTTCTTCATTACCTTTAAATTAGTAAATTCTTATAATTTTTGAAGGTGGGAAGATGGGCTTTCCAACAAGGTAGAGTATGACTCTGCTGGTAATATAAAGACCCAAATAGTCAGGTCACCTTTTGTTCAGGTAGTTTATGAATAAGAGAGTATTTGTAAATAAAAAGATCTATTTGGTATTCTCTTAATTATATTTGTTCTGCAGATTCCTCTTGGTGTTACGGAGGATAGACTAGTGGGGTCTGTTGATGTTGAGGAGTCTGTAAAATCTGGAACAACAGTTTTCCAGCCGGGGTTACTTGCAGAGGCTCATAGAGGAGTTTTATACGTAGACGAGATAAATCTGTTGGATGAAGGTATCAGTAATTTGCTGCTTAATGTTTTGACGGAGGGAGTCAATATTGTAGAGAGGGAAGGGATCAGCTTTCGTCATCCATGCAAACCACTTCTGATTGCTACTTATAATCCTGAAGAGGGTGCTGTCCGGGAACATCTACTGGACCGCATAGCCATAAATTTGAGGTAAGACTGATGGTCGTTTTCTATGTACAGTGTCTTAAAAGTATGGATAGCATTAAAAGGTTTCTTTCTTTTTTTGATTGGACTATAATGTCCTTATAATTAGTAGTTTTTTTAGTGGTATTTATGTTTATGAATATTGTGATTATTTAAAGCTTAATTTGGTTAGATCTTAAATTAATAAAATATCTTAATTAAATTGAATGTTGATAGTCTTCTGATAAGATTTCATTGAATGGATTAGATTCATTTCTAACTTTCTAAATTCCTATAATTAGCTTTCTAAGTACATTTTATTGATGTATTTACATACTTATTTTTCCTTTTTAAAGAATCTATTTATGTTTATTTAAACTACTAAAATCTATGTGCATTGCCCATATTGCAAGTGCCTTTTTTTTTAACCTTAATTATCTTTGCTTTCATTAAAAAATTCAACAAATTAATAAGTATTTTAGGTCTCGTGGTCTATACTCTATTTAATTTAAAGTAACGGTCTGAATCCAATATGTATTAATAAATACTTCAGGAAAATAACTAAAAAGTAAAAACAAAGAACAAAAAATATTTTTATATAAATGAATAACCTATACTGTGTATATATATCAGAAAAAAATAGAACAGAAATAAATATGTAACAGTAATATAAGAAAAAAAAATCAAATTTGTATAATTAAAATATATATCTACTTATAGATAACTTTAATAAAACATATATACTTTTTTACTTGATCTTCTTCCCCATCTCTGCCGGCGACAAACCTATGTTTCCCCTCCCCACACCATACCCCCCTCTTTCCCGTATCCCTGCCTCTATCATCTTCCACTGGCCCCTCTCACCTCCACAGTCCTCACCCCCGCTTCTGCCCACACCAGCATTGGCCCTAAACCTTGCCCCTCTTTGCCGATAAATGGTGCTGCAGTCCCGCCCTTCACGCCGCCATCCTCTCATCCCCTTCCACATTGTGTATATATACATATCTATACTTATATAGATATAGAATATAAAATAATATATACATCATATGTAATTAGTAATATAATTTTCTATTATATAGATTTATTAATGTATAACAATTACGTACTTAAATCTGGATTGTTGATTTAATTTAAATTTTGTTTGTTGATTTATATCACTTAAGATATAGACATGTTGATATATATCAAATAATATCCAACAGTTTAAGAATAAGGGTACATATGTCATTTTTTAAAGGGGGCAAAAAGAAATTCGCATAAGAAATGCATGTTATACACTGCCAACATTGGGGGTCTTTTTCTCATTTGTTTTTTCTTTTCACAAATTGGTTTGTTTGGTAATTTCTTTTACATTTTTTTTTTTTGAATATGTAGACTTTTGCAAGTGTTAAATTGCATTAAGCCCTCAAATTTAAGAGAAATAACCATCTCTCAATTTGTACTTGTAGAACTATGATGTGATGCCTCTGGGACATTCTTGTTGGTTAGCTGTTTGTTTCCTTGCTTTTGAATACTTAACATTTGAAGTTTCTCATCCGCTAATGTTATCATTTATTGTTTCTGCGTTTAAATATTGTATTACTGTAAATGACACCATCCTTCTGCAGTGCAGATCTTCCAATGAGTTTTGAAGATCGTGTTGCAGCTGTTGAAATAGCGACACAGTTTCAAGAACGAAGTAATGAAGTTCTCAAAATGGTTGAGGAAGAAATGGACTATGCAAAGACACAGGTAATGCTGGTTTTATAGATATGATAAATGCCAATTATCGTGGAGGATATCACTTGTAATGAATTGGAACTTTTAGATTCCAAGATGAATATGTTATGAGACAAAGATTTCATTGTAAAAGCACATGCTATCCTGTCATATGAATCTTGATATTGGTGGATTTGAACTACCTTGATACACCCAGACATCCACTGTGTGCTTGTTATGCTGTGTTTCACATTTGTTATAGGACTACCTAAGAATAAATAATTTTGGTGAATCTCGAAGATCATAGATGAACAAGTGCTATAGCGTTGCACAATCATGCAGGTTGTGGAGGTTATTCATATATTATTAGGATTATCCATCATGTTGCCACATGACTCTTTGTAGTTTAACACACCTTTCCAAAAGGTGTTACTTTCCCTGCTGTTTGGAGTTTTTTTCTTGAAAGTGTGTGCCATAAAACAATATATCTCTTGTAAGGTCTTGTGGATGCAATGGAATTGGGAACTTCACTCATCAAGGCCCCCGCGCATCTCTTTCTCTCTCTCCGCCTCTGTTAAACCCCTAGCTTTCTCCCACCCAAAAAAGTACTTCTGCTGGTTTCATGACATGTTCTTAGATTTGCATGTTTCTACTGATCATATCTTTGCTAGAAATGAATAAAAGAATTTACAACCTTAACATCCTTGTGGCAATTTTTTTTTTTTTCAATTGTACTTGATTTCAGTGAATACTATAGTTATAACATTGATACTAAAATATGCACATAGGTTTATGTATAGTTATGACTCGTAGATTGTAATGATCTTGTGGTTTATCTATGCAGATAATTTTGGCGAGGGAGTACTTGAAGGACGTGAGCATCAGCAGAGAGCAGCTAAAGTACCTTGTCATGGAAGCCCTCAGGGGCGGTTGTCAGGTTCGTGGTTTAAAAAACTTCTTGATGTTCTAAGCTGCTTTCTCTTACCATGATTAAGGTTCATATGCTTGTCATAGTCGCTGATAGGACATAGTATTTCCGCCCTCATATTAGAAAATATCGAATAAGATGCATTCATCTTCTTGATTTAGAATCCATGATAATTTATTTATATCCACACTCTTTGAGGGTTGACATAACTATAAATATCCTTTCAGATTAAAAATTACTATTACCCTCATGAGGTTTGTTTTGTCTTACATATGAGCCCACCAATCACTGATCAGGTTCCAGCGATTTTAACATGTGATATTCCAAAATACCCTTTGTAAGATTTTGACTATAATTTGACCAATTTCTTGGACCAAAATACCCTTTGGACTAAATTCTAATGTTTTACAAAACTGAGGGAGTTATACTTTATAATTTATTATACATAATGTTTAAAGGTTATATTTCAAATTTTTTTTTTTTGCTAAATAGCCATTTTTTTACCTTTGAAAATGCATCTATATATATATATGCATATTTTGGCCTAAAGGCGTTCTCATGCAATTTTTATATGGTTTCTCAGTTGAGCCCTCATGTTCTACTGAAAAAAGATTGAGATATCAAAAAGATGTAAGAAACATGGGTGTTTGAGAATGCATCCATATATACATATGCAATGTAAGCCAATTTTTTGCAATTTTTTTATGGCCTCTTGATGGATCACTTCATATTCTAGTGAAAATAGATTGAAATATAAAAAGAGATATTAAGCACTTGAATGATCGAAATCGTTGTCAGTATACGATTACATAAACATTCAATATGTATAATGGCGGTGGAATGCAGTAATCAAGTATCGTAGATATTGGATGTTTATGCAGTATATCAGAAACGGTTTTCTTTAAATATGTATGATGCTTATCTCTTTTTTTGATATCCTAACCTGTTTTCACTAGAATATGAAGTACATTGAGAAGCCATGTAAAAATTATAAACAAAGAATTTAGACCAAAATATGTAGGATAAATTACACTTTGCACCCTTGAAAAATTCAAATATGCATTTTACACCATAAAAAGAAAAAAAATTGCAGATTCCACTCTGAAAATCTATTTATGTTGGCACATTAAATTCTTGACACTTTTTAGCCAAAACCGGTGGCAGGAGGGAGAGCAAAATTGTCAAAAAAAAAAAAAAAATTTATAATGAAATTTCCACTAATTTACACTTGCACTATTTGCACATGTGGCTTGCACATGATTTTAAGGAACAGGATTGTATATTGCACCCGCAAGTAATGGTAAATGCTGGATGCATAGTTCAAAAGAAAATATCTAGTTCACATGGTAAAAATTTCAGCCTTCAAAGAATTTACCTTCTATCCCTTTCATCACTAAAATCTGCTCTTCCCAGAGTTTTTCTTTTGAAAGTTGTCAGAGGACAAGAGCTAAAACTTCAAAATGGTGTGAAAATTGGCAAGTTATGGTTGTTTGTTTTTTTGTTCATTGCTATTTGGTATTGATATGTGACATGCAACATAATAAACATGGGAACAAATAAGCATTAGATTGCCAACAAAATCTTATGTAATAAACGTACCATCAAGCAGCTTAATTTAACTTCACATAAGTTGCAATACATTCCCAAAAATTGCACTACTTTAGATATCCCAAAGCACTTTTAATGCTATTATCAACCATGCCGTCATTGCTAAAATGAAAAGGATGTCCTCCCTTGAACGTGATTTTGTCAATTTCTATTTTAAAGTCTCTCATTCCAATCTACAATTTATAGCATTTATCTTTATTGTTTCTTTTTCGTCAATATTTTTTGAAATGTTTTTTCGTATTATTCTTCACAACATCTACTTTTCGTAGCAATCCAATATAATTTTTTCTTGATCTTTCACACGGAATTTTTTTTACCTTTTTGATGTATGAGAGGTAGGACATTTAGAGAAAATAATAAATAAAAATATTTTAATGCATTTGGACATTTGTGAAATCTTATCCAAGATTTTTTTTATTTCAATTAGTGACCATTGGCATTTTATCACCACAATCATAACATATGACTTGTCAATCCTATCTCCAAAGTGCCAATAACTATTTCCACCATTTGAACAAGAAGCTTCCATTTTTTATGTTGTAGAAGTTTCTAATTTGCGTTTGCTATGTTTTGTTTTGTGCAACCAAAATAAAATGGTCAGGTGAAAATTGGTGGGAACTTCATTTTGTTGATGGTTTTGCCCTCCTTCCGGTAGTTGGTTTTGCTGAAAAGTGCCAACAATTCAATATGCCAACATAAATTAATTTGTAGAGTGCAATTTGCAATATTTTCTTGGAGTGAAAAGTGCATACTTAAAATATTTCAAGGGTGCAAAGTGTAATTTAGCCAAATATGTATGCATAGGGGCATTCCTTTGACTATAAATGGTCATAATGATCTAGTTTATAAAAAAAATTAAAATATAAAATTTAACCACATTTAAATCATGACCTTCGAAACCTCCCAACCAAAAAAATGAAAAAATAAAAAATCCAAACACTGCAATCTGGTCCGAAGGGCATTTTGGTCAGAAAAAATAGTTAAATTTTTATGAGAGGTAATATTGAAATATCATATGTAAAATTCATGAGAACTCTATGTGAGACAGGGTATATTTCAGTTACGGCGCTAATAATAATTTTTAATCTAGTAGGGAATGGTAAATTCATGAGAACCCTATGTGAGACAGGGTATATCTCAGTTATGCTAATAGTAATTTTTAATCTAGTAGGGGTGTGAGAATGTAACTTACCCTTGATAATTTGTGTACATATGCCCTTGCATTTTTTGTTTTTGTTAATTATACTTTTCTCTTTCTTTTTTGCCAGAAACACATGAGGGTATTATTGTGCTTTTGCACTTTTGCAACAAGTAGCGTAAGGTTTTTAGACCTTAGGTGGGGTAGTTGGAATTGTCATTCTAATAACAGGGAATTATAAATATAACAAACCTCGGGGGGTGTGAATGTAATTTACCCTTAAATGAATGTGAAAATTCATTGACCACTGTCTCAGTTGTAATTTTTTCGTGTGAAAATATTGGCATGATGACTTTTAAGTCCTGTGCATGTTGCTTAGCCAGCCATGCTGAGCAACAAATCGAAACACCTTGATGCGTGTTGGTTGGGAGGGGAGATAAATACAGTGGAGAATATGAAGAACCATTGTGGGTTTCCTAATGAATATATAATACCTAAGCTATGTATCAATGAGCTCATTCTGGCATTTTTTGATTGTCCACACTGAAATTGCAGGGGCACAGGGCTGAGCTATATGCGGCACGAGTCGCAAGATGTTTAGCTGCTCTAGAGGGACGTGAAAAAGTCAATGTGGATGACCTGAAGAAAGCAGTTAGTCCAATATTCTTGCCTTACTAATCGTTGCTTTACATTTTAGTAGCAATACTAACGTCTAAGAGGCAGAATAAGACGTTTGATGATTTGAAGATACCCATTACTGTTACATAACTTACAATGGCATAACTACTTTATGACACTTTGCCATATTTTACCAAGGTGGTATTAGTTTTGTTTGAGAAAAATATGAAAGAACTTTATATTAGCGATGGTTCTAGAAAAGATTAGATATGCTTGGGTGGTAAGATAGTGGGCCTATTGGCTCAAAGCTACATTACAGGAGACAAAATCCAGCCTTAAGGCAACTAAGTTAAACATTCTACTGCATGTGGCTTTGGAAAAAGATCTAGCTATTATCAGACATTATGGCCTATGGATTCTTCATTCATCTGAAGAGCCTTAAAGGTGATGCAAGAATCATTTAAGAGATTGTTAAATGTTACAACTGATGTTTCTTCTTAAACAGATATTTGAGTTTATTCAACTGATTGCATGAAGGTTTTGGTTGCTTAGTGAGTTTAAACCTTCAATGAGTAGGAAAGAACACATACTACGTACACAAAAGATATAATAAACTGGATACCTTTATTTTCTGGATGTGGTTTTACACCCATATCAAGCAACTGACTGAGGAAAATAACATCAGTCAACCTGTTAACTGCTCCCTTATCAAATATTCTTGGAGAGGATTGTGACAGTTCACTATTAATGCAGGTAGAATTAGTGATCCTTCCACGTTCCATCATTGTTGAGAGCCCACCAGAACAGCAAAACCAGCAACCTCCTCCACCTCCTCCTCCACAGAACCAGGATTCTGGAGAGGAGCAGAATGAGGAGGAAGATCAAGAGGTTTGCTTACAACTCACTAATTTTAATCTGCCACTTGCCTTCTCCAATGCAGAATTTGAGACTTATTGAAGGAAGAAATGACACCTATTAAGAAAGATACAAAAGATTGTTTGCTTTCTTATTAGCCAAAATGTTCATTTTCATGACAGGATGAGAATGATGAAGAGAATGAACAGCAACAAGACCAAATTCCTGAAGAGTTCATCTTTGATGCTGAAGGAGGTTTAGTGGACGAAAAACTTCTCTTCTTTGCGCAGCAGGCACAGAGAAAACGAGGGAAAGCTGGGAGAGCAAAGAATGTTATCTTTTCTGAGGACAGAGGCCGATATATTAAGCCAATGCTTCCTAAGGTCAGATCCTTTTTCTTTCCGTTTCTCTTTAAAGGTGTTTGTTGTTTTGGGACCCTCAAATGGTGGAGATACTATAATTATTAGTTGCCTGTGTAGAAGCATCTTCTTAAGTTTCTTAAACGAGTCAGTTTCCTATATTAAGATAAGTTCTATTTGATTTTATTTTTTATTCTTTTAATGTAGCAACTTCTCTTACAAAGTTCTCGATCAAAGCAGGGTCCTGTAAAGAGGTTGGCTGTGGATGCAACTCTTAGAGCAGCTGCACCTTATCAGAAGTTGCGGAGAGAGAAGGATATCCAGAAGAGCCGAAAAGTTTTTGTAGAAAAAACAGACATGCGGGCTAAAAGAATGGCTCGGAAAGCAGGAGCCCTGGTAGAGTTCTAGTTAAATTTACACCATTTTTCTGTGCTTAATGTCTTTATAGTAACTAGGGGTGGTAAATGGGCGGGTTGGTTGGGTTGGGTTGGGGTGGGGCCACATGAGTTGGGTTCAAAATGGGTCTAAATTAATGGGTTCAAAATGAGCTGGGTTGCAAACTGGTCGGGTTAGGTCGGTGGTAACTGTTTTCTTATATTTAATCTCTAAAACATTCAAAATTTCACATAATAAAAAGATGGCAATATCTTTACTATTATTTGTAATATAATACGACTAAACTTGTGTTATTCATTGTTTTTTGAAAGTAACATGTGCGTTAAAGATTCATTTGTTAAATAATAAAATTGAAAACTCGTAACATATACAAAATACCACATTTTTCAAAACAGATCATGGAATCAATAGATGTGTAATCAGTTTCTCCAAATCTGCTTGTAGAATTGAATTTTAGATTTTCAATCATAATAATAATAGCTATTTGTCTATATTAATTGGAAATATTAGTTCATTATGAATTATTATTAGCTTGATATTTGATATATTTATTGTTGGTATTTGATATGTTGTTTGGAATTCATACTATAGTGGTACATTGTCGATTTATTAAATTAAAAAAAAGAAGGAATTCTACATGATCACATAGAAGTTGCAAGTTTTGGCTATGTTATAAAATCTTAGCTCTCCTTTTGTTCTTCGTTAATTTGAAAAATGTTAATTTGTTTTGGAAAATTTGTTTCTCATAAAAAATGTGAAAAGTTAGAAATGTAAAAGTAATTAGTGAATTATAATACAACTAATCAACAATGAATTTAAACAATTAAACCATGGGTTGGACCTATTTAAGACCCATCACCGACCAACCCAATAAGGCCCATGGTGCAATAAAATTTAATTAAGTTCAACTAGATCATACTAAATATGTTTCTTATAAAAAATGTGAAGAAAAGTTAGAAAATATGAAAATAGTTTGAGATATTAGTTTGACAATGAGTTCAAAACAATTAAACTATTGTTGGACCCATTTTAGGCCTATCATTAATCCACATAAAACTCATCACAAATCCATGTAAGGCCCATGATTTGATAAAATTTAATTAAGTTCGACCCACTTAAACCCATTATAAACCATTTTAAACCCAACCAACACAAAACCACTTGGGTTGGTTGGACCCATGGGTTCTAACCCAAATGGCCACCCCAATTTTATAAACAAGATATTCATCCCTTTAAAGTTTGACGTGAAAGACTTTCTTATAGCTTCTGGAACCCACAAGAAAAAAAGGAAAACTGAATTATATTGTTGAGATTAACCCATATGAAGTATAACATGATATCATAAATGCTGATACATGTATTGTTGACTACCGCTTACTTTTTTAGAGGGTGATGCACTTTTTATTTTAATTTAAATATTTTGAATGGTGAAGTGTTGTACATATACATGAATGGTAATCTTATAAGCTTTTACTTTGTTACTTACAAAGGGCTGATCGCATTGTTATGGATGGAGGATTATATGAAATTTATCAGTTGACGATATGTTAATATGACAGGTTATATTTGTTGTTGATGCAAGTGGAAGCATGGCACTAAACAGAATGCAAAATGCCAAGGGCGCAGCACTTAAGCTGCTTGCAGAGAGTTATACGAGCAGAGATCAGGTGCATTTAAATGATGTTCATTCCAGATTTGTTGACACTAGATCCTGTCCACTCAGTTGTCTCTCCAATTCCTTAAACGATATTGACCAGGATGCGAAAATTGATTAAGGATAAAATAACAGGGATCCTATGTTGATCAACTCTTTAAGGACTATGCTAAACGTCATGTTTATGTTCTGAAGTAGAACTTGATGCAAGGAGCTATGGCCTTGTACTTTGTTTATTTTAGCAATTAGGGGCATCCATATTGATTGTCATGGTGGTCATAATGACTTAATTCCCCGATGCGATAGCAGTTATGATTTATTTTTTGAATTTCTTTGTGATTACGTATTAACGGGTTTAAGTGAACATGTCCCGTCATCTGGTGGAATAGGATACTACCAACCGGTTCAAGCCATTATGATTCCCATCTATTACTATGTGGCCGATGACTGGATCTAGAACTTCATGGGGCTTGATAAGAGATCTGAGTCCATTACTAGTTGCATAGATGAGAAAACAGTTTCTTTATGTTGCATGCATGATCCAATTTAGTAGGAGGATGGCACTGATTTATTTGCTTACTGTTTGTTTCACTTCCTTAAGATAGGGTTTCTGCTGTTTACCAGTATTGGAAAGATAAATTCTGAATTCTTCCGTTTCATTGTTCACTAGAGTTGTTCAAGTTATATTGCGGACAACATGAAATAACTACTTCCATTCTGATTTGAGGTCTGAATAGGTTTGTATCATTCCGTTCCGTGGAGACGCTGCAGAAGTTCTGCTTCCTCCTTCCAGATCAATTTCCATGGCAAGGAAACGTCTAGAGAGACTTCCTTGTGGTGGGGGTTCTCCTCTTGCTCACGGTCTTACCACGGTAAAAGTCTGATGAATTTGATTTACTGACATTCTACTGCAATGTTATGCTCTTAAGTGCTGCCACTATAATGGACTGCAGTGCAACTTTTAATCAATCCAGGACCACATGAACAGATGTTTCTTTCATCTGCATGTGACCGAGCTTCTATTTTTTCTCTACTTCAAAATAAAGATCTGTGTTTCTTCTAGAAGACATCACTCTTCTTGTACTACTGATTTATCATGTAAAAAAGAACTGCTAGCATTGGCATCCCTATTCATGACCAATTGCTAAATGATCTCTCTTCTGCATATCTATTGCCTTTTCACTCCCTGTTTAAACCTTTTCTACAGGCTGTTAGAGTTGGAATGAACGCAGAGAAGAGTGGTGACGTTGGGCGCATAATGATTGTCGTCTTAACTGATGGCAGAGCAAACATATCACTTAAAAGATCTACTGATCTTGAAGCTACTGCTGATATGCCTCGACCCTCTGCTCAAGAGTTGAAGGTAAAACAGCTAAGACATTTTCCGAGTATCCCAGAATTAACATCCATGGAGGCTTCTTTCTCTCCATAAGTACCCGAAAATATTCCCAAAAGTGAAGTATTGGGCTTCCGTAAATGGTTGTGGCCTTGATGGTGAAACCATCAGTCAAGATCCTATATTTCAAAATTGTTCCATTTTATGCCCCACTCCACATATTGTGCCAAGTTTATAAAGTTTGTTTGACCTATATCCTAAAAGAACGCTCTTTAAATATGGAGCATATATTATGAAGTGAAATAGAAGTTTATCAAAACTGGACGAAAGCGATTCAGTTGCACAGGTCCTTTAATTAACCCCAGAAATTAAAACTATCAATATGAAGAACTGATGACTTAATTTTTCTTTCAGGATGAGATTCTTGAAGTTGCTGGAAAAATATACAAAGCAGGGATGTCGGTTCTTGTTATTGATACGGAGAATAAGTTTGTTTCAACTGGTTTCGCCAAAGAGATTGCCCGTGTTGCTCAAGGTAACCTATTTCACATTCAAACTTTTGGAAACGAAGCTTTCAATGACACATTTGTGATTCTATTTCCAGGAAAATACTACTACCTGCCAAATGCCTCAGATGCTGTTATCTCAGCAACAACGAAGGATGCATTGTCAGCTTTGAAGAACTCATAACCATCTTAGTTTTGCTAATGCAGAAGATGTAAATTAAACATGGTGGGTAGTTTGAAAATTTTTGCCTATATTGATATTGTCTCCAGTTGAGATATTATATATATTTTGTTTTCCTCATGCAATTAAGCATGTGTTCAAAGCCATTCAATACATGTGGTTGTTATGAACTGATGAGCAAGCCGGTGATGTCGCATAAATAGAAATAGCTCTTTTTGCTTTTATTTGACGCTATACGTCGCTAGTTACTTTGTATTAGTGAAATAAATAGTGCAAGAACATAGAAGTTTTTTCAGTTTCTTGAAAGTGAAGCAGTCAAATTCATCAAATATTTCGCTTTCTGCTTCATTGGCTTAATACCATCTTATCTTGGCTTGTTGTTTCTTAACTTTTATTTGAACTGTGCATACTGCATACAGGCATGTTCTGGCGAGTTTCACATCCAAACTGAAACTTTTGTAGTATATTTCATGATATGCGATTCAAACAAAAAGCGTATGTTTGTGTAAATTATTAAATAATTGCAGTCCCTTGTAAGAGCATATTATTAATATCCTAAGACTTTGGACTTCATTTTTCTTAAGTAATTAAGAAGTTGCAATAAGTTTGTGTACTGATGTGCCACTTCACTGTTCTATCATAACTGCACGCCGTTGTGCGGAATTGTCTGCTTTATCAACTGAGGGGCTCGACGCTTCTCTGTCATGCAAACCCTTTGTTGCCGTCAATATGGGATGGGAACATGCATTGTGTAGCATCATCAACCTCTCAAACAAGAAGATCAGACTGGACATATAATCTTGTTCTTGCAAATCAACTCAATAACTAGTTACAAGATTAGCCTAAGTATTGATTCCAAACTCAATCTCCTCTTCTCTTCCTTCAACATAAGCCTCGGATATTGGCATTTCAACCTATGTCTTCTGTTACATCATTAATTTTAGAGATAATTACATATACACTTCTTAATTTATGATTTATTTATATAAATTACTCAGTCTTTGCGTAATTACAAAAGTCACTCCCGACAACCAAAAAGTAGGGGTAGTTTGTATGACGTTGTCGATATTTTGGTGTGTAGTTTTTTAAAACTTATGAACGATTTGTGTAAATAATATTGATGTTTGTAGTGAATGTATGTGTAATTCTTTAAAAAATAAAGATCATTTATATAAATAAATTGTAAATTATGGGGTGTAGACTTAATTATCCCTTAATTTTGACAAGATACTTGAAGGGTTTGTAACCTCTCTTTTTTTACATAGAATAAGCAGCCATGTAACCCGTAAACCTTATCACGTGACTGGTCTATGATACAAGAAATTCATTTGTCTTATGTAAGCTGTAGCATAACTCTGAAATTCCATAAACTGCCCTACTCTGACAGAACTGCCACTTTGCTGAATTCAGACAACAGCAGAATGCTATATTTCAAGAGACGGATACACTGATGAAAATGATTGTCAAGATTGCAATACAGTCTGAAAGTAGTTGGGTTGGGGTGGGGTGAGGTGAGGTGGTGGGGTGGGGGGGGGGGGGGGGGAAGGGGGTTTGGGGAATAAGAGGAAGATGCATTGTATAGAAGAAGTGTCTTGTCAACTCCTAACTTCTTTTGCAATTAAAATAGAGGGTCAAATAGTTTCCAGCTACGCTTTGATCTTTTCCCCATAACTCTCCACTTGAGATTGCATATTGATGGACCCCATGTTTAGGATATATCTCCTGAACAAGGGTCCACCAAACAAACGCAACCATAGAAGCCCAGATTGCCACGTGGCACCCTCTAAATGCACACTTTTTCATTATTGAATAAAAGTCAAAAAAAAAAAAAAAAATAATCTTGCTTATATGAACATATATATACATACATACAATCACAACTCACAACTTATTATTATAGTGTAATAAAAAAACAGCATTTTGCTTCAAAACCAAGAAGCCGATATAGAACCTTAAAAGCAAGTGTTTTTGTCGCTATGGCTGATCAGTATTTCTTGCAAAACATTAAACAGTCTTTCTCTTTAGCAGACATTGATCCAAACATTGAATTCATGAACCATTTTCCAGGTCTAAATCCAGGTCATCAAGACACCTCAGACCTGAACTTCCACAGCTTAATGGGATTTCCCCATGACAGCATTAATTTCCATCAGTTGCCAGAATTCCCTGGAAACCTGGAAAATTTCCCTGGATTATTCTTCCTTGATGACAACACTGTAATTCCTCATGTCCCTGCGCCCACCATCTCCAATGACAACAATCATCAAGACAGGAAAAGGAAATCAACCGATATCAGCACGCCTGAAAGCAGTTCTGCAAACAGTTTCTCCTCTGATAAAGGGATTAGAAAGACTAATGTAAGCTTTCGATTCTTGAGTTCTTTTTAGTCGGATTCTTTACCTCGGATTTTTCAGACAATTCTTCTGTTCGTAGGCTGCAGGAAGAGGAAAGAAAGTGAAATCCAATGAAGAGAAAGATGATATGCCAAGAGAAGTGATTCATGTCAGGGCCAAAAGAGGCCAGGCCACTGATAGTCATAGTTTAGCAGAGAGAGTAAGTTCAAATTTACTACTGTTTTCAGCTGAGGCTACTCTCCTAAAACAGAAAATTACAATGATCTGCTTTCTTACCTGAATCAGGTCAGAAGAGGAAAAATCAACGAGCGATTACGATGTTTGCAAGACATCGTTCCAGGATGCTACAAGGTGATTAATTAATATTCTACTCCAACTATATAGTTTTTTCCAAAGTATTGTTCTGATTCTTGATGTAATCATTCTAACATTCCTACCGAAAACGAACAGTCCATGGGAATGGCAGTAATGTTGGATCAGATCATCAATTATGTCCAGTCCTTGCAGAATCAAGTAGAGGTCAGTGATCAACACTTACCACAACAGAAAATAAAAATACAATGATTCAGATCAAAACCTGATATAATTTCTTCTCTCTTCCGCAAATTCAGTTTCTCTCTATGAAGCTTACGGCAGCAAGCACGTTTTACGACTTCAACACCGATGCAGATGGCATCGACACACTGCAGGTGTGCTCCTACAACCTCAAATGAGCACATCAATCGAACAAATATTAGTGTTTTGCGTCATATATATACCACGTTACAAATGCACGAGCGTTGTACATGATGGTTAACTAACGAGAAAGTTTTTGCCTTTGCAGAGAGCAAAGGCGTCCGAAGCCTTGGAGGTTCAAAATGCAGCTAGCCAGGGCATCCCTTCTGCTCAATCTGCCGCATTAGGCCTGAATTTTGGCTATTTTCCTCAACTCCCACACAGCAAATGAAAACTTCACAAATTTTCAGTGTTTTTTCTCAGTTAAATTTGTATACAAGAAAAAAGAAAGGTCCCATATTGGGCAAAAAGGCAGAAGTTAAAAGATTATACTCAACTTGTATCAACTCTATCATATGTTGGAATTCAATTGACCAAATACCAATAATAGTGAAGTGTATAATCTATTTCAGTTCCGCGTGACGTCCAAGAAACGATTTTCAAGATTCCATAAATGTCGATAGTTATCAACGTCAGTTTGAGTTTGAGTACCAGATGTACGGCTCAACGCGTTATTGGATTGGATTTTTAGGCATGAGTCGATGTGGTTCATACACCTGTTGATAGTATGAGACAGCAGCTGGCTAACTATGTACTTCACTTCCAGACATCTTAATGATGTCAACAGGTTGGTTTAGTCCCAAGGATATGAATAGACTCATGTCTTGTGATCTTACAGCATGTTTTATCAATTCTAATCCTTTCTTTGTTGTTGTTATTTGAGGAACTTGTCTTTTTGTTTCTCCCAAGTGGTTGTGTTCACTTGTTTGTCCTCACCCCCTCACAAATTATCTGTTCATGAACAGCAGTCAATTATTGAAAGACAATTCAATCTATATATAGACAAAATTCGTCTTCGTCTTCGTCTTCACATGCTTTTTTGTGACGGTAGAAATTACAATTTTAGTACTGTAACTTAAAAAGTGGTATTTTGGGTTGCATACAAATTGGTTTTCGAAATTAGTTCTATTACTTTATAATTTTGTCAATTTTAGTTGGCCCGAAAAAGTTTCAATTAAATTGTAATTTTGGTTAAATCAATTCATGCAAAACAAGAAATACTAACGCCTCTTAAGTTGTACTACTAAAATTGCAATTTGATTGAGTCAAATACGACTAAATTGACCAAAAAAGGATGAAAATTCTAAAATATAAAGTTACAAAATAAATTCATACAGGACGTAAAATAACACAGCTATAAAATTATCGGCCTAAAATTGCATTTTTCCCTTTATGATAACACGCAATGGTGGTTGAATTAGTTTGACACTATTTTTGGTTATGTGTTAATGTTAAATAGTGGTAATGCTTTGTGAATTAATTACAATTGTGCTCCTTGAGTTTTTCTAAAATTCACTGTTAGACCTCAAAATGATCTAATGTTTGTTCTAATAAAATAAAAAATATATCTTAAACATTTAAAGGTATTTTTTAACTACAAACTAAGTTAACAAGTATAAATCCAAGATTCAAGTTTTATAATACTGTACTTATTTTTAAAAATATTCAGCACATCAACCCCCAATAATTTATATTTCCATAATAACCCCGTAAAAATGATAAAGTAGTACATTACTCCCCAAAATCTATTAATAATTATTGCACGTTAATTACCCCGTCGGCTAATTTTTGTAAAAAATATACTGGAAATATGTCATATGATCTGCACGTGATATTTTTAAAAGCAAACTCGTCTTTTTGCTGAAAAAAAAATAGTATTTTGCTCCTCAATTTTTTAAAAAAATAAAAAATAAAAAATAAAAAAAATTCGCACATTTATCCAGATATTACTGGAAAATGCTTAATCCTTGGAAGTTAGCATTGTTGGCACGTGACCTATATAATTTGTGATTTTTAGTTTTTCAACCAGGTTTGCTGATGTGGGATATTTACCCTGGTGGCATTTGGACTAAATATATCGTTCTTTATAGTTATAGAACCACAATTGCGTTTTTTCCTTATGCCACGTCAACAAAGGTGGCTGAAAAACTTAACAAATCTTTATGGGGAATTGCACTTTTAATCACACACGATAAGTGTATAGTAGTTTTGGTCCCATAGCTTACAAGCTTAGCACATTTAATTTCATATGATAAATGTTATACTATTTTTGATCCCACGGGATAAAAATTTGGCATAGTTGGTCCCATAAGATAAAAATTATGACACATTTGATCCCTTAAGATATAAATAAATTTATATTCTATCGGACTAAATGAACCACAATTTTATACACTATTGGATCAAATGTGCTACAATTTTAGTTTATGGGACAAAAAAATGCTACAATATTTATTTTATGGGACTAAATGTGCTTAGCACGTAAATTGTGGGACTCAAAATGAAACACACCCTATCGTGCGGGACCAAAAATATAATTTTTTCAAACCTCAAATTAACTAGGTCGAGTGCAAGGAACAATATGTGATAATTTTCGATCAATTTAACTTCTTTCGATGAAATTTGGATTAAATGTATTTTTTATTTTTTTTATTACGATCCTCAATTACATTTTCAAATCGGGCATGACTGAAAGTGCCACCATCCCATAATTAATGGAACGAAATTGTATATTTTTTTTTTTCGTTTTAGAAATGTTAGAAGATCTATACTTAAGTGGAATTTTATGTAATAATCCTTGATTATTCACCTCAAAGGTTAAGATTCACTAGAAAACAAATGACTATTGCCTATAATTTTAATAGTTATGAACTAAAACTATAATAAATAAATTTTATTGACCACAGTTAAATAAAATTGATACAAAACGTAGATTTTCCACCAAGCCATGGCAAATGTTTTAGCCACTCTCGCAGATACCACGGCCAACAACTGTTGCATGACCATGGTCAATGACTATTTGCTACGACTATTTTATTTTAAATATTGTATTTTTTGTAGTGATTAATTAGACTTTAATTCTATTATTATACTAACATCAACAAATTCAATCCATAAAACAACAGTTGAGTTTTGGTAATACTGTTAGAAATATTAGATATAATTTTTTAAGATGGACGAACTATTTTAATTAATTTTACAAATTAAAACTTAGTGGACCCCATAATATTTCCCCAATAATAATCTTCTATTTGAAAGAAAGATTTAAAAATCATCTTAATTAAATTCCTACGTTTCAAATTATTATATTTCTCAGTCGAAGATGCAAATTATATTATTATGCCTCCAAATTAATTTAAAAGATTATAATGATACTTTCAAATTTATAAAATACAAATCTAACTCGTCAAACCTATCATTTAGTCGACACAAGAAAAATAAAATATAAGTTTCACTATTAACGTGAAAAACAACAGCACAAATATTTCTCAGCGTCAATAAATAATATTAGATAAATAAAAAAATAATATACACTCCACAAGTTAAATTTATCTTGTACATGAATTAAAGAGCAAAAAACAATATCTTTCCAACTTAATAAATCATTACAAATCCGTGTCGACGACATGAGCAAGTAGTGAAACAAACCCTACAAATAATGCACACACCAAATCTCATGGACGTTGCCAATTCATTACATGAATGATTGCAAAAAAGATACTTCATCTTATATATAATTGCATTTTCCTCTCCAAGAAATAAAACCAAGTAGCTAGATTCAATGCATCCATGAGGGGACAGCCTCAGATGGGCCATAGTGACGGGGTTGTCTTAAAGAGGGATTCAACAGTGTCTGTTCTCTTTCAAATACTCTCAATTATAATAATTTACTGGTAAATTACAATGGACTCTTTTAAATTCGTTATTTTTTTATTATTTTAAAAACTACAAATACATTTTTAACAGAGTACTTATTATACGACTGTTAATTTTATAAAAATATTTGTTATTTTTCAAATTATGAAAAATTTAATGTATGGTAATTTACATGTGATATGTAGGAAGCTTTTAATGTATTCCTTTTTTCACTCAAAATGTTTTGGCATAAAGCATATGCATGCACAAGGAGGAGGAAAGGGACCCTCCCATAGTTACAAATAGGATATAGCATGGGACTGAGGGTTGCATATATGCATATATAAATATATATGTATGGTGAGGTGGAGATGGGACAGATTGGGTGGTGACTAATATGGGCAAGTTCAAGGATCCAAATATTGGAGTCCATGAAGCTTTTAGAGGATGTAGTTGGTTAGTCATAAAAGTAGAGATTCTGGGGATCAGCACCTGATCAGACCTGCCTGCATCCACTCAACTTTAATAGAGTATGATGTTGCTCGTCACTTGAGGGTGAATTTAGATTTAATTTGCTGGGTTTTGAGTTCGGAGATGGTCCCAACCCCTATTCCTTTTATTTATTTTAACTTTATGCACCCCCCCCCCCCCTATTAACCTAACATAACTCTTACAATAAATTACTATGAACTACAATGATGTTCAGTATAATTATAAATATTTTTTGTATTATTTAAAAAAATTGTTAATATTTTTTAATGTTTGTGAAATTATGTAATTTTTATATAGATGTTTGAAATTGTCAATTTTATTTTTATTGTATTTTTTTATTAAAAAAAACGAATAAGGTGAATGAAAAATTGTAACTAAATTATACACTTAGTCCATAAAAAAGTATTTTCTTTTAAAAAAATAAATATATTATAATGCATAGTTCACAAGAACATTTGGTTAGTTCACCATAAAAAATGGACAAAAAATTAATGGAGACTAATAGATCGATCTAGTTGATAGACGACGGCTGTTAAAATTAGAAAAGTATTGATAATTTTTCAAATTATAAGAGAGAAGTATTTGCAAACCCTCATGGTAGCTGGGTTAATTATTTTAATATTATTAAAAAAATTATATAAATATAACTTATATAAATTGTATAACAAATTTAGGTCGTCCTCGACTCGACCTAAATTTTTTTTTATAAAAATAGGGAGGTCGTGGATGTTTTTTATTTTTTGTTTAGTTTTATTTTTTATAAATTTATTATATTTAATTAATTTTTAACAATATATTAAAATTTAAAAAATTATAATAGACAATTATTTTTAACAATTTATTTTTTTATAAATTTTTATAATTATTTTTAACTATACAAATGTAATAAAGTATATTTTTTTATACTATTTTAAAAAAACACAATTAAAAAAGTCAATTATTATTGAGAACCCCACACCTGCACATTTTTGTAGAATAATCTCTTTGTTGGGTTTGTTGCCTTTCATTCATTTGCGGGCGATCCATCTTGTTGTGAATACGTGATGTTTAGTTTCGACTAGGGCGTGTAAAGATACAAATAGTAGTGTCAGACCAACTCAAATTCCGAGACATCCTAATAATTTTCGGAATGCACAGGTTCAAATGATTTAGAATATGTATTCCTATAAGTCACTAAATCATAATAATCATTCACTATTGATCCAACATTAATCATGTATACCAAATTGAGTCCACTTACCCACGAACATTCGGTTCGCAAATTTGACAACATGTGTATTGAATCCATGTTCATTCTGACGTTTTGTAACAATCGAGACGGACTATTGAAACTGATGGTGTTTGAAACTGACGTTTTGTAACAAGTTTGTTGCCAACGGTGTAAACATCTTGTATGCAAAATCTGTCCACAGTTGGTTGTTGGTCAACATTACAGTACTCTTCGCAGACCTCTCACAAAAATAATGGACAGTACGTTGAAGCGTCATCTCAGCTATTGCTGTCAGCGGTAGTCGGCGAGCCCCTTTCAAAACCCATTGACGCAGTTTGACATGTCGGTCGTCAAAATACCACATTACCATCCACCTTCATGTGAAACTGTCCATTTTTTATGTTAATCTGGTCTAAGAATTCAAATGCACCTAGTTTTTGGTTCATTATCTCTTGCATAATTCGATTGAATTTTCTGATTTAATATTCAGAGTCAACTCTCCAATAAAGATCTTTCAACACGATATTTTTGTAACGATTGTTGAAATATTGTTGCATGCAGTGAGGTGGCACAAAATTCGAACTTTCACCTACTGTTTTAATTATACCGGGGTGATGGCTAAGCACATCCCACGTCGCTCCCGTATAATATGTCTGTTCAAATATCTAAGAACCACTTTCAAGATGAATATGATTTTTCATTGACAATTGCAAACTGTTGATTTTCATTTGTGGCAGCAGCAATCAACATTTTGTGTTTGTACTTTGTGTATAAATGAGTTTCATCTATACTGATAAGTTTGCGATAGTATTGGAACCCTTCAATATACGGTTTGAACGTCTAGAAGATGTATCCTAACACATATGCATCAGTTGATGGTTGGAAGGCTTTGTGTTCTCATTCAATAATAGTTCTTGTATTAAATTTTTGGAGAGCTCCCACGTATTTTGGTAGCTTTCGAATTGAGCTCTCCCATGTGCCGTAAACAAATTCACGTGCCATCTTCAAACTGTACCATGCCTTTTGGTATATGTCGTACCCTATATGATTTTTCATAATTTGAATGACATGTTTTATTCCGTATGCAAGGTTGTATTTTACCTGTCGTAAATTCAAAAAAGCAATATAATCACTATCTAGATTATCATGTTCAAGGGACATATAATTCAAAATATATGTATGGTCCTCTTCATATTTGGTTATTATCCAACGTCCAATCTTTTATTTTAAAATCCCTCACAGCTCCTATTTACAAAACATATCTAAAAAAAGTAAATATCAATCAATCAACTAATGATGTATGCTTAAGCGAATATATGGGTTGCGCTGTCTACATATTCACTTTCCACTTGACCTTCGAACTCTAAGTTGCAAAATACTTGGTCAATTTTTTAAATTAATACAATTTTAATATTATAATTTTTTAAATTTTAATAAGTTGTTAACAATTAATTAAATATAATTATTTTATAAAAAATAAAACTAAACAAAAAAATGAAAAGAGGATGTCGTGGCTGACATCCACGACTTCAACCACGATACCAAGTCGTGAATGCTATCCACAATATGGTGCTTTTTTTCAAACCTTTTTTTAGTTCAGATCGTAGATGTGATCCACAACTCGTTATAAATTTGTTATATTATTATAAAAATTATGTATTTATAATTTTTTAAAAAATATTTAAATAATTAATCCCATGGTAGCTCGTTATAATTTACTTTATATCTTATAGTAAACACACAAATTGTTTCTTGATGACGAAATCAACCTCTTTGATAGAAATTAACATTATGTTTCAATTAGTATTTTGAGTGTTTTTGGAGATAGAGAGAGAAAAAAATAGAGATAAATAAGTATGTGTTTGAGATAGATGGTATGTTTGGATTTGTACTTTGATATATATAAAATAGAGTAAAATAAGGGGTGTAGGTTTGAAATTGGGATTTGGGAGACATGAATTACTTTTCATTGGGATATGTGTATGCATATATTTTGTTTGTTAGTGAAATATATGTGTACGCATGTATGGTAAGTAATTTTCTTTGTTGAGGAATTTCATTTTACATTTTAAATTATAATTACAAATTTAATGCATAATTAAATACATTGTAGTATTGTCTCCAAAATGAGAATCTTTAGAATGAAAAAACATAAGATATAAAATTCAAATAAAAATTTTAGAATAAAGAGTTGGTATATTGTCCTCAATTTTCAAATTTCTCAAATATTTCATTGAAATAGGAAAAATTTTGAGTACAAAAGATTTAAATAGTTTAAGTTGAAAAAATTTATAATTAAGAGTTAAATGCACTATACTAACATGTTGAAAATACATTCATTAGACTTTCATATTCGAACTGATAAATTTTAATAGATAATTGAAGTAATAAAAATACGAATTAAGTATATAGTACTAATATACTGTCCTTAGTATACGCAACTGCTACAGTATTTTTGTTAGGTAGAAAAGTTTAAATATAAACTAAGTAGCATTGATAGTAAATATCTTTAATATTAATGGTTTCATAAGTTAATAATTAATTTTTAATAGTACTAATTGATTACATTTGACATATATTATATATTAAATAATATATAATACATATAATACAAATAATTTTTAAAAAAAGAGAAAAGAAGAAAAAAAATAAAAGAAGAAAAAAGAGAAAAAAAATATTTTTAAAAAAAATCTGCAAAGTATTTTGCTTGGGCATAAAAAACCCAAGCAAAACACTCTCAGACCTAATTATGTGCAAAATTCTAAACAAAACATGGATTTGGTTTTGGCCCATCTTAAAAATGGCCCAAAACACAAATCCAAACATAGGCTAAAAGTTCCACATTTTCTTGGCACGAGAAACTTTACTATAATCATCGAAAGTACAATTTTCGTTTCACGTCAAAAGACTAATCTCTTGACATTAGAGAATGAAGTGAACATCATGCTGCAGAAAGAATCAATCTCAACCAAGCTTCCATCTGTCTAATTAGCTCCTGTGAGAAATTTCTATGCACTTGGCTTGTATAATTTCTCCAGCATCTTCCTATACTCTGCAGTTGATAGGAAAAACTATACTTAGAGGTACGACCTCATGTAACAGGGAATATTCCAACTCAAATCGGATTTAGTTAAACTTGAACCAATTATATGGTAAGCACAATACACTTCCAATATGATTGGTGTATAATTCAAGAAAAATGATCAATTACATGGTACACTTGCACTTTGTGATCGGTTTGGTTCGACCAAACTTGATTTGGGTAAAAAAATTTCCAAGAAACACATGTTTTAAGTAGTGTAGTATTATTACCTTCTTGGTTGCCCCAAAGTGATGCTGCCTGAGTGTTGAGAGGTGAACTGATGTTTGGCTCTAAATAAGACATAATAGACAAATTCAGTAAACAACTAAAGTAGGACAATCAAATGGTAAGGGTGAAACAAAGGGCATAAAAGTTACCTCCAAGTAAACTCTGGATTGACAGCAAGATTGTCCTAACATCATAGGCAGATGACCACTTATCCTGTGAAAGATCAGAAAAAGAACAGTCAGATACATCATGTGAGAAAATTAGGATAGTTTCAAAGGCAAAGTTCATCATAAGCAACCTGTAATATGTCCAAGCATATATTCCCATATACATCGACATTGGGATGGAAGCAAGCCGTCTCGAATTTAACCTTAGGGGGCTTGAAAGGATAGTCGGAGGGAAAAGAAAGGGATAACTTGTATTCAGTTCCCTCAAAGACGGTATCTTTGCTGCCAGTGATCGTTCCTTTCCAGCAGAATATGTTGTCCTCCTCAGGGAAGGCTGAAACCCCGGAATCGCCACCCATCTATGGATTTTACGCATAAAGGGGATTGCAAAGAAAATAAGAGTCAGCTAATGATAATTCTTGAAAGGGATCAATCTTGCTTATTCAGAAGCAAGGTTCGTGGATTTAAAAAGAATGGAGTCAGGATCCATAGTTCTCACCATTAAGGCCATTAGCTCAGATTGCAACCTGTTTAATTTGATAAATCATTCAAAGTACCGTCAGATAACCATAGATGGGAGACGTAAATACCATACAAAAACATTACATGATTCACAGAAAATTGCACTTTTGGCCCCACATGAAAGAGGGTGCTCCACTTTTGATCCTATAGTTTATCGACTTAGCACATTTGACCCATATATATGAACATATTGTTCACTTAAACACTAATTACAGAATCTTAATTTCCTAGGGCAAATACATCAGAATCTTAATAGAGAAAAGAGAGATCAAGGAAATTTATAGAGCTATACCTTTTCAGCACAGACTGAGTATCAACGGTTTTGGCAGTGGGAACAGCCTGCTTTGCCGTGGACACCGCCGGCGCCGTGGCGGCGGGAGTGTTGGGGTTGCTGTCTTGGTGGTGAACGTTGATTGTCGCCATCTTTTCCTCTTCTTTTCGATCTCTGTTTAATTCAGATAACAGATTCCAAGAGAATGAAAAATACAGCTCTAAGAATTCAAGAATCTGCGCAAAATCGAAGAAGAAGAGACAGTTTAGAGTAACAACTGAAAGGGGTCTCTTCTTCTTCGACCAGCGATGCGAAAGAGAGAAAAAGAGAGAGTTTAGAGAGAGAGAAAGAGAGTAGACGGGAACAGAAGCTAATAGCAGATGCTTATAAAAGGGAGCGCTCTGTTCAACTTTTCAAAATCATTTCCGACCGTTACTTGCAGGCCGCATAGTATGCATTTTTTTCGGGGTCTAACGGCTAGTTTTTCAATATTCTTTAGGTCTTTTCTTACAGATCGGGTTCGGGTATGGATCCTTACCCGGCCCATCACTCAGAGATATTTAGGCTAAAATTCATTTTTCATCCCTGACTTTTCAAAATCATCCCTATCATTTCAATTAACTTCAAATTAGTCCCTCCTTTGATTTCAGGCATTAATTTATGACCAAATTATATTAATTTTTCTAAATTATTCTTCTAAAATTTTTACCTTAAATCATTTGGTCCTTCACATTATCATTTCATTTTTAATATAATTCATTACACACCAATTTGCATGTAAAAAATAATATTTTTGTCAAATATTAGTAAATATAAGTGTTTCTTTAGTTTCAAGTTAGTAAATTATTTAAATTATTAGGCATGTTTATATTTTACTATAACAAGTCCTCAAGTTCAAAAAAAATATATTGTATGCATGAATATAATATTGATAATTCGTTATTAGCAAGTGAGAATTATATGCCTATTTAATTTTAAATTGAATTTAATTTATTTATGCAGTTCTATATATCATTCTATATTATGTATTTATTTAGTTTTTAGTTAACTATTTTATATAACAAAATGCAGGATTTCTCATTTATGAAAGTGTGATTTGTGCACCTAACATATGTTGTCAAGAGTTAATTTTGAAAAAAAAAATTACAATATTTTTTTTGAAATATGATTAAAAATAAATATTCTTTATTGAGTTACAAAAGTTATAAAAAACAATATATAAACATGTTACAAGAATAAATTATTCTATAAATAAATATGTAATAAAAACTGAATATATATCTTGACAAAACTGTCAGTTTTTTTTCTGTACAAAAGTATATCTTGACAAATATAATTTCTTATATATAAAAGTATTTTGACAAAAATATTTTTGATAAAATAATTTTTTCCTTGAAAAATATTGAATTCTTTTATGCAACACTATTTTGACAAAAAAAATATTAGGCTTTTTTATATATAAATCTATGTACAAGGGAGTAAAATGCACTATAAATTAAATGTGAGGGACGATTATATTAATAAAGTAAAACTTATGAAGGGCAATTTAGGAAAATTATATAATTTTACCAAAAATTAATGCTGAAAAATTATTGGAGGGACTATTTGAAGTTAATTAACAAGATAGGGATCAATTTGAAATTAAATTGAAAAGAAGGATGAAAATGAATTTTATCCGAGATATCTATGGATGGTAGCTAGATAGATTTGAAGTGGGTTTGTCTGGATCAGAAACCCACCTAATAAGAATAACCCTGCCCCGAAACCCGCCAACCCATACCGTCCCTGCTTTGGTTTGATTTTAAATTTTTGTTTTTATTATAAATTTTGTATCTTATAATAAAATAATATTAATAAATTTGAGATGGGTTATTAAATAATTAAATTAAATAATACAAAAAAATACATTTGACTAATTATTTGTGTTTTATATTTTTATATAAAATTGGATATATGCAAAATTATTTAAAAATTTATATTTAATACCATTATGTCCTAGTACCTAGTATATGCATAAGTAGATATGAAACGGGGCTAGTGCAGGATGAGCCTGGAATAAAACCCGAAACCCTCCTTGAACCCAACCAAGTTCCAAATCATTGGACTCGGACCCACCCCTAACACGTCAAAAATTATACCAAATCCAATCCAACTGAGCTAGGCTACCAATTTCCTCGACCCGATTGCCATCCCTAGATATCTCCTCCCCCCACCCCACCCACTCACTTACCTTATGTCACGGGCAGACTCTTTTGTCTTGCAGCGAAATGTCTTGGATTACACCGAACCTTTGAGAAATGATTTCATACTTGACGAATAGCATCTCATACCTCAAGAAAGTTTCCATATAAATTAGACTGCAATCTCTAGTTTGTAATAGTCTCCGCTCACTTACCGTTTGTGCACATGCATGCGTGTTGGCATGGATCCTTGCCGCCCGCACTTCCCTTTCAGCCACTGCAACATTCTTGGCTAAGATGCGGCCAGTGACACCTTGTCACATACACCAACTTCTTTCCTTTAGCAATTTTTCTTTTTCACTCAACAAATAATTTGAAGAAATTGATTTAAAACAACTTCATGTTAAAAAAACAAAAAAAAATTAAGTCAATCAATATTCATAAACTATAATTTGAAAATGTGAATCTAAGAATTTGAGCAGACATTCCTCTCTCGGCCTCCATCTGGCAAACCACTTCTCTTTCTCATGGTTCTTATCTTGTATGTCTGCTTCGACGAAATTTCTGTGAATATACAAGGTTGTTTGTCAATGTATTTAGTTCTATGTGTTGACGACAACTTGTTCTCATGTATCAAACATAAGACGGAGATAAAATAATAATAGAAACCGTGTGTCAAATTCTTGGTTCCACTAAAAGTCCACCTGAAGTAGGTAAATTGATTCTATCATGATAAGTGAATGCAAATATTTTAAAGAGAACATGAATGTAACATAGAAAAAGAAACTAATAAATTCTTAGACTACTGTTTTATCTGATGCAGAAGACTAATAATACCTTGACAAAATCCACATGATCTTTTTATATTCTTGCAATGCAATCAACCTCTTGGTCTATGTTGTCTGAATGGAGTTTTCCAGAATAGACAAAGGAGAAAGGTTGAACTTAGAAACATGGAACAATACATATGTGTTCCTACTTCCAAAATATCAGCCGTAATTGAACATCATGAAGGCCTCAAAAAGAACAACTGCAGTCTTGCTTTTCGTACTCACTTTTACAGCAAGCATCAGCTTGATCAACTCTGCATTGTGCGGAGAAAGAGAGAAACAAGCTCTTTTGAGCTTCAAGCAAGAGTTAGACGATCCCTCCAATCTCCTGTCCTCTTGGGACGCAACAGTTGATTGCTGTGAATGGGACGGTGTCCTCTGCGACAACTTGACCGGCCATGTGTCTGAGCTCCACCTCCAGAGCCCTGATTCTGGTTCAGGATTGGGAGGCAAAATAGCCCCTTCTCTGCTCAGTCTGAAGCATCTGAGGTTCCTCGACTTAAGTCAAAATGATTTCACAGGGACACAGATTCCAGGCTTCTTTGGTTCATTGGTAAGTCTAGAGTATGTCAACTTATCGTATGCTGGATTCCGAGGGATCATTCCTCATCATCTCGGAAACCTGTCAAATTTACGTACTTTAGATTTGAGTGGATCGTTAGAGGTTGACAGCCTTGAATGGTTGTCGGGCCTTTCTCATTTGGAGTTCTTGAACTTTAACTATGTGAACCTCAGCAAAGTGCCCAACTGGTTGCAGGTGGTAAACAAGTTGCCTAACTTAATAGAGTTGCATCTGTCTAGTTGTGGTCTTGACGGTATTGCTCCTCTTGATATTACTAATTTTTCGTCCCTAGCTGTCCTGGATTTGTCGAGTAACGAATTCCAATCTCTCGTTCCAAACTGGATTTTTTCTCTTACCAATTTAGTATCTCTTCAACTGCAAAGAAACAACTTTGAGGGTCCAATTCCAAGTGCTGAAACAAACATGACCAATCTCCGGTTTCTTGATCTCTCCCAGAATAGGTTCAATTCTACTTTGCCTTACTGGCTGTTCAATTGTCGAAACCTGGAGTCTGTCTCTTTGAGTATCAATTTCCTCTATGGAAGCATTTCTGATTCAATTGCGAATCTGAGCTCTTTGAGAGTCCTTGATCTCTCCTCTAACCAGCTTTCAGGGAAGATTCCTTGGCAAGTTGGAAATCTTTGCAACTTGCAAATTCTTGAACTTTCTTTCAACGAATTGCAAGGAGAGTTGTCCGAAGTTTTTGGAAGTAGTATGTCTGAATGCTTTTTAGCTTCTTTGGAGACATTAGGCCTTAGAGGGAATCGTCTGTCTGGTCAACTGACAGA
The DNA here is from genome assembly GCF_026168435.1 of Sesamum indicum. NCBI lineage: Eukaryota > Viridiplantae > Streptophyta > Magnoliopsida > Lamiales > Pedaliaceae > Sesamum > Sesamum indicum. The sequence continues at coordinate 23,703,319 of NC_142662.1, forward strand.
ACAACTTGGAGAATTTGAGAATATTCAGACACTTGATCTTGGTAACAACTCATTTACTGGTCCAATTCCTGTTACTTTAGGAAGGTTGTCATCCTTGACAATACTGAGACTAGATAACAACAAATTGACGGGAACATTTCCTCTGAGTTTTGGACAGCTTTCCAACTTGGAAGTTCTTGTAATGGAAAACAACATGCTGGAAGGTGTTGTGACTGAAAATCACTTTGTCAATCTTACTAAACTAACTATAATCTCAGCCTCTGGAAATCCCTTGACATTAAAAGTGTCTGAAGATTGGACTCCACCCTTCCAACTGACCACTATCTTTATGAATTTATGGAATTTGGGCACTCAGCTTCCCTTGTGGCTCCAAACCCAGAAAAGCGTTTCTGTGCTCGACTTATCTTGCACTGGAATCTCTGGAGAGATTCCTAAATGGTTCTGGAACTTATCTATGATAAGTTCTATGAATCTATCCCACAACCAACTTTCTGGCGAACTTCCTGACATAAATGGTCCAAATTGGGTGTACTTGAGTTCTAACATGTTCAGTGGTCCGTTACCCCGTGTATCATACAGTGTCAGTGAGCTAGATCTCTCGAACAACTCATTTTCAGGAGGCATTTCTCGTATTTTATGCAGCAATAAGACGAATTCTTTGACTATTCTTCATCTCGGCAGAAACCAATTATCGGGAGAAATTCCCGACTGCTGGATAAGTTGGCCGTCATTACAAGTGATAAATCTTGGAAACAATAATTTATCTGGAACCATTCCAGGATCCATGGGACTCTTGGGAAATCTGCTGTCTTTGAACTTATACGACAATGCTCTGTCCGGAATGATACCTTATTCTCTACAGAACTGCACAAGGTTGATAAAACTTGACCTGTCTGGAAATAAGTTAGTTGGAAATGTTCCTGCATGGATAGGGACAAGCCTGTCCAGCTTGAGGATTCTCATTCTGCGGTCTAACATGTTAAGTGGAAAAATTGCTCAAGAAATTTGCAGTCTCAGCTTTCTTCATATCCTGGACCTGGCAGAAAATGATTTTTCTGGTGGTATACCTACATGTGTCGGCAATTTGACAGCGATGAGTTCAGAAAGCAAGTTGGCAAATTTCAGTGGCGAAACTTACTATTCTTATTTTATGGGTGTGTTCATGGAGAGTGCTCTTTTGGCAACGAAAGGAAGTGAATTCCAATACGATACGATTCTTTCACTGTTCAGCAGCATCGATCTTTCAAACAATCAATTATCAGGACAAGTTCCTGAGGAACTAACTAGCCTTGCTGGATTGAGATCGTTAAACCTGTCAGGAAATGATTTAACTGGAGTGATCCCAACTAGTATCGGTAAAATGGAACTTCTGGAATCCCTTGATCTGTCAAGAAATCGGCTTTCTGGTGAGATTCCACTCAGCATCACCCATCTCAACTTTTTGAATTATTTGAACTTATCGTTCAATAACTTGTCGGGAAGAATACCTGTCAGCACCCAACTCCAGAGCTTTAGCTCGTCCAGCTTTACCGGAAACGAGCTCTGCGGCCTTCCACTCCCAACGAATTGTACTGCCGATGGTGGAAATCCAGGTCCGAAGAGTAGTGAAGAAGAAGATGGATCAGGTTCTGGACCTGAAATCAACTGGTTTTATGTGTCTGTGGCTTTGGGATTCATTGTGGGGTTCTGGGGGTCATGTGGGACTTTGATCTTCAAGAAGTCATGGAGAGTTGCATACTTCAGATTTGTAGTTGAAATGTGGAGAAGAGTTTGTGATTCTTGATCATGAAATTTGGATCAATTTTGATGATGCCCATTCCCTATACAATAATACTGAGCTCTATGTCTGATAATCGTATCCTTTACAATATCTAGTCCTTGGACTGCATGTAATATGTATCATCATTCTACTTTATTTAGTTCTTGTAATGATTTTTGGACTTTAATATATAATGATTTTAATATTTTTATGACGATAGACTGAAATATTCATGAATTGTATCAATTAATTGGATTTTCCGACTGATTTAAATGTCTTATTAATTAAATTTAGTTCTTACTATCTCACAGTGCAGTTGACCTGTTGGATCGAGACTATACATGAGCAGAATTAGACTTAAAACAAACTAATCCAATATTCTTTTTGTTTAGCTTTTATTTCAAAAGAACAATATCATATCTAAGTGCAAAAATTCCAAGCAATAACTTTTGTTGTCGTCCCTTCGGGGAAATCCGATAAAATTGGAACGGAACTTTTGTTGTCGGAACTCTTTTCCAAGTACACTTTTTGTGGTAGCCTTCCTTCCATTAAAAATTCGTTGCTATACTGTTTGGAATTGAAAAAGTGATTATTTTCGTTGCAAATTCCGTAACTAAGTTTTATTCATTTCCCAACATGCGACTTTTTAGTACTTTTCCATCTTGGACATTGTGACCTATTCTAACATAAGATGCAATTTTAGTCTTATTGCTCAAATTAAATTTTACAAAATTTAATCTTAGGATAAATATTATATTTGTGTCCTTTAAATTTTAGTCCCTCATATTCATTTCTTAATTTTAGTATTCCTAAACTTTAATTTTTGTCTCAGTTTAATCTCTCTAACCATTTTGCGGTAAAAATGTATCCAGAGTTTGACTTTTGAAGGGTGAAATGATTTAATAGTACCAGAACACTATAAAATGTTGGAAGACTAAAATTTCCTCCATTTTCTCAAACTCATGTGACTTTTCTCACCAAAATTGTGGGGTTGACGGCCGTTAAGACCCATGTGTACAGCACATGGGCTCTACCGTTAAATTGGTAGTAAAAATACTTATTTTTTTTGGTTTAATGTACTAAAACCCAAACTTGTAAAATTTATGATACCAAAAACAAAACTGACATTTCTTAATGGTACTAAAACACAATTTTACCCTGCAATGCATGTATTATTTTTCCAACAAAACCAAAGTTAGAAAGATAAACTATACAGAACAAAGTTTAATTATTTTCGATCCACTATAGTCAAATTTTGAAATAAAAAAAACAAGAGATTAGTTGGGGTACAAAGTCTGGATTCCTCGAATATCATCCTCATTCAAATCCCTTCTTTCCCCAGGTTGAAAATAAGCAAACATGGATGCCTTCGGATCCTGGCTATGCCCCAGCCCCAGAATGTGTCCTAACTCATGCAACCCAACAGTCTGCAGATCGTACGACCCTTTGGCAACGTATGGCGTCCAATTCTCCTCCGCATCAAAGTGAAGCCTCCCGTCCGTCGGCCAGAACGCGTGAGCCAGAACCCCGTTAGGCCCATCGAAAGGGGACCCGTCTCCATGATCCCTTCTCTCGAAGCTCACTTTTACATCAGCTGAACCGAAGTCAGACCTATACTCAAAGTTGAATGGCGAAACAGTTATCCATCTGCCGAATGCAAGCGCCATTGGGAGCTTAGCATCGTCTCTAAAACTCTCCGGGTATGAAAACGTGAGGTTTCGTTTGCCAGGCGGCCATGTCGTCCCAAGATACGTGTAGAGAGCGCCGGTCCAGTTATGGACAAACGACGTGAGGTTTGCGTTGGGGTGGAAATCAGGTAACCCGCAACGTGGTTCTTGCAATTGTTTCACGGTTTCTTTATTGAGACGTCCCGTGATTTGAAGGTTGTAGAATTCTTGATACTTCCTGACGGCCGTCTCTAACGTATCGTCAAAGACATCATCATTCAAGTGTGTTTGAATTGTGGGGTTGGTGTGGTCTATGTAGCCAAGATTGGCGAGGTACTTCTTCAGCTCACTTAGGCCGTCGGCCTCGTGCCCTTTGTGGGTTGTGTCGATCAGTTTGGTCAAGAAACTGAGGGGTGAAGGTCTGTTTTCTTCACTACTTTGTGGGTAATGTGCATGGGAAATGTAGAGAGAAGAGAGGGAGAGAAGGAGAAAGAACATGGATGAACAAGTGTAAGAAACTTTGGGGGCCATGATGTTTTCCTTGTGTGACAGTGATTGCAAAGTGTTGATAATTTGTAGAATTTGTTGTGGTCTTTGGAAAAGATTGATGTGCTTTTATACTTGTCCAGGGGTGCTTAATTCTGTTTAATTGCTGAGTTTGGGAGAGAGAGGAAGGAGGAAATGAGATGGTAATAGATCAATTAATTAGGAATAATTGATACGAAATTCACTCCAATTTTGCTACAAAGTAGCTCCTCAATTTATATAGTTATTGGACTCCCATGATTCAGCTCCTAAATAAGGTCACGATCAGCAAGTTCGAGTATATATTATAAATAATATCTACTATTTACTTTAGGTTAATTACACTGAGACCCTGTCTAAAAATGCTAACATTATCTTTTGCCACAAAAAAGTTCTAAAACTACACTTATACTCCTTTCAAATAATTCATTGTTTATACTTAATTATTTTTCATTAAGATTTGAATGAAAATTATCGACGATTAGCAAAAATATTACATATTTTAAATTTTAGCCCTCATGTATATTCTCATGTAATAATTTTGTATTTATAACAATAAAAATATAATGATATTAACCCCATTTCATATATATATATATATATATTATTTATCCGTTTATTATAAGTACAAAAATATACATGAGAATATAATAAATGAGAGACAAATTGAAAATCTACGTATTTTTTTTTCTAACTCAATATTTTACGTCCAAACCCTAACAAAATGTGGTCATCTATAAATTGAGAATTTTCAAAGATGATGTAAATGTAATTTTAAATTTTTTTAGGAGAAAAGTGTTATTTCGTATTTTTAGATAGGGTCCAAATATAATTAAGTCTTTGTTTTACATATATGTATGTGTATAAATCATATTGTGTGTTAATAGCACAAGAGCGTATTTTTTAGTGTTTGGTAAATTTTTTAAGAAAAGATACAATAAATTATAAAATTAAAATATTATGAGATTATACGTAAGAATTTCCAAAAAAGAAAAAAAAAGAAGAAGAATTGCCAATTTATTTCTAATTATGATATTAAAAACTTTCTTCAAATTAATTATATATTTTTCATTACTAAGTACATCTTATAGCTTCCATGATTTTATATTTTCAAAACATTTAACGAATTTATGTTTAATTTAAAATAAATTTTAACTTCTTTTATAAGCTCTAAAAATATCTTATAAAATGTACGTGACTGAGCCTATTCGATTTTTTAAATATGCTTAGCCAAACACCCAATTAGTGTTGACAAAATGATTATTAATTTTCTTAATTTTGAATCTTTTTATCATTTATAAATTATTTTATTGATTAACTTCATGATAGATTATTACTACTAATTAAATCGGCTAAATTTTCTAGGATAAAATTTAAGTATGGGCTAGTTATCTATATGTTTGTCTAGTTTCTTGTTCATCAACTAACTTATTTATATCTCTTAATTGCAATTATTTCCGCGTCCATCCTTAAGGAAAAAAAATACAATTTTAGGTATTTTATTAAGATAGTATTTTTAGTTCTCCATAAGTTAATTTTTGTAATTTAGTCATATAATTTTAAAATTTTGATTAATTCAATATGTGATGAGTTCAGAGAAATGAAACAGGTACGTTAGACTAGTCAGGTTCGTTCCCAACGAAAATCCTCTGACGCCCAAATTAGTTATTGGTGTCGAGATAGAAATATGTGATCTGTAGTCAAAGAGTCAATGGGTAATAAATGCCAGTTACCTCAATTGAGTTAGATCTGAAGTATTTATAGGATCAAACTGAACACTGTCGATGTATCCATGTGTCCTGATCTGGGCGTTCCTAACTCCAACCATGCGGTATGTAGCTACTTCCAGAGTTCGGGTCAACCAGTGGGGTGGGTCCCAGCGACCCGATCCGCGATCTCATGCACGGATCTTTGCAAAATATCTTTTTTGCCCTGAATGAAGGATTTTTTCGTCTTTTAATAATTAAACCCCATCAAATTTAATCAGAAAATCACATGTGACTTGCACATTAATTACGTATGTCCTTCAACAGCAAGGGTTATACAGGAATTTCCTATCATTAAGTTCATATTTAGGTTAATTAAGTTCTTAATTTGGGCAGGACATATTATTGTAGGCTGACTATAATCACACACCTTATGGAGTTCTAATATTCAATACTAGAGTTATTCAGTTATTAGTGTCCATATCCTCATCAATTTCATTTGAATCATATTCCTTTTTTTATTCATATTCTAGTTCGAATTCTTCTTCTCCTTACCAATGATCTTCAGCCTTTATTATGACTTCACTAAAATTTATGCCATGTTGAAGTCCCTAAAATTCTTTTGCATCTACTTCTTCTACCACACCATCCAAAACAATATTGATCTCATCTCAATCAATTTTGTGTGGATCGGATGCCTCACCTCTTGAAAAGTAATATCGACTCTTTGCTCAATATTCTCGTCTTGTCCTTCAGCTTACTGAACGTCAGATTTACCAGTAGCCTTTTCTTTGCACACTCCCACCAATAATGCTTCTCTTTGGTGCTTGGAGAGTTTATGAAATAGACTTGTTGAGCTTGGAAAGCCAATAGAAAAAGGTCATGTGATTTTAATTTCAATTTATGGTTAATTTTCACAAGACCCGATGTGTGTCATTTAAGTCCTTTATGAAAAGTATCATACCAATGACACTTAAATAAGACAACCCCACGTCTTATACCGTAATACTCCAATTCTATAACTTCTTCCAAAATTCCATAATAATTCACTTCATATTTATTGTAGGTACTCCCCAAAACACATACACCATAGTTTGATATTGCTTTAGAATGCCCATACTCCAAAGTATGGAATTTGAATCCATTTAGAAAATACCCTTTATAGCAAGAAACATGTCGACGGGCCATGAGCCAACTTTCTTATAAAGTCGTTAACTTTGTTATGGGTTCTGGAATCTATGAAAAAAATAATATTTGATAAGATAATATAATTTTAAATTTGCTAAATTTTACATAGTGGATTAAAGGTAATTTTCGTCCCCTGACTTCAGGTCATTCTCGTTTTAGTCTCTTAAGTTACTAGAGTTCTATTTTGGTCCCGTAAAACTGAAAAAATCTCAATTTTGGTACAAATTTGGTCGGAAAGTTGAGTCACTCATCGAAAAAAGTCACATACCAGGCATGTGACTTTTCAAATTGGGGTTTGCATTGTGATTGGCTGAAATTTTAGCATTACAAATTTTCGTAGCTATTGAACTATTTTCTTGTAGTTAAAAAACCGTCAAATAAATTAAATTACGGAATCAAAAATACATTTAATCCTTATTTAGAACGTCATAAAATTTAAATTAAATGAGGAACCAACACTAGAACATTGCCAATTATCCAAATTAAATAATGAAACTATTTAATTTTCAATTATGTTGTCGTAACAAGAAGATTTTATTCTTTTTCTTAATTTTTGTTTGAGGGCTAGTTTGGATACAATGCCTTAATTCCGTCCATATCATCTTGTCCCAAAACTTTTCTGACACCCGGGTCCATATTAGGATACATGATGGCCCTAACATCATTAGTATGCCCAAGTCCAAGAATATGTCCTAATTCATGCAACCCTATAGTCTGCAAATCAAATGCACCCGGTGTTTCACCATTCACCCAATTCTCATCTGCATCATAGTGAAGTATACCAATAGTCGGTGGAAGAGCATGCCCCAAAATTCCTCCACGCCCATCAAAAGGATATCCATCCCCATGATTCCCATACTGAAAACTGATCTTAATGTCAGCCCGATCATAATTTTGTGTGTACGAGAATTTAAAGGACGAAAAAAAGGCCCATAGTTCGGTTGCATGCTCAATGGCGGGATATACATCCCGCCGTGCAATCACCGGGAATGAATAGGTGAGGTTTCTCTTTGTGCGAGGCCATGTGGGCTTATTAGGAAGGAAAGTATAGTGTGAGGCTGAGGTTGGGATTTGGAGGAAGAGCTCGTTGCTTGTGTTGAGGTTGAAATCAGGCACCCCACATCGGGGGCGTGACATTTGTGTGACAGTATTGTCATCCATAATCCCATTTACTGTGAGTTTGAAGAATGTCTGGTAACGTTTTACAGCCAACTCTAATTTATCGTCAAAGAAATCATTTGTCTGATTTGCTGGTGTTGTATGATTGTTATCGTTCATGTATCCAAGGCGTGAAAGATACTTTTTGAGTTGAGGGATGCCCTTAGATGCTGTTCCTTTCCGGGCTCCGATTAGGGTTTTCAGGAAATCCATAGCTGACGGTTTTTGTGCATCGAGTTGATGATGAGGTGGATCTGCACGAGTGATCAATGAGATAGGGTTGAGAAGAAAAATGAGGAGAATGCATGAGAGCATGTAAAGGGACTTTGGCTCCATAATTATCAAGAAATCACTTATTTTGGGAGAATTGGTTTTGTTTCAAGAGCTAATTAACCCCTTTTTATAGAGTTTTGATGGTTGTTTTGAGCAATTCTTGTTAGCCCTTATGACTAGAATTCCTGTTCTAATTAAGTAAGTATGTTGATGATTAACTACATTCTCTCTCCCCTCTTGTTTGGTTGCCGGAAACCTGTAATGAAATTCTGGTTTTATGTAATTGATTTCTAAAAGAAGTTATATTTCTGTCTATTATGTATCTTGAAAATCTAAAATTGCTAGCTGTATAATTTAGAAACAATCGTTAACTCTATTAGATTTTGGAGATTGCAACTAATTATTAGTGTCATAATGAAATTTATTGTCCGTATTAGATTTTGAAGATCAGATATTTACTTGATTATTTAGTGCCTGTCCCGTAGAGACAGAAACAGACCTGTCCCATATTTTCACAAGTTAGGGAGGAAAAGAATTGGATTAAAATTTGTTTGAATTTCTAAAATAAAATCATAAACTGAAGATAGGTTATCTAAGGATTTAATATTTCGTCTCAATTTACTAAAACAAAAACAGAGACGGGTTACGACTCCAACTTTGAGACGGAGAGAATTTTCGTCAAAAATTTATATCCTTTATAACAAATAAATATTATAACTAATTCAAATATTATTATATGAAAATGAGTAATTGTAGATAATATAAAATTTAATACGACAGTATTCAACAATAGAAAAAATATAAATTATGTCACGAATAATTTATCTAAGATAAAATAGTTATATATACACTTGTCAAAATCTAAATAAAAATAACATATAATTTACTGAAAAAAAAATCAGTGAAATAGAATAAAAAGAGGATAACCAAATATATGCATACGTAACGCTTACTAACAGCATCAATATTCCTATTTTATTACACCTAAAATCAGCTTATGCAGAATCATAAACGAAATAACAAAAAATTATTCAACTCTATTTTTGTTAATAATAGCAATGTTTCAAATATATATGGCTAATTAATTAAGGTACAGAGACTGAATTGTTTGAATATCTTTTGGAGTTAAATCCGTCCTTTCTCACAAACTCTAGTATTGCTATATTCTCAAGATGTTTGTAGCATACAATTTCAGTTATAGTTGAAATTGATAGATATTTGGGAAAATTTCTCAATCATATTCAAGTATGGTGGATAAATTTTGGATGTACCATATATCTCTATATCCTATATATGTGTTGTCCAGAATTGACTCAATTTTCAAAATCTTTAAATTGGTCTCAATCATATTAATCCTTCATTAATTTTCAGCGTTGATTACAAATTATTCCTCAAGTGAAAATGAATCACTCGGATTATGGCATCCAAAATGAGCGGCAATCCAACAATGTCTTAACCTAGAATGCTAACTTCATAGATTCGAATTCAATTGAATATGTAAAGTATTTATCCCGTTTCATATAATTATTTATTTTATTTGTTCTTAATTATTTATTAAATTGATGTAATTTTTTTACTGAGATTAATCGTATTAATTTATTAATTGAATCGATGTATTATAAAATATATATAAGCAACAATTATCATTAGTATACGTAATCCATTAATTTATTGATTCTTCTTTTTTTATATATTTTATAGATGTAATCCACCCACTAATGACCGGAAGGACTTCTTAATATTTAAACTTGAATTGGCTATATAGATAGGACACATCTAAAATTAAAATTGATTGATTTTGATTTTTCAGATACTTAAATCTCGTCCGCAAATTAAAAAAAAAAAAAAAACTAAGAAACTTGTTAAACATACTTGAGAAGAAAAAAAAAAATCAGTCTCTTTACAGCCACAGCCACAGCAGTGAGCCAGCCCTCAGCCCTGTGCTCCCAATCTCTATCACCAGGCATCACCCTATAAATACATAACCTCCCAAGTCTCCACCCATTCACTACGAGCAACAACACTCTTAGACTCCATCAATCTCAGTCAGTTCAACTAACTAGATCTCAACTCAGAAATCATCCATTCGAGACTGGTGATCGTGTTAATATGATCATCAGTCCCTGTTTGAAAACATTGTTGGCAGACCACATCACAGCATTCAAAGTTGACACAAAGATTTTGCTGGATAAGCAATTAAAAGTTCCGGGTTAGTTATAGTTAAAGCCATGCGTTACTTACCTTGTACATGAGCCAGCCTAAGTAGGCACCCTTATTAGTGGAAGATGAAAGAGCACAGCTAAACAAATGTATCAATAATGTCAAAATGAAATAAATAAATGAATAAATGGAATTGAACTCAATACTTCAGACCATAGTTAACCTGTACCTATTACACAAACTGGAAGACACAAAATGAGATTTGACAATTCCTTAGCCTTCTTATATTCTAAATGAATTCCCAAATATCATTGAGAAATTGTAACCTATGATATCAACCTACTATGACATATATGCACAAACCCTCCCTCCCTCCGGCAAGCCGCTTTATGGTAAGATATATTTTCTACAAATTTACAGGGGCTATATGTATTATGTATATTCATATAACTATAAAATTTGTGTTTTCCGTAATGGTTGATGCTGAATGAGAGGCAGCTAAGAGTGCTGCTCCAATACCTGATCCGTCATTTGTCACGTTAAGTATGACATAAGGAGCCACATCCTCGCCTAATATTTGCCTCATCGCTTCATTCAGATACTCCCTGAACATTGTATAGTTTGCGTATAAGCCTCCCTCCACTGCTACTACCGTTCTTCTCATCTTAATTCGGCTTCCACCTTTGGTTTTACCACCTGTCATTCCACTATTCCCATCCCTGCCAATCTTCTTTAATATTCCCACAATACCAGCCGCTGCCAATCTGGCTGCTCTGCGGGTTACCACATCGCATACCTTGACGACAAGCTTCCGAACATTAAGAGGAACATCAGGGATCTGAAAGGCAAGGAAATCAATCTAACAAGAATAAGTGCTTAACCAGGGATATGGATCTTTAGAGTATTTTGAGTGCATGGGAGAGAAACTGGAATGAACAAAGTTCCACCTCCAGAGTGTATTTCAATATTTGCGCAACCTCATTCAAGTTGGGGGAATCATCCTCATGCATAGCAGCAACCATAGGTGTCCTGAAAAGTTTGGAACTGATGAGAAAATAATTCCACATGTCAAAGACATCAACAAAAAGAAACATACACCTGCCCAATAAGGACCAATGGGGGAACTGATTTATTAGCAGACATTCAGGCTGCTATACATTTTTAGGACGATATAAAACTTATCGGCATCAGATTTCACTATAATGTTACTTGTTATGTCACACTTAACATAACTTACAGTCAAGATATCTCTCGACCAAAAATATGAAGATAGGTAAGTCATGGGGCTTGTCTAATGTATAAAGTGGCCCCCATGGGTCTAGATAGGGATAACAATTGGCTGCCTAGTAAATTTACAAGTTCAAATATTTTGGACAGACTGGGTCTAGGCATGGATTGCCCAGTCCGCCAATGTAGTAATAGGTATATAATAATCTAGACATATATCTGGGTCAATGTGTGTACCTTCGATATGCATATATATGCAAAACGCTTGTCCATTTACCAATCCATAAATTCACATACATAGCATAATATAAAACCAAGTTAAAGTGTCTTATAATTTCAACAAAAACGTAAAATAAAAAGGTATATTGAGGGTACATCAACAATTATGCAAAACTGAAGCATGCAACACTGTGAGGAATGCATTACCTTTATAGTTTTGCAGGTTATGAAAATTTTCCGCAAAATTGGCTCAGTTTCCTTTCTTCAATAACAAAAAGTGCAGAAAGAATCTGAACCCTAGTGGATGGATGGGTCTAAGTACGGTGAAACCTACCCTACTGCCATCCATGTAAATCAGATTGCAAGAACAATATACTTAACCATTTATCTCTTTCTTCTCCACTCAGATTCCACAGTTATCCGCTAAGCATATACTTACTCATAAACCGAATGCAGTCAAGTAGGTATTGGTTGTAATCTTAGAGCTCTCACGACACATATGTAATAGAATAAAAGTGGTGACAAAAGAAAAGACAGAGAGGTCACTTATTCGCACAGTAATACATGTATAATTGAGAGACTAGAAGTGATAGGAAAATAAAAGATAGAAGAGTCACCAATTTGCTTTACCAAATCCATCTTTCATCTTTGCAGGCACCAATAGCACAAGACTAGTCTGACTGAGCCACAAACTTATAACTATCCTAAATTAAGTATAGCTTCCAACTGTCACTTCTAACTCTTATTATGTACAAAGATTTTCTTAAACCCCTCAAGTTAGCATGGATTTTAAAGCTTTACCGGTGACCAGATTTAATTGAGTTTCAGGCAAACTCCAGGCAAAAGAACACCGAAACCCATATCTAAAGTTCAATTCATCAACCAGTCTGTTGGTATTCTTTCTTCAATTTGCCAAAAGACACCCTATATCACTCATCTAGAAATCATGCACAAGGAGGATGCATGTAACTTTTCATGATTGTTTTCCTTAGAGCATTCAAACATTAACCAGTGGAAGAGCATTCATCAGCATGATAAGCTAGTGTGGTTGTACTTGTGCTTCTTCACACAGCATTATAATGGTGACAACAAGATATGAAGACTACAAATGAAATTATCACCTCAAGATGAAAGGCTCGTGTAATTTCGAAGATACAGGTCCAAAAACATCTGATTCCTGAGACATCCGAAGAATTACTCTTCGCACAATGTCTCCTAGATACATTCCTGATATCATTTTCTCAAAACCCTGCAGCATGATTCTCATCAGCCGCACACCAATATAAAGAATCAAGCCAAAATTTACATGATAAATTGTTGAATTAGGTAACAGCACCTGATCATTTGGGTTAGGACTATCAGCATCCAATTCTGCATCGTATGGTGTTCTCGGCAAATGAGATGACCAAAAATTTCCCCATTCCATGTTGATTACCTATTTAAATTAAGAAAACCATTGAACAATGTAAAACAAACAAGAAAACTTAAGCAAATCTGCAATATCAAAAATAAATACAGCCCAATCAAACACGCTAGAAAAAATACCATGCCCGCCGAAGTTGTAAGAAGACCTTGGCATTTAATGATCGCATCTGCACGCTCCAAATAACAGGCATTAGTACCTGTTCCAATAATCACAGCAGCTACAGTATCTTCATCATGATAATGACCAAGAGCCAAGGTTCCCACAGTATCATTAATCTGCTTAAACAAGAGTAAACTTTGAATCATGTGATCATATTACTATAAGCACTGCACTCCATAAAGTAACACCAGAGAAATACATAAAAACTGACAAAAGAAAATTTCCTTCATCAGCTTCCAGAAATAAAACTCAGATCATGAAGCAGACAACACCATATTAAAGATAGTTGACATCATAGATAAACACAAAGAAAGCAAATAATTATTTCCCTCGGAAAAGAAAATCATGACAAAAAGTTTTCAACCTAAATCAAATGGTATGTCCTGAAATTATTCTTCATGAAGTTCAAGCACACTAACTCTTTGTCCTTTCTGTCAGGCAACAGAAACGTGGACAAACTTGATGAAATAAAGAACATGCTAAATTGCTAGAAGCTGAAAGATAATCATGAAGAAAGTTGACAACTTAAACATAAAAAACAATAGTTGTCTAATGGTTACCAGGCATATTACTTGCTCTTCCTCGTCAGTAACAGATAGGTCAACATTAACTTGGTGACAAATGGAAAAAAATCAAGTTGAATCATGGTAAAAGAAAAATCTTGAATCCATACTTAGAATAATTCAACAAACATAATCTGACACATATGCAAGTTCCATTGCATCTCCTTCAGGCTAAGCTACAACAGAAAAGAAATTCATGTAGCCTCTATCTTTCCCTCGACTAACACTCACGCTGCAATTGGGATTTCACAGCCTTTTCCCAATGCCTTCTCCTTAAATACAACATGAAAATTAGTATGCGTAGGTACAGACAAAGTAGAGGGCTTACAAGGACAGTCACTTGCATATCCAATCCTTTTCGGGACAAGGCCTCCTGAAGGCACTGAGAAACGTCTCTACCAACCTGCAATAAATTGCGCACATGAGTTCTCATCTCACCCACCACAAGGACTGATAAATCAGTGAATCAGATAATCATTTAATCTAAGCAAAAATATCTTTCATGATCCTTAAATACTTAGTCACATGCAACTCCTTAAAAGGCATCAGTTAAAACAAGCAATCTAGACTTGAGGGGGGCAGCAATAAAACCAACCGCAATAGGAACTTGTGACTCTTTAAGACAAGTTCCTTAATTGTAAATAAGAAAGATATACGTATTACAAAGAATATACTAAACTCTTTCACACATACTTTAGGATATCGAAATGGAAAACAGTTTTACCAAACCTACAAATTGTTGCAATGACGAATGCGGATGATTTGTGAGGGACAAAGGAAAGGGAAAAAAAAGCAACAAACCGCGTCTTCGATAGAGAATCCTTTCGTCCACTTCATCAGAGTTCCTGAAGAAGAAGAAGTTTGTTTCACTGGAAATGAAAATGTGAAGCCAAGTTCTCTTCTTTCCCTTTGTGAAGGTTCAGAAATATTTTCTTCCCTTTCAACAAAATCCTTTAATGATGTCGCTATAAAATCAAAAAGCTCCTGAAAGTAGGATTGAAGAGAATAACATCAGATGTTTCAAATCCCAAAACGTATTAATTTCCAGAACTCAAAAGGCAACAATATGAAAATTCAGCTACCACGCTACTGCTTGTCATCAAATGTTGCGGAATAGGTTGCAGATCAACATCATGCTCAATGATGCACCTTTGGCCTCCCAACTTAACCCGCAGAACCCTGAAATTGGTACCACCAAGATCTAGGGCGTAATAAATCCCTTTTTCATTGCTGGAAGGAAAAAGCAGAAGTTTGGTCAGCAAATAACACCTATTACAAAAGAGGAGCTGTTTGAATTTTCAACAGTGAAATAAAAAGCTCATAAAATCAAGTACAATGGAATCCCAGATATGAAAGCAAATGTTTGGCCATAATTGAATTACCAATATCAAAGCTGAACTGAAGCAATCATGACAATCTGACCAATCAGAATCTCAAACTAAACTATTACAATTTAGAGCAACAGATAAGGCAAGAACAATTAAATTATCCTCATCTCGAGAATAAAAGAAGGCTTAATGACTTTACATTACAATATAAGTAGAAAGTATGTGATCTTCCAACCAGAAACTTTCAGTACGATAGGAGATTCATAAAGCAACTCACTTAAACAATAAGAAAGAAGTTTCCAACTAAAAATCTTTCCGTAATCTCAATGGTTACTCTCCACGTAGGAAAGGATTAGGAACGCAAAAGATCGAAAGGAAAAACATGTCGACTAACGTGTCTCAACTCTCATTAATATTACACGCCCCTGTTGGCAAGTAACAACAAGCGAACAGATAGATTGCACTAGCACATTAATGGAAATTATTTGTTTTCAGAGAATCAATTTGCCTTTGGAATAGACTAATCTAAAACAGAAAAATACAACCCTAGTGAACCCTGTCACACGGATTATTCGGTCTATGGGATGATACAGATCAGCGTATGCACATGATTCTCTACTCATAGACTATTTAACTAAAATGGCAACTCTACAAGAGAAGAAAAGGAACAGACCTCCGAAGCAGCGGATAATGAACTTCCGATGAAAGTAAAAGAAAAAGTAACACAGACGGAAAGCACATTCCAAATGTTGGTCCGCATAAAACATAAAAGATATTCAAGAACGCCACAAGCCATTTAGCATTCCTGAAATTTGCTTGAAACTAAGTCTGCCCGGAAATTAAACTATCAGAAGAAACGGAAAATATTGAATATAACAGAAATATTTAAAAATTGAATTTTTCATTCACCATTTCCAAAATAAGTTCAATGCCAACCAAGAAACGCATACTTAAACTCCACTGCAGCACACTCAAGTACAAAACCAACCACAATTCAATTAAGACATACGCCGCAGATGCATACGCATATACAGCTACACACACATACATAATAAACACTTGAGCATCTGAGCTTTACCCAGTAGGAAGGTCGTGAACATAGGTGAGAAGCATCTTAAGCTTAGACCCGCCCTCAGAGGCCAGGCCCGCGTGCATCTCAACCGCCATAGCATCAACAACCTGGCGCAGCCGCCCCACAGTGGTGGCGCATCCCTCCTCCAGCTCCTCAAGCACCCTCACCACCCTCCTCCAGCCTCTCCTCCGTCTCACACTCCTCCCTACCATCACGGCCGCCACCACGCACGCCGCCGCCGCACACCCCGCCGCCAAGGCTACCCCCACCTTCCCCATAAACAAACGCCTTTCCTTTCACAAACCTTTTTCCTGTTACTGCCTTTTCGAGTAACCGGAACCCAAATTCAATCAACCATCTCCTCCAGAAACCAAAGAGAAAGCCTTCGCTCCCAGTGATCAAAACAAGGCGGCGGTTTCAAAAATCAAACTTTCCCGCAAACTCCCGTCTAGGCACCTAAACTATGATTCCCCGTTTCCAAGTGAAAGCAACCCGAAACGGCCGCCCGAGCTTCCAAGCAGCGCCGTCCTTCGATTCTTCCCCTTTCGAAATTCTCGCTTTTTGCGAGTGTGGAGAAACGCAGAAGAGTTGCTCGAAAAAAGTTTTTAGAGAGAGAGAGGGACGGGGGTGATGGTGGGAGTGCCCCGGAAAGCGAAGTGTTGGGTACTTATAAGGAGAGAGGAAATGACGAATATAACCCTGAAGAATTGGGGAATTCCTGATTTGCTAACCTTTTCGACATGGCGAGGTGGACTCTGGTTTGACCACTTGGGAATTGGAGAAATTTTCGCAATATGGGAAAAGCCAAATGACGATTTTGCCACTGGTTTGAAATTTTGCAGTTTTAGTGAGTTGACCAGTGCTCAACTGCTGATGCTGACCTTTTCCCGTCTCGTAGAAAGCAATTGACAAAGAAAGACTGTACCATGCTTTTAATTTGGACACAATTACAATCCCTTCTTTTTAAATTTTTGTATAATTATACATAAATTTTTTATAATTGAAAAAATTATATATAGTATTTCTAATATTTATTTTCTTTTAACAAATAAATCTATAACTTGTTGATATTAAAAAAAATTGAATGAAAATTGCTATTTACCCATTATTGACTTATATCGACTTATTACAGGTCAAATAATTTTTTTCGAACTAAACTATCCTTATAACAATGAATATATACCTCCTCATATGCATTAGTGCATGCAGATGTGTGAGGGTAATTTAGTCATAAAAAAATTATATGATTTACAATAAGTCAATCGAGGGTAAAGCTTGATATTTTCTTATTTTTTTGTTAATATCAATAAAATCAGTAAATTTTAAGTAACAGAAGGGACTTATTTATTAGGCGGGAGCAAACTTCATAGGTATTAGATGTAATTTTTCAAACCACAGAGATTTACGTGTAATTACATCAAACTCAAGAAAAAGATTGTAATTATTCCTTTAATTTAAAATAAAGATAAATTATCAACAGGCTCCTTGTAATTTATCGTAATCAATAAATATTTTTTTATTATTTTAAAATTTAAATTTTTAAAAAATTAAAAATTGTTTAAAAAAACTCCTTGTGTCAGCCCATTATAGGGAGTATTTGTTATAAATTCGTTGATCCTATGAATGTATTTGTAGTTTTTTAAACAATGCAGGAATAATTCTAATTGTGATAAATTTCATAAGAGTATTATAATTTATCTTTATTAGTAAAATTTTGCATCTATTGTATTGAAATAACGTTTTATTTTTACTTGAATAAAATCATAAATTGAATATCGTATTTTATCTTTTATGTTTTTTAATGTATTATTTTTTAGGGATAATTACATTCTCCTCTCATAAAGTTTGGTGTAATTATAAATAGACCCCCAATGGTTTGAAAAATTACATCTAGCACCTATGAGGTTTGTTTTTATCCAACAAATAAGTCCCACTATTAGTCAAAAATTCACCGAATTTGCTTATATTAACAAAAAATTAAAAAAATAATCTATATTACCCACGATTAACTTATTACTAATTTTTATTGCAGGTCAAATAAATTTGTTTATAACTAAATTGCCCTTATATTTTCACGCGTTGATGCATGTGAGGAGGTATATCTCACCATTATAAGAATAGTTTAGTCGAAAAAAAATGCTTGACCTGCTATAAGTTAGTAATAAGTATATCGAGGGTATATATTAATTTTCATTCTTTATTTTTTGTTAATATTAGCAAATTCAGTGAATTTTGACTAACGAGGTGATTTATTATTAGATAGAGGCAAACTTCAAGAGTGTTAAATGTAACTTCTAAAACCACAAAAAATTTATGTGTAATTATACTAAACTTTATAGAAAAGGAGTGTAATTATCCCTATTTTTTATAATCCTCCGTAAAATTTGAATGTTTTGATGACTTTTCATATATAAGTAATAAATTCAAAGCGTTAAAAATTTAAATAAAAAAACTCACCTGTCCCAAAATGAAATGTAAATTTGAACCCAGGGACGTTTCTGTAAATTTGACAAAAATTTCCATTTCCTTGAAGCACAAAATCTATCAAATAGAACGTTTTAACACCCTACCCCCAAAGAACAGAAAAAAAACTCAACAGGGACCCATGAGGCATAAATGAAAACGAGAAGGCCAAAACCGACATTCCACATGTGAACACTTTTGCTTTCAGCCTCCACCTCGAACAAATTTATTCCACCTTTTTTAATTTTTTTTTTCGTAAAGGGAAAAAATAAATATTAGAATATTACATGGCCTTTTTCTAAAATTTAATATACCTACGGATGATTTAGTATAGTTTGAAAAATTACATCTAATATTTTTTATACTCATAATAATATTTCTATCTGATAAATAAATCACCTAATTAATAAAACTCATTGAATTTGCATATATCAACAATAAAATCGAAAGAAAATTCATAATTACCCAATTGACTTATTATTAATTTATTGTAAGTCAAACAAATAATTTTTCTGATCAAACTCCCTTTAATATATCTTTACAGATTAGTGCATATGAGGTGGTATATTTTTATCATTAATTTGATCAAAGAGTACTCATTTGGCGCGCAATAAGTCAATCAAATGGATATTTTTTCAATCTTTTGCTAATAGCAGTAATTTCAGTGAGTTTTGACGAACGGAAATATCTACTTGCTAAATGAAAACAAACGTCGAGAATATTAAAAGTAATCTTTAAACTAGCATAATTACACCACATGTATTAACACATGAAGATATATAAGGATAATTTAATTATAAAAAAATTATTTAATACATAATAATACAATTAATGGTAAATATAATTTTTTATTAATAACAATAAATTCGATAAAATTAACAAACATAAAATCTATTTATTATATGTAAGTAAATTTTAAAGTATCAGATATATTTATATGGTAGAGGTGGAAAATGGAAATGCAGAAGAGGCAAAACGGCGACGGAATAGCTGCATATTCCGCTGCATTCCCGTACATTGCGCCAGCTGTGATCCGCCAATTCCAGCTGTGCATCGAAAAAGCAATTGCATAAAATCGTACATTTCCTGTCACCACTACTAATAATTTTCCCTTTTTCTTTTTTAATTTATTATTTTTGGAACAATATAATAACTATTATTTTAATATATTTCCCATGCAAATGGAAATTATTTACTTATTCCAAAATATTATTTAATTAATATAACCTCTACATTTCAATTAAATTATTTTTTTAACTCAGTACAGAATTTTATATTACAGTCGTCTCTGCAATAATAAGAGAGTATAGACGATAAAATAATTTGAAAAATAAAGTACTTATTTTAAAAATAAAATTTTATTAAAATTATAGAATTATAAATAAATATTATATGTATTTTTTAGAAATAAAAAAGAATAACATATTGGAGTCCCAACGCAAGAAAAATGAGGACGCATTCATGCAATCTTTGCCTGGTATATGTAAGTCTGAACGAGCAAGAGGGGCCCGGGTTGTCTACAGTGAGAACAGCGACCGCACTTTCCGTGGGAATAGGAGAGCCATGCGATTGGTGGATATTTTATTGCAAAAAGACCAAATCGTTAACTCTGTGCACCAATAAAGTAGGATATTTTTTTTTTGTTACGTGATTATAATTAATGATTATTTATAATAATAATTTAATTATATATTATAATAATTAATTATGATTAAATATTATATTTTTCGTATTGTATGTGTAAATTATTGTCTTTATATTTTCTTTTTTTTAAAAAAAGAGTTTCATTCCGTTCGCTCCGCTTTAAGCACGTGCACAAATTTTTGTTATTTATTTATCTATTTATTAAATAGCAAAACTCTTAATTTTCATTCTTATAAGAAAAAAGAATAAATATTTTTGGATTCTTTGGATATAATTAATATTTATTCTAAATTTTTTGTATATCAAGATTCTGAAACTTAATTAATAAATATTTTTCCAACTGCATATTAATTATCACTAGAAGGAAATTCATTATTTTTCACATTTTAATGTTGTGGACGGAAAATCGTTGTAAACGGTTATGATTAATCATGATTAAATAAAGTCAATACAAAAAATTATCTTATCAACCATGGTAAAAAAAAATATTTGTTAGCCACACTCGAAAAAATCACGATTAATAAATATTGCGTGGTCATAATCAATAGTTATTTACTACCGCAATTTAATTTTAATTATAATAATTAGTTATGATTAAATATTATATTTTTTATAGCGTATACGATAAATTATTGTCTCCATATTTAAAAAAAAAATTACAACTCAATATTGAAAGAACTTTGACATAACTCAATGGAACTAATTAAATTAATTTATAACTAATTCTTAAAGTATATATAATAAAATAAAATATATTAATAATTATCTAACTCATCGAGTTCATGGTTTCGACTCTCATTAAACATGTGGGCATGCGACTCATTTTATATAAATTTATTGTGATGTTTTTATTTTATTTTATGTATTGTTCAAATTAATGTATTACTCAATTTATTGAGATATTAATAAGATTTAATTACGATTTTTATTTAAAAAAAGAAAACCTAAGTTGTAATAGTAGGTGTTGTTGAGCAGGATATGATTATTGTAATAATCTATATTATATATTAATGTCTACAAGAATGATGGTAATTGTAATCGATTTATTTCAATTGATAATAGTTCATAGTTCTTACTTAAAAAAAAATATTTTAAATACTTTTAAGATGTTAGATTTATTTTGAAATATTTGGATAAATAAGATTATTAAGCTTACAAAATATTAATTGTATTAATTTTATAATTAATATAATTTAAATTGAAGGAATTTACTATAATTACAAAAACACAAGAGGGAGGTTAGGTGAGCTTATAAGCTCGTAAAATTTTATTTTAAACTATTCTGAGCTCATTATTAAAAAGTTTTACAGAATATTTTTCAACATTTTATAAGTGCTAATTAAACATTTTATAAGATATATTTAAATGAGTGTGCACAATAAACAAAAAAAATTTAAAAATGAATGTTTTTTTTTAAAAAAAATTCAATAGCATAAATTCAAATATTAAAGAGAGAGAGAGAGAAGGAAGTGATGAACTTGAGAAGTTAAAAGTACATGAAAGTTGAGAGGGTGAGAAAGTTTAAACTTTAGGGGTTTACGTGTAATTATACCAAATTTTAAGAAAAGAGAGTGGAATTATCCTTATTATGTTAATTCAGCAATTCATATTCTCACTTGGCTTTTACATGTTTATGTAATTACTTCAATGAAAAATTGACATAATTGGGAATAGGGTAAATATAACTAGAGATTTAATATAATTATAAATATTTTTTATTATTTAAAAAATTATAAATACTCCTCTAAAATAAAAAATAATTGTGCAGCGCCTATATGGTGATTTGAAAATTACAACTTTACCCTGATTGAATACTTTTTCGAAAAAATGTATGGAAAATGTAAAAAAAATTGAGAGTGCGTGAAAGTAAATGATTTCATAAAGGCATATTAGTCTGTAAAATATTTTAATTTTTTAAAAAAGTATATAAAATAATAATTTATAATTTAAAAGGATATTTGGTCGGTTCACCATAAAATCTGGACAGAAACTTAATGGAAACTAACGAAGTTACAATTACAACTATAACCTCAAAAAGGGATGAATAACAATTTATCCCCTGTAATATTGAAAATGAGTACATAACCTCCCTATGAAAAAATTATAGCAATTTACCCCCCTGTATAGGGGAAGGTAAATTGCTGTATTTTAAAAAATATAGGGAGATAAATTGCTATTTATTTTTCCATAAGAAAGTAATTTGCTCATTTGCGATATCGTAAGGGGGTTGCTTGCATTTTTTTCTCCTAAAAAAGTATAATCATAATTTTGCAAAAAAAAAAAAAAAATACTTTTGTGTTTTAGTTTAACATAAGAGGATGTCAATATAATTTATTTTAATTTATATTTTAATAAATAATAAAGAAGTATCGAATTCGAGACTTAACCAAGAAAAGCGCATGTGCTGCTTTGGTCCAAACCTCAAATCCAAACAATTACACAAACAGACACGCACACACACACACACAAGAAAAAGGTTTTGTTTTATGCATCAAATTTTCTGTGGTTTTGACTCAAGAACCAGCGCATATACACAGATAAGCAATCCGAATATTCCAAACCTAACAAGAAACCCCTTCATTTTTTTTTTCTTTTTAAATTCTATATATATATATATATATATATATATAATTTTGTTGATCATTGTCTGGATCCATGCATGCAACCAATAGGAAGTTCACATGATGCCACTTGAAATTCTTGATTTCTGATAATTATGAGTGTATAATGTTTAATATGTTGGGTAGTTAGATGATTGAGCGCATGACAATTATTTATATTTTATAACTTAATCCAGTACATAAAACATATTATTGCACGGGTTAAAATAAACTTAAACTCCACAAAAGATAGTTGTACCCTCCAAAAACTGAGAAACAACAAAATAAGACAAGAATTCACGTATTTTTAATCGAGCCCTGATAATTTGAAATAATAGCCGTTGATGCTTCCACCACCCAAGGCTAGTTGAAACCGTGGATGGCTCTACACAATCCCTGATAATTGCCCCTATGTAAATACAAAAGTTGAGAATGTATGCATTAACTATACATGAGATCTAACTTTATGATCTGTACATTTGTTATCCTTAGCGAACTCTATCTTAAATATCAGAAGGTTTTAGTTAAGAATCTCATCAACAAACTTAATTCAATTATATTGGAGGTCATCCTATTTTCAATTCGAGGAGTAAAAATGGACCCCACCTGATAGGACGTCTGATATGGACCCCATCTCCAGCTTGAATAATCACATCATCTACGACTTGGACCGGAGTGTAACCTGCCTATATCTTGTCATTTCGGTTTACCAACTGTGACTGCTAAAAAGGGATTGTTGCTCATAAAGAGTGCATTTGGGGTTTAATTAGTTGGTAATTGCAGTTAATTAATAATTGGTAGGTGGAGTGGACATTATTAATTATTTCGAAATAAATGCATGAAAATGTGTTAGATTTTGTCTGTGTGACTATGAGTACAATCAATTTAGGGTGTCTTTTCACCTGAATAAATTATAGCTATTTTTTCTAAAATTTGACATAATTATAAAATACCTCTCGAATTTAATTTATTTCATTAAGTTTTTAATCAGTTTTTATGATGACATGCCCAGAGTATCTTATAATTTTATTAAATAATTTCATAAATTAATATTCCAATTGGTTATTTACTTTGCCCATTTCCAATTTTTTAAATATTTTATTTTTTAAAAAAAATAAAAATAAAGTAGTGAGTTTTTCATTATCTAAGGAATACAAAATATTTTTTTTTTCATTTGAAAGAGTATTAATAATTTTTTAAATAATAAAAAAATATTTATAATTATACCACACCTTAAAAAATAGCTTTTATTTACCCTTTCTTTAGTTGTTGATAGTTTTATTGTACCAACAGTAGGTAGGCCAACAAGCATTTGATGTCTGAATTTTGTACTCAAAAGCTTGAGTAATTGCTCGCGAGCTCAATAAATTAACGTGGAGGCTGACAATCTGCATGCATACCCTTAATTAGCGAGTTAAATGGAATTTACCTGATTGTGATGTAAGAAATAAGCAAAAAAATTTATGTGAAAAAAACAATAAATTACATTTTATGTGTTTTAAAAAATGAAGGAAATTATCCCGTTTAGATAGAAATCTTTTTTGCTTTATTTTTCAAAATACAAGGGATATTTTGTTTTTTGTTTTTTTTACAGAAAGTTTTTTTACTCGTTTTTCATATCATAGAGGTAAATTGCATTTTACACCTTAATTAGTAGGCAAATTATATAGTTGATACTGCTAATAAGATTACAAATACCTTTTGGAATTAATGGTCGTCTAACAAGTACCTTAATGAGCTGTACCATGAGGGATATTTGTCAGACAATCATTAATTTTATATGAGTATTTATAATTTTTTAAATAATAAAAGTGTATTTATAATTATGATAAATCTCAAAGAATTCCGTACTAATTTATCCTAAAAGGTATAAAGATTAGTCCACCGTAAACAGATTAAATTAGAGAAAGATGGATATGCGAACGACCAAACAGGGAATAAAAGACAGACAAAAGAGAGCATTCTACGAATTGTCAAAGAATGGTCTGAGAAAGAACATGCATGCATGTAGTGCACTCTAGGTTTAGGCCTAATTCCATGCACCTTCCTTAATAAAGTTTGGTCACAGGATCCGTTTGGCAAGCATGCATTTGCAGTACCCCCACCAACAACCACGTTTTTGTCTCGATGATAAGGTTGATGTCGCTTTTTTACAATTATTCAAGAATCGAACCCCACGGATTGGATATTTGTAAATTTAAATAGTAATTTTATATTTTTAAAAATGAGGGTGGATTAAGACAATGAAAAGCGTGATTAATATCACTATACCAGTCATACATAATCAAGAGTTGATGTCCTATGTGAGCCTCCACAACCAAGATTTCTTACCAGTAAAGTCGTGTTGTGGAACGAAATAATTGTGATTTATCAGGAGAAGTCGTTGTCAGAAACTCCACATCACAGTATATACATAGGCCAGATTGGAGATCTGTATACGTAGACATCTACATACGCATCCAGTGGATGCGATTTTACCAAGTGCCAATTTATTTTTTATCAATGGAAATCCTTTGATACGCAAGTCAAAATTCAGTCACAAAGACTAGAGATGTTGAAATGTATTAATCTATGACAGAAAATACGCATTCTGAGAGAGAAATACGAGCCACTTACTATGGAGAAAAAAACATAAGAAACTCGCAGGCCATGTATGATAATAGAGAAATGAGAAGTAGGCCGTTCGGATAAATGAGCAGTAGGCCGTTCAATACATCAATAATTCAAACCAACATATATATTCAAATAAGATAAAAAAAAATGACTATTACAAAATTAAACATAAACCTCGACCTTGCCAATCGAGTTGTCTCAACCTTTTGGTTGTGCTTTTGTTGTTTTTAAGAGGGAAAATTATTTGTTTAGCCCTTTAAGATTGACTGCTTTTAATTTTAGTCCTTTAAATTTACCCGTTTTAGCTTTAGTCTGGTAACTTTTAAAATTGATTAATTTTAGTCATTTAATCCAATTACGAACAATTTTACCTGCACAGCTTTTTAAGAGCAATTATAGTCTAATGATAAGTGGGGCGGGGAGACCATCACCCCCACCGCCTCACCTACACTAATATATATATTTGTATATCTAATGATAAATTAATATTATAAATTGATGAATTGCACACATATTTAATATATTTACACCTGTACTCTTATGCCGAAGTTAGTATCGAATTTAGGAGAAAATAATCGTAGGAGATAAAATGTAATGAGAAATCGTGATAGAGTAAGCAATTTCGTGATAGAAATCGCGCTACGAGTGCAATTCGAATGCTAAAGCAAGAAGAGAGAGTGGTTTTTCAGATTTTGGAGGGAGTCCCCGTAGAGGGATTGAAGGTGTCCCTGTTGGTGGACTAAAGGCGTCCCTGTTGAAAGACTGAAGGTGTCCCTGTTGGAGGACTGAAGAAGGCGTCCCTGTTGAGAGGTGCTGAAATGAGAATTTGAAATAAAAATAAGAATTGTATGAGTAAAATATGGCAAAAGCACAAGTTGAGAGTTGCATCAAAATAGCAAGCTAATTTTCAGCTTCTTGAAGGTATGTCTGTTGGGGGGATGCTGCCTGTATTTATAGAGAAGGAGTCCATCTTCGTAGGAACTCTATTTGTGAGTTGTAGTTTTGAAAAAGAAGGCAAAAATTTGGGGATATGGCACGATCTTATCTCCTCTTTGACTTGAGCAACAAGGCTTTAGTTGGGGGAGGACTCCTTTTAACAAGAATTCCTAGGAAAAGGGAAGCAGCTTGGAAGGTGGTTTTAAGGTCCTATAGGCCTTGTACCAAGCCTGCTGCTTGGGCTGAACTGGGCTTCCCTCTTGGGCTGAGCTTGGCGTACTGGGCTTCCCTCTTGAGTTGAACCTAGTAATTTCTCAACGGGCCGGCCTCATAATGTGGGCCTCCTACGATGTTCCGAGTCCCTTATCTTTTTTTTTTTTGGATCGTTTGGGCCTCTTTGGGCCAATATATTTTTATGCACATCAAAGAAAATTAATATAAGAGATGCGAGAGATCAAAACAAACAAAATATGAAACACAAACCTTCCACTTTTCTTTCCTCTCTCTCTAAAAGAATCTTTTATTTTATTTAATTATACAATTTTAATGTGCATAAAAATAGATTGACCAAAGAGGCCCAAACGATCCAAAAAAAAAAGAAAGAAATGAGAGGCCCGTGACATCCTAGGAGGCCCAAGTCATGAGAAACCCAAATTATGAGAGGCCCAAAAACACTTGATAGGCGGCCTCGATAGGTGCCCCATAGAAAGTTAATAAGCCGGCAGCCTTGGCGGGTACCCTCCAGAAAACAGATCGAGAAAGGGAGGAGGCTAAAAGCATCCCCTACTCGGACCATGATCAAAGCCCGACAAATATTCGGCCCAAAAAGCTTACACATATGACATCCATCTTTCCTACGTGACATCTCGTCAACAGCCATATTGGACCACATCACCCTAGGAGGATCCTCCCTAACGGCTGAGACTCCTCACAGACGAGGAAGGTGCACCCAAAGTCTTGGACGCCTTGGCAGCTTGGACTCCCAAGTGGTTAGGAGTCCCTCCCAAGTGGTTAGGAGTCCCTCCCAAGTGGTTAGGAATCTTTGCTCATGAAGAGTCTCCCCAAATTCAGAGATATGATTCAAAAACACTTCTAACAGAAGATAAGATCAAACCATGGCTTATCAAAACAGCCTTCATCCAATTTTTTCGAAAATAGAGGAAACATGTACAGTCCTATCAGAAGAGGGCACCTCCCTATAAATACAGGTTTATTCTTCCATGTTCAGGGCACTTACACACACCTTCATGAAACCCTCTAATGTATTTCACACATCTCTTACTCTCTAAATCATCTCTCTCACTCTCTAAACACTTTTTAGATATTGTTTAAACATTTTTTAAGTACTCTACAAGTACATTATCATGTATTCTTGCACTTTTTACCGATTTTATTCACCATATCTCAATTTCAAATTACATTTATTTAATTTTTTACTTTATCCATCTTAAATCCAATACTAACTTGGGTTACGGAGTGCTAATGCCTTTTTTGCAGGCCCCCCTTCAGAATTAGCATTTACTTCGACCCAAACTTTGAGCATAATACATATTAATTGGACCAATGCTTTTTTTAAACACATCAAACTTATATAATATTTTTATTGACATAATTATATTCATGAAAAAACTAGGATATATGGTAGCACTACGGTTGTATAATTAATTATTATGAAATAATTAGCTTTAGAACAAAGATATTTGAATAAAATTATGCCAAAAATTTAGATGAGTAAAGAGAGATAAAATACGATAATTTACATGGTTATAGATGTCAAAAAGTTATTTTAAGTTATTTTCTCTTAATATAAAGTTATAATAATTACTTATTTATGAAAAAAACGAATGAAATTAATTTAAACTCAGTTCATATAAATATCATAAGAATCACTTAGACACTCTTGTAATTGTCTAATAATTGTACAATTATGTGAAAAATTAATTTTTCATTCACATCGAAAAAAGAAAATGGATTGGATTTTCTATTGCAATTTTTATTGTATTTTTACAAAAATACACGTAGTCATGTGTATAACTTTTAAAAAAAATTAGTTAATTTTTTAATGTAAATAAAAGATGTAATAGCATGGGGAAAAATAAGATTTTAATTATTCGGATCCGGGTAGCAATCAAGACCGGGCTGAAATATTACCAGACCCGCCTCCAGCAGCTGGTGGAGTCTCCACTAAGGTTTGCCCACGTAGCGCGTCTCCACGGACGCCCACATCATCACTAACGATAAACTGATAACTGCAGAGGCATAGGAAAAGGAAAACACGCAGTCTCCACTGTGTGTTGTGTGTGTAGAGAGAAACATGGCGAAATTCTGCTTGCAGCTGAACGCCGGCATAGGCAGAAATCTTGCCACGGCCTTCGCGGCTGATACCGGCGAAAGGAAGAATAGCAGGAAAATTGAGAGAGTCGAGCTTCCGGAGAAAGTCAGGAATTCTAGAGTTCTGATATTAGGGGGCACCGGAAGAGTGGGAGGCTCTACTGCCCTAGCCCTGTCCAAATTCTGCCCCGATCTTCGCATAACCGTGGGTGGTCGGAACAGGTAATTTTATGTCTTTGATACTGTCCAAATTCTTGTTTCGGAATAGAGTGAATCGGGTTAAATCAATTGATGCTACCCAATTAAGGAATCTGTCTGTCTTGAAATATTCCTTTTGGCAAAATTTAAGATATTCAAGTGAAAAGTTAGCATAGAGAATTCTTAGCGCTTCTTTAGCTCGCTCTGTTACTTCTTGTGCATGATATAGATTTTGGCGTATCTTGGCGTGTCGAGGGAGACGTCACTCATTGAACACTGTTGTACCGTAACATTGTATTATTTATTTAATAAAAATTATATTTACCTAAAAAAAAAGTTAGTGTAGAGAAATATGTTTGATGGTTGATTTCTACAAAACTTGGTTTTTTTTTTTGATTGACAGGGATAAAGGCGCTGCAATGGTGACTAAATTAGGCAACAGCGCAGAGTTCTCCGAAGTTGACATCAATGATAGCAGATCACTGCAAGAAGCTTTGAAGGGTTTGTGATTCTTGTAATTGTTTCCAAGTTGTGTTCAATCTACATAAGTAGTAATTTGTACTGGTCCTTTATTTGTTAGATTAGACCGACAATACTAAGATGCATGACATTTCAGGAGTAGTAATGCTTTGATAGTTTCAACTACTTGTGAGTACTCTTATGTTTTTAGCTATGTGTAGATGTGGATCTTGTCATTCATACTGCCGGGCCGTTTCAGCAGGCTGAGAAGTGCACTGTGCTTGAAGCTGCAATTTGGAACCAGGTGAGAGAAAGGTAATGAGCATGCGTTTTTAAGTTTCGGGAAACTAATGTGATCTTGTGGACATATTGTCCTTGATTGCTGGGTTCATATCAAGATGAGAGTTGATCTTAATTGTTTCTGTTGAGCAGACTGCGTATCTTGATGTGTGCGATGATACAAGCTACGCGTGGCGTGCAAAATCATACATGAACCAAGCACTGGATGCGAATGTTCCGGCAATAACAACAGGGGGAATCTACCCAGGAGTGAGCAACGGTTCTGCTGCATTATCCTTGTAAATCTGTTGAAGCACTTAAAAACCTTACTGACAACTAGCTATTTGTGTTAGAAAATAGCAAGACGGATTGTGCAATAACAAAAAGGAAACTCAAACACAAGCAACACAAATTTTGTATTCAGAGATAAATTATAGATTATTTGTATAAATGCAATAAACGACCACTCATCAACTGTATATATTTGGGTGCCTTTAGACCATCTATAAATCTAATGGCATTTGATCCAGTTGTCAAGCATTAATCCCTTCTGCGTAATTTGTTACAGTGATGGCAGCAGAGCTGGTCCGTGCAGCCAAAAGCGAAAGCAAAGCTGAACTAGAGAGGTTAAGGTAATTGTCTTCTTTAAAATATAATCATCATCTCATTGTGATCTCTTTAATTGGATGACAGTTTATGCTGTCCTACCGTTCACCTGTATATATAGATATCTGCCTGTACATCTGAAGGGAACATGAAAAACCTCTGATGGAATGCAATAGAAGCATAGTTTATTTGCTTGCTAAGTGCGAGGGACAGAGGTCAGCGGAAACATAATAGCTAGATTCAGAGAGTTTGCAGCACCGTAGCTTGGAAGTCAAAATACTTACTAATATGCCAATTTCCTCCATTTCTTGAAATTGTTTGCAGCTTTTACTTATCCACATACTTTCTTGTTTTTAGGTTTTATTATTACACTGCTGGCTCTGGTGGCGCTGGCCCAACAATATTATCAACGAGCTTTTTACTTCTTGGGGAGGAGGTAGTTGCATATAATAAAGGTTCGCTGATGGACTATGCTCTCTTTCTCTCTCTCTTGTTGTGTGTCCACTTTTGGCCGATTGCCTTCTATTGTTGATTTTAATTGGATAGAAGGTCTGTGACAGGAGAGAAAATCAAACTGAAACCTTATAGTGGGATGCTCAACATTGATTTTGGACAAGGAATTGGAAAGCAGGATGTTTTTCTACTGTAAGTTTCTTACAATCATATCTTCTTATGCCTTTTGTTGCTAATAAATTAAACATTCTAAGCTTACTGTTCATAACGTTGTCAAATTGGACCAAGTATTTTAATAGGCCTTCACAATTAGAATTTTAGGAAAGGATGCTCTGATGCTTTTTCTTAGGATGTCCTTACATTACATTTTTAGACACTCACACATGTTTGTAGAAAAGTATTTCTGAAAAATTTCCCTAATGTATAGTTGCAGAAAACATTTCTCATTGTTACTCTAAAAGAATTTTGCTTTCAGGAATTTACCTGAGGTGAGAAGTATTCATGAGGTGCTTGGAGTACCGACTGTCAGTGCTCGGTTTGGAACTGCACCGTTCTTCTGGAACTGGGGAATGGCAGCCATGACATATTTGCTTCCGGCTGTATGTAAACTAAACATTTAATATTTCACACATCTTATTTGTGAGACATAACGTTATACACTCCTCACATTCAATATGGTCTAGAACAATAATCTTTAAGTCGCCATGCACGTTTATAATTTACTTTTTCGGAAAATAGAGAACTTCTCTCTCTCTCTCTCTCATTCATAAGAATGAAATGTTGTTTGTGTTTCAATGAGCGCTAGAACGACTGAGTAACACGACCTCTACGTTATTTGTTTATGTTACTCCATCTTGATTATGATTTTATAAGATTCGTAACATTTACAGGAAACCCTCAGAGATAGAAGTAAAGTTCAGCAATTAGTTCAATTATTTGACCCTCTAGTCAGGGCAGTTGATGGAATCATCGGAGAGAAGGTGTCAATGAGGGTATGATTTTCTGTCTTATAATATCTCATTGGAGTGTACTTGTAGGACAAAATAAATTTAAAATTATTGAAACTCTATATAATGAGATTGCTTCCGGCTTTATAATATTTTCATCGAAACAGGTTGATTTGGATTGTTCGGATGGACGGACTAGAATAGGAATATTCAGCCACAAAAGACTATCTGAGTAAGTCTTTCTCTTACTTCCACATCCTATATTCACCCAAGAATGCCATTTGCTGTAAATCAGATTCTCTGCTGAAGTTAATAAATGGAGAGGATATCGTGTTCCGTTACAATCAATGTTTTTCAGATCGGTAGGAATTTCAACAGCTGCATTTGCCGTTGCCATTCTCGAGGGAAGCACACAGCCGGGAGTGTGGTTTCCAGAAGAGGTACCCATGCTAAAACATTAAAGATCGTAAAACTATACAGTTCTTCTAGGGGTGTCAACTAATCGAGTCTAGTCAAACATGTTACTGAACAAACTTATTTGACCTTTTATCGAGTTTTAAAAATGGTATTCGAACTTGTCTCTATTGTTGCTCGAATCGAGCTTGAACAAGCTTTAATTGAGTCTAACGAGTCAACTCGAGTAGCTTGATGCTTCTACTCATTTGATCATCTTTTCACTAATTGCATCAAGCTCGGGCCAAGTTTCAAATCTCATCGAATGAAAAACGTCCTCATGCTTGGTTTATGCTCAACGAGCCAAGTCTGAACAAGCTTCAAAAACATTAACTTGGAGTAAAGGATGGAGTAGCTTGATTTATTTTTCAGCCCCTCATTCTATTCTATTTAAACTTGTTTCACACTGTGCTTGTAGCCCGAAGGTATTGCGATTGAGGCAAGGGAAACTCTTCTCAGTCGTGCTGCACAAGGAACGATCAATTTCATCATGAATAAGTAGGATTTCCTAGCAGCAAATCTAGGTCTGCTTTCGTCAGCCCACTTAACTTGGCTCTCGTTTCATTTTATAGGGCTCCATGGATGGTTGAAACAGATCCAAAAGAGATAGGTTTTGGAATTTACTCTTGAGAACATTGTCACAGACTCGTGTAAACCAAGTTGCATCAGCTGTTCAGGCCTCAACGGACCACTGTAATTCTTCTTTCCTCATAATAGTTTGCAACTTTGAATAAGTGACGAGCAAAGTTGGATCACAACAGTGCGTCGTTGTTGTGTTCAAACAGAGTTGAGCAATCCAGCTCCGAGTTGCAAGGATCCGTTCAGTCTCCACCTTATGCAGTTTCATTGCAGCTGTAATCCTTCTTGTCAGATCTGAGCATAGTTATTTTTCCAAATGTTACTGATAAATATCTTGAAATTCACTGAGCTGTGAATGTATATCAGTGGCACTTGTTTATTTATTCATAATTCTTGATTGTTTAATTTTTCTAAAAAATTACATAGGAAGATGAATATGTCAGAAATTTATAATATCTTAAGAAGATTTATTACAACTATATATAAAATCAAGAAAAAAGGGTGTTGGATTAGTTCAAAATACATGATGAAGTTTCACTCAATATTGTTTATGAATTTTGATGTGCATATTAAATTGTTAGATCCTCTTGCATCGAATCCGTAAGCATACGTTCTAAACCGCTATAATAAATCTTAATTACTCGGTATACGTAACTTACAAAGTAAGCAACGATGACAATCACATTGAAAAAGTCTATGATATAATATTTCGATGCATAAGTCGATAAGGTCATACAAGAGAAATTAATATTAGAGGTCATATGATCAGCATGAGTTCATATATACCCAACATCTAATCATTTTAATAAAATTACTCAAATTTTGACCTATTTTATAATTAATAAAAAGTTGGGGGCATTTAGAGCATTTTACGGTCTTAAGGTGATATCCGTATCAAAGTTTATAACAAATTGGAGTACCAATTTATAGAATAACTGATTGATTGGTCGTGCTAGCGAAAACAAGACTCCCCACAGTAATAAAGGAAAATTGATGGAAAAGAAAAAATTAATAACATACTAGTAATTTATACGTACTCGCATAATTCTTTAATATTATTTAAAATAAATACTATAATTCTTATTATTTAATAAAAAATATATGAAATTAATAAATTATTTTAAATTTATAAGGAAATACTGAGAAAAAATAAATGAAATTAAAAAAAATAATCACCAAATGAAGTTAAATAAATAAATTAAATATTAAAAGATACCAAAAGACCCTCTTCCTTAATAATAAAGTACAGATAGCATTGTATTCAATAAAATTATGTGTGCGAAAATTTCATACCACCGTT
The DNA here is from genome assembly GCF_026168435.1 of Sesamum indicum. Classification (NCBI taxonomy): domain Eukaryota; kingdom Viridiplantae; phylum Streptophyta; class Magnoliopsida; order Lamiales; family Pedaliaceae; genus Sesamum; species Sesamum indicum. The sequence continues at coordinate 23,737,610 of NC_142662.1, forward strand.
GCTAATAAAAACTAACCGTAAAAAGGAAAAAACATATTGAATAAAATTTAAACTATAAAAATAATTGTTTTTCATTGCTGCATTGAATTAAAGACTCTGACATGGTGAATGAATTCCAAAATTTAAAAAAAAAAAATGATCCAATTACAGTCAAATACTTATGCAAGTAACGTACATAAATATATACAAATTCAATGCCAAATTTAACGTGGATAGGGTCTTCTGACCAACAATTTTCTCCCTTTAAAATTAAAAACCATTTGAAATTAGTATTACTTAACATTGACTAAGAGGTGTTTGGCTAAATTTATTTAACATTTTTTATAATTTTATATATTTTATAATTTTAAAAATTTATAAGATGATATATCTTATTTTCATAATACAATTTTAAAGTATTTGAATAAATAAAATTATGAAACTCATAATATGTTACTAACGTCAATTTTATAAGTAATGAAATTGAAGGAGTTTGTTAAAAATTTCAAAATAAGTCGGGAACTCCTAATCTTTTTATTGAAAAAATTTATTGACCACTTTCAACAATTTATAAGCTTTTAGACATTTTGAATGTTTTGAATATATATATATATATGTATATATATATATTGTAATAGTTTACGATTCATTACATCATTCTATGCATTCAAATTCATATATTTTTTGAGCATATCAAACTTATACATACATCCACATTCGTTGAACTCAAATTCATAACTTAATTTGTTGTGAAATTTCAATGTTACCAATCAAGCAAGACATCATTAACGATTTAAAAAGTTTATAAGCTCACTGAAACACGCAAATGATACATTGTACATAATAGTATGATGGTACAAGGAATCAGGTTCTGTACAAAAGATGAAAATAGAAAAAACAAAAAACTGAATTAGAAGCTCCCTTGGAGAAGTGAACCAAAGAATATGAAATGACAACCAGAGGAATAAGGATTTTACATAGAAGCCTCAGACCTTTTCTTTGTTCTTTGCATATATGTTTCCTCAATTAGCAATTATGCATTCTTCTCTGGATAATTATATTACATCCTTAACCAATGGTATATTTATACTTTTTTAAAAAACTACACATATACCTTTTAAAAAATGCCGACATCATTTATGCAAACTACCCCTTTGCTTTTTAAAAAAATTACACATATACCCCCAAAAAACAACAACATCAACTATCCTTATCTTTTGCTCTCATGGGTGATTTTTATGATTACGCGAAAGATAGGAATGATTTATATAAAAAAACCATATACTAGGGTGTAAATGTAATTTCCCCTTCTCTTTTTGACTGTTCTACTAAGTTGCAGTGGGTGTGGTATCTTGCTTGAGGTATTAGATCCCTTTGCCCCAACATGTTTGTTTTCAACACTTACTAAAAGTAAGCATGTTTCCTTTCAGCACTGTCCCTTTCTTTACACCAAAAACATGAAGACTAAAAAACACATTTGTTGGTGCCAGACAAGTATGAAATTCTTTCCCTCAAACTTCAAATTTGTATTGCAACTCAAGTGGGGTTGTTTGTGGTGTATGTCTTGGGTGAGGTATCAGATCCTTTCAGGTTTTCTAGGGTGAAAAAGAAAAAAAAAAAAGACACTACTACTTAAATGGAATTATCAGCAGTCTTTCGATCACACATGATGATGTCAGCATGTTGCGTAGTTACTTAACTTTGCTGTGATAATGTTAAAAATTGGGAATGAGACAACTAGTTAGATCACTTATAATGTTCATGTAATAAAAGGACACTGCCAAATACTTATGACAGTTCAGACAAATGTGATGGTAGCCTTTAGTTTTATGCAAAGAGTGATGCCAAATATTTGCCTGCTTTGTGGGCAGCAGTTAGGTGAAAGAGAATAACTACAGCTCACTTTTACCTTAATCCACTCTTAGCAAGAACTTCCTACTTTTCCAAGCTTAAAGAAATGAAGATAATGTGAATCAGAATATACGTTACTTCGTTTTCAAGTCGCGTTAACTCATCGACCTGGCTTTGCCATCAGCATAGAGATTCTGTGCAGCGAGAGAAATACTTGAAAATCTTGTTGCTGTCAGCACTTGCGTAAATTGCAGATAGTTTTGATGTGCAGTTCTGATTTAGTATATGAAAAGTCCTCAAGGCCTAGATGCTAAAGGACAGTCTTTAAAGAACGGTGGAGTTTGCGTTCAAGAATGATTATTAGTGATTACTTTTGCATTGTACAGAGTTTATCAACAAGAATAAAGAAGGTATCATCATATTATCTTATTTAATTGATTTTTTATCTAGAATTCCTAGTCATACGACAGCTAGTGCATGCAGTCGAGGACTTTCAACTTTAGTGCATGCAGTCGAAGCAAACAAGGACTTTCAGCTTGATACTAAGGCAATCTCTTCATTTGATTATTGTTTCAGACTGCTTGCCACTTGTCTATCTCTTTTCTTGTATTTTTGGTATGTCAAGAGAAAATTGAAAGTTTCTTATAGTACTCCATAATCCAGGAACTATGGGAATGAATTCTTATGAACTGCATTCAGAAGAAAGAGAAATTTGATATATTTCAACTATTCACAACCTTGAAATTTGAATAGCATAGTTACAGGTTATGTTGATCTTTTGGTTTCGGCATGCAGAATGTAAATTCAGTCAGCAAGCTTCAGATCTCAGGAAATAAGAACACCTTGTTAGAGAATTGTTACTGATTTTTATCATGTCTTTTTCATTTTCCATTTGCATTTGAGAAAAATCACGTTCATTCTTGGTACTCCAGGTGATTTTAGTCTAGACGTTGTGAAACTGAAAACAAGGATGAATTGTTTTCCTTTTTGTATCTGAACTCTGAAGAGCTATCATAATATCTGAAGCATCTGACTCAGTTATCGGTCATTACATCACCATCTGCAAATATACTCTGTAAGTTAATTTTTTTGCTCGGGATTTCATCATAGTTTTATGATTGTTGTTCTGTTGCAGGTTCTCATTTTGTTTTAAAGTGATAGGCAAATCAGAAGTTGGAGGGTTACCCTTAACTCACTGATGGCCGGGGCTAGCCGTTCCCGCAAAGACACAAACAATGAGCAAAGTGAAAAACAAGAAACAGGAACTAATTCTCCCAGTAAACAAACATCAGATAGCAGCAGCAACGAGAAGACTAATGTCGGCAAAGTTCCATACCATAAACTCTTTTCTTTTGCAGACCCTGCAGATTATGCACTGATGGTCATTGGTACGATCACAGCTGTTGGAAGTGGATTCTGTTTGCCTCTTATGACTCTCTTATTTGGAGAATTAGCCAACTCTTTCGGACAGAATGCAGAAACTAAAAGAGTTGTTAATGAAGTTTCCAAGGTATTATGTATTTCAACATATATATCCATTTTAATTAAGCAATGATATTCACAACGCTAATGCATCGACGTTTTTAGGTATCTCTAAAGTATGTGTATCTTGCATTGGGGTCAGGTGTTGCAGCATCTTCCCGTAAGTATTAAGGATCAACATATTTTGTAAGTTATGAACATTGAAATTAATGAAACTCAGTCAAGAAGTATACGTTTTCCACAGAGGTGGCGTGCTGGATGATCACAGGGGAAAGGCAGGCTGCTCGGATCAGAAACTTATACCTCAGAGCTTTACTGAGGCAAGATATTGGATACTTTGATAGAGAAACAAACACTGGAGAAATTATTGAGAGGATGTCCACCGATGCTATTATAATTCAAGATGCTATGGGCCAGAAGGTAAACTCTGTGTCTGTTTTCAGTCTTGTGCATGCTCAGACTTCTTTTCTCACTGATGAAAAAATCCACAGGTAGGAAAGTTTTTACAGCTTTCCGCATCATTCCTTGGAGGGTTTGTGATAGCTTTTACCAAGGGATGGCTCCTGACAACGGTCTTGCTTTCTGCTATCCCTCTTCTTGTTATCTCTGCTGCTTCTATGAGTGTCCTTATGGCAAAGCTGACGTCAAAAGGGCAAGCTGCTTATTCAGCCGCAGCCGCTGTGGTCGAACAAACACTTGGCTCAATCAGAACTGTAATAAAAGAATTACAATATGAACATTGGAAATTCTTTGGTTTTTGATGTGGTATCTAGTCAGTTACTGGTGACTTAATTTCCATGCAGGTTGTGTCGTTCACAGGGGAGAGGCAAGCTGTTGTGAAATATGAAAAATCTCTAAGTAGAGCTTATGAAGCTGGTGTACAGGAGGGATTGGCTGCAGGGTTAGGTTCTGGAATATTTATGTTAGTTCTGTTCTCCAGTTATGCTTTGGGACTATGGTTCGGGGCAAAAATGATTATAGACAAAGGATACACGGGCGGACAGGTCTTGAATGTAGTAATGGCTGTTCTTTCTGGATCCTTGTAAGTTCTAATTTCTATTATGGGATAGTTACCTTGATACTCCCTGAGATTGATGTAACAACAGAACTACTGGATTTTGGAAAACTGCAGTTGTACCTTCTGCAATCACATTTTACATTACGAGCTCCTTCTAGACATCCAGTCTTTCAGGAAGGAATTTGTAATGTAAAATATGATTACAAGAGACACAGTGCAATTTTTTGAAACTGAAAATTGTTTGCATTATGAATAAAGCTTAGGGGATGAGGGCAACCATCCATTCTATTTTTACCACATTGTCTGGTTGTCAAGAAAATCAAGGAGAGAGCATCGCTTGTTTCTACGTCTTGAGTTCTCACTTTAGTGATAATAGATATAGATCTTTGAAATGAAATTACATGTTCATGCACATACATTAAGCAAAATCGTCTCCTGTGAACTTTCCCCTTTATAATTATGATTGGCTCTGGGGAATGATAAGCGTTTGCTTATCCGCTTTTGGCTTTTCTACTAGTTCTTTAGGCCAGGTATCTCCATGCTTGAGTGCCTTTGCAGCTGGTCAAGTTGCTGCTTTTAAGATGTTTCAGACAATATACAGAAGATCAGATATAGATCCTTATAATATGGACGGAGTGGTGTTGAACGACATCAATGGGGACGTAGAGCTGAAGGATGTGCACTTTAGTTACCCATCCAGACCAGACGAGAGAATATTCAATGGATTATCTCTCACGGTACCAAGTGGGACGATGTTAGCTTTGGTGGGACAAAGTGGAAGCGGAAAATCGACTGTCATTAATCTTGTCGAAAGGTTTTATGATCCGCAAGCTGGTGAAATTTTGATCGATGGTATTAATATCAAAGAATTTCAACTTAGGTGGATCAGAGGAAAAATCGGTCTTGTAAGCCAGGAACCGGTGTTGTTTGCTTCAAGCATCAAAGACAATATTGCTTATGGAAAGGATGGTGCAAGTCTTGAAGAGATTAAAGCTGCTGCAGAACATGCCAATGCTGCTAAATTCATAGACCAGCTGCCTCAGGTCAGACTCTAGAAGCAATTCTAGTATAATGTTAGCAGATAACTTGTGCATTCTTTTCAAAATTCTTAGAAATGTGTATCATTCAAGACAACTAAAGACTCAATAGATCCTCAATTTCTCCAATAGGTAATTAGTCTTGAGTAGGATTACCATATACATCATCAATTTTCAGTTCTCAGAAGGAAATTCTAGACAATTGTGGTCATTTTACACAGGCTTATCTGCCACAAATACATGAATTTCATGACTTCAGGGGCTAAACACAATGGTTGGAGTGAACGGAACTCAGCTGTCCGGTGGGCAAAAGCAGAGGATAGCTTTAGCTAGAGCAATTCTAAAAGATCCAAGAATTCTACTTCTTGATGAAGCTACTAGTGCTCTTGATGCAGAATCTGAAAGGACTGTACAGGAGGCACTGGACAGAGTCATGATCAGCAGAACAACAATTGTTGTAGCCCATCGATTGAGTACAGTGAAGAATGCTGATTCCGTTGCTGTTATTCATCAAGGGAAGGTCGTAGAAAAAGGTTTCTGCGATGACATAAAATAGTTGTATTCCCATAAGACTTTTGAAATTTGATTCTTATCTTGAATTATCGCGAACCTTTTAGGCATTTCTTCGAAGAACAGAAAGAATTGAAATCTCTGTTGCAACTGACCAGGTTCACATTCTGAACTGACACGAAATCCTGATGGAGCATACAGCCAGCTCGTACAATTGCAAGAGTTCAACAAACAGTCGGTTTCTGCAGTGAATGATAAAGTTGCAACAGAGCGAATCTCGTCCTTAAGGTCCATAAGTCAGGGATCATCTGGAACAGGAAACAGCAGTCGTAATTCATTCCCAACGTCAGCAGGTCTCCTAACTGCAGCCAATGTGGTGGAGAAAGCATACAGAGAATCACACACTCCACCTTCATTGCAACACAAGGTAGAGCATAAAGTATCACTTTACCGCTTGGCTTGCCTTAATAAACCGGAGACTCCAGAGTTAGTACTTGGTTCGTTAGCTGCAATGGTGAATGGTTCAATATTGCCACTCTTGGGGCTCCTACTTTCTAGCATGATTAAAGCTTTTTATGAGCCACCTCACAGGCTTCGCAAGGATTCCAAATATTGGGCATGCATGTTTGTCGTTCTTGGCATGGCCTCTCTTTTGGCCACCCCGCTTAGGACATACTTCTTCGCTGTGGCAGGTTGCAAGCTGATCAAGCGAATACGTTTGATGTGCTTTGAGAAAGTAGTTCACATGGAAATATGCTGGTTCGACAGAATTGAGAACTCTAGCAGTGCAGTAGGTTCCCGACTTTCTGCAGATGCAACGTCCGTGAGAAATCTAGTCGGAGAGTCACTTGCGATACTCGTTCAAAATATTTCAACAGCCATCGCTGGTTTGATCATTGGTTTCGGAGCAAGCTGGGAATTGTCCCTTATAATCCTGGTCATGCTTCCGCTTATTGGACTAAATGGTTATCTTCACATGAAATTTATCACTGGATTTAGTGCTGATACAAAGGTTAGCTTGGTGATGGCCTGAGGCAAATAATTAATTCTGAATGATTATGTATTTTCTATCTTTATGAATTCTTGGAATGTTTCTCCTTCATTTGAACTGACTATGCCTAAAACCTGTGCCGAATATTTTGCTTCTGTCAAAGACGTAAAAGTTTCCATCGTAGATATGCTAACCAGGTCAAATATATCATTCCACAGAAATTATATGAAGATGCAACTCAAGTTGCCAGCGATGCTGTTGGCAGTATCCGAACAGTTGCTTCCTTTTGTGCAGAAGAGAAGGTGATGGAGCTGCACCAAGAAAAATGTGAAGCTCCCCTCAGATTAGGAACCAAACAGGGTCTACTCAGTGGAGCAGGTTTTGGGATGTCGCTGTTCTTTCTATATTCAGTCTATGCAGCTGGTTACTATGCTGGTGCTCGGCTTGTTGATGCTGGAAAGATAAACTTTGGAGATGTTTTTCGTGTAAGCTTCTTAAAATGAAAATTTTGGTAAGAATAACTTTCCAGGTGGATATTTATGTTTCTTGATTGGCAGGTTTTTCTTGGTCTCAGCATGACAGCCATTGCAATATCCCAGTCGGGCGCCCTTGCACCAGACTCCGGTAAAGCCAACGCTGGAGCTGCTTCTGTTTTCGCTCTTCTTGATCAGAAATCAAGAATAGACTCTTCTGACAGCTCAGGAATGACACTAGAAAACGTTAATGGAGGTATAGTTTTCCAGCATGTCAGCTTTAGGTACCCCAGTAGGCCCGATGTTCAAATTTTCGAGGATTTGTGCTTGGCTATTAATTCAGGCAAGGTAAACAGTTTATGATCAAGAACTTGTGATCTCCTGGTTTAAGGTTTCACATAATGTTTTGGAGTTAAAGAGTACTGGTTCACTTTATCAGACTGTTGCAATTGTTGGAGAAAGTGGGAGCGGAAAGTCGACAATCATTTCCTTGTTACGACGATTTTATGATCCAGATTCAGGCCAGATCACACTAGACGGCATTGGAATCCAGAAGCTGAACTTGAAGTGGTTCAGACAGCAAATAGGCCTGGTGAGCCAGGAGCCTGTTTTGTTCAACGACACAATCTGGGCCAACATCGCGTATGGAAAGGAAGGCAATGCCAATGAGGCGGAAGTCGTAGCTGCTGCAGAGTTGGCAAATGCACACAAATTCATCAGTGGTATGCAGAAGGTGTGTGCATTCCTTCTAAAGCTCTTACCATGCAATTTTACAACAACATGGTATTATAGAAATCAACTTGCCCAAAGTATGCCACAAATGTTGTAATTCTAATGCCTACAGGGGTATGAGACAATGGTTGGTGAGAGGGGGATCCAGTTGTCTGGCGGCCAGAAGCAGCGAGTTGCAATCGCAAGAGCTATAGTTAAGGCTCCAAAGATACTACTACTCGACGAGGCCACCAGTGCTCTTGATGCCGAATCAGAGAAAGTCATTCAAGATGCTTTAGACCGAGTCGTGGTGGACAGGACCACAATCGTGGTGGCTCATCGGCTGTCCACAATCAGGAATGCTGATCTGATCGTGGTTCTGAGAAACGGAGTTGTCGCAGAGAAAGGCAGGCATGAGACTTTGATCAACAAGAAAGATGGCGTATACGCCTCTTTAGTTGCGTTGCAAGGGGATGGCGATGGTGTTTCTTCTTAGACAGTTGCTGCTGCTCTTGTTTTTCCTAATAGTACAAATGCAGTTTGTGAGGGCTGGAATAAACACTATGGTCTCAGCAATGTAATAAAGCTTAAGGAAACTTGTCCTTTTACCTCTTATGAAGCTGCTAAACTAGTCCTTACACAGTGTATCTTGATAAGCTATCCTTTCCGGTGTTTAAGATAATCCATATGGTTGGATTACGACAAATGGGCGTAATCTTTTATTACACTGGGCTTAGATTAATTAGTAACCGACATGTATTTTTCTTTTTAAATTAAAAAATATAAAAGTGAAACTACGTACAATACATGTCCGAATGTGATACTAACGTAATACCAATGTGCAATAGAAAACATTTTACCTCGATGAAATATGGGGACGGAGGAAGTTGCTTAGTTGGGCTCAGGACACAAGAAATAGTGTTTTTCACTTTTACCCCATAAGAGTTCATATTTTGTTTTGAATTGATTGGAAAGTAGGGGGACTGCGGAGAAACAATCAGCATAACAACCCTAACCTTGCTCGGATGTTTTAGATTTGAGCCATAGGCCAAGCTCATGACCACCACCCAACAGGATACAAAAATAATTAAGATTACAAATTATAAATCAAGTTATGAATTTGACATTCTCATTAATTGATTTCATAATATCATCATATTCTGATATAAAAATTCGTAAATATTACTACCCATATGAGTAGTATGAATTATGCAATCAAGACTAAGTGTTTGCGCTAATACAGACACAGATATAATATGACACGGACATGGTAACATGAAATATGTAAAAGAATTAAGACACGACAAGATACCTATACGACTATATATAATATATATTTGTATTATATATATTCTCAATTTTTCATAAAATTAAAATATGCAATATGAAAAAATATCAAGATAAAGTATAAAATAAACATGTCTTACATTTCATTTTTAACCAAATATGGTTTCAAAAAATATACATAATCCAATTCACCCAAAAAAAATATATATACATAATCAATTTATTTTAGAAATTATGCAATAAAAAAAATCTAATATTGGGTTTATATAGAGTTAAAAAATTCTAATCTGATTACAAACTCTATTCTATATAAAATTTATCTCGAAAGAGTTTTTAACCCAACGTGTATTTAGAAAACTCAAACTAGATCAACTACCCCGACACAATACCCAACGGTACAAATTAAGGGTTTTCAATCGTGTGGTTTGTTGATTCATCAGTGCCCTAATCTGCCATCCAATTATTTCCACAAACGTACAATTCATCAATAATTCAGTACCCCAAACCACATGTCCTTCATTCATAAATCTCATCACACCAACATATAAATTGTTGCCCAAATAATATGTCCCACACTTTCACCCATAATGCCGGCTACCACCACTTTTATGCATGATTTTAGCTGCTGTCCAGTTCAAATATTCATGATTCACGTTTTCTTTTCTTTTTTTAATTGAATTCATCATTCTTCACATAAAATTTCGTATCTACAAAGAATAACTTACAAGATAAAAAATAATATGAAAAGATAAATTTTATACAAATTTAAATTTAAAAGTGTTATAATCTCTATGAACGTAGACAATCACTTGATTGTTCGCTCCAAATGTCGATCTAAGGGCTTGAAAACGTATTTTTCGATGTGATGTATCAGAATTTGTAGAGCAAATTATGTGTTGCTTTGAGATTTAGTGTCAAGGGTCGACGGATTTGATGGGAAGGAAGACGTAGAACTTTCACGATTGCAGAGATTTATCGTGGCAGAGAGATGTTGGACTTGAGTCCTTTGTTTTGATTTGTGTGATGACTTGGTGTTGTGTTGTATGTCGTGTTATTTTAATGTGGAATGTAATGACTTGTATGGTAGAGGGTCTTTTTTATATGTGTGGGCACACTTTGACTTGCAGCTTATGCTCACTTGTGTTGGGACCGAAAACTGTAGGTTTTGATATGGACCAATCAGCTAACTAATTGTATTTGAACATGTTTTGATCTAATTAACCAATTTAAACTAAAAAAATGCATAAGGCTTACGGATTTATATTCTTAAAAATATAAAAAAAACATAAATTTATTATGACACCTTTAATTCTGAAACTCTATTATTAGTCCATTTATTTTGACTTTAATTGATAATTTATTTTAAAATATTTTAGTATCAGCAATTATAATATTATAAATTTCAAGCAATAACTATACTTATCTACATATCATTATCACCATATATTAATATTTATAACAATCAATAATCACTATGAAAAAAAAAAATACATCCAAGAAAGATCAAACGTCAATTTTAATATTATCATTAATTATATATATTTATGATAAGAACTTTGATTTTATCATAATAATAAATTTCATAATCTTAATAATAACTATTATGTTGCAAAAAATGCTATTAACAAAAATTAGGGACAAAAAGTTGTGCATAAAGTTTTCAATATCACTAAACATAATTAGTGACACATATATAGTAAATACCTAGTGACAAATAATTATTATCGCTGTAAATGCGTCACTAATTATAGTGATGACTTTGTGCATGATTTTGGTAATTGTATAGTGATGGAATTTATAAAACTATTGTCACTTAATATATATTTTTAGTGATAATTTTAAATTATTATTCGATATTTTGTTACTAATATTAATTATATTTTGTTATAGTAAATTACTATTGCAGTAAATTAATATTTAGACATAAATGAAAGTTAAATCCATGATCTCATAATTATGGAGCCTCAACTTTATTAAGTAAGTCAGATGTAATTAAAAATTATTAATAAGAAAATAACTTATCTAATATAGTCGTATAATTACGTAAAGTAAAGCAATATTCAATGAAATTTAAACCCATATCTTTATAATCACGAAGTCTTAATTTTACCAATTAAATTAGATTGTATCCGCTCCTTCGATGCAGCTTTATTATATTTTTCACAATTATGCAGGTGATAAATACCAAAATATAAATCCCATGCACATTTATTAAAACTTTCTCTTGAAAAAATATATTCTAATATTTCTAAATCAATGAACATACCATCACTCTAACATTTTATAGGTAATAGATCAATATCCTAAAATTAATTAACAAATTCAAAATAAATAAATAATATACAATTAGTAAAAATAAATTAAATTTCCGTATTAGTAACACTCAAAATTACAATTTTTCTCGTGTAAACCTCCAAGGTGAGCACGGTCAGTTGTCACATTTATTACCACTCGTACGTCCATATTATTGCAATTAATCAATCGTATTTTTCGCATTAATACTCACATGATGACAAGGCTCTTCATCATCACGGATAATGCAATGCAGACGTACCAAATACAAAAATATCAAACCTTAAATTCAATTTTTTTTCCTGATTAATTAGGTTGATTAACAATAATTAAGATGTCATTTTCCTAGTCATTCATTAATAATGGGAGAAATGACATTTGTCATCCCGTAATTTAGGCCCTTTATACTTTTGGTTCAATTGATTACGTAATTCTAACTTTTTATTTCACAACTTTTAAAATGTAATATTTTTGGTGTCATGTTATCTTTTTTTTAAATATTTAACGGAAATGGCCACGTGATTGTTAAGTAAATAGGATGAAAAGTGAGAATTTTATTACCAATGGATGAAAAGTATAAAAGCTCTAATGACAATGTGTTAAACATATGGCATTTTCCGTTAAAATAAGATTGTCATAGGATTAAAAATGCTTTTTAGAAGTGACGGAACTTAAAGTGAAAATCTCATAACTAATTGGATAAAAAATGAAAAGAGCCTTACGTTGCGGGATCAAAAGTATTATTTCCCCATATATAAGCAAATGAGAAGTAGATTGAGGTCTACTTTGTTTCTTTATCTCATTTGAATGTATTTATTAATTTGAATTATGGATGTATTGAACTAGCCATTATATTTGAATATACTAACCGTTATGGTACGCAATCTCTGCGTGCATATAATAAATAATTATTTATATTTTAAAATATAATACGAATAAAAATAAAATATACAAACCAAAACATCACATTTAGATAAATAAATAAATAAAATAAAACTAATTTGGAGATGTTATCTACATAAAAAAAAAATAGTTTGAGTAAAATTTTCATGTTAGTATAAATAGATAATACAAATTATATAGATGAGGAGAAGAATTTGAGTAGATGTGGTTGAAAATACATAAGAACATTTTTGGTAATTTAAAAGTTTGTTGTCACGGTGTAAGTAATCGCTATTTGTGAGTGAAAATAGAGTTTTCTTTTTATAATAGTCGTCATGGCACACCGTCCCTGCGTGCATATAATAAATAATATTTTACGTTTTAAGATATATTATTAATGAGGAAATATGTATAAACCAATACATGTATTTTTTAAAAGGGAAGAAAGAAAGCAAAGAAAACCAACTTAAGAGTATTATTGGCATAACAATAAAATTGGTGTTGCACTGTCATAATCGTCATTTGTGAGAGGAAAAAAAAAAAGGCTTTTTTTATATAATATAGATATAGATTAAATGATTGAATTGCGTAGTTTAAAAAGGAAAACAAAAGAAGGGAAAAATGCATTTTGCCCTCTGTGTTTTGTGCCCCCTTCTGTTTTGTAAAACTTAGCAAAAAATTCTCATTCTGTTAACAATTGACCAGAAGTTGCATGAACGCACGGGTGGTGCGCTTGGTTGTTTGTTTATGTCATTTTGGTCAATATTTTAAGTCATTTTGGACAGAAATGCCCTCTATATGTCTACATAATAGAATAAGATTTTTTTGACTTGTTTCGTGTATATTTTTTTGCCATTAGACTAAAATATTAAATAAATTATATTTAAATTTATTACATTATAAAAATTATATCTTATTATTTTTTATTTAAAAAAAATTAGAATACCAAAAAGATACATATTTAAATACATTATTTTTTTATTTCAAAATTTCTTTAAAATATAATTGATAAATATAGAATACCAAAAAAATAAAAATGTACTAAATCTTATAAAAAATCATTTTAATATACTAAATTTCATTTTTCAAATTTAGGTTAAATATTTTTAATGGGTGTATTTAAAAGAAAAATGAATATTTTAAATAATGTACTAAATTTTATAAAAAAAAATATTTTATGTACTAATTATAATACTAACTATAATTAATAATTAAGTCAATTAAAATGCATTTTTGCCCCCTTTTCCACCGAAAACTTTTCTCTAAGTTTTCAGCGTCGTCCCGACAAGTCTTCAACTGTCAGTAGTACTATTCGAATTCTCTTTTCAAAAAAAAAATTATATTTTCAATTTGAATTTTCGTCAATTGAAGAGATTGGCTCAAACCACAATGGTCGAATTCATTTATCCTGGATTCAAAATGGATACGATACGTCCACCCTTTCAAAACTATCACATAACTGGGAGAGTGGACCTTAAACTACAACACGTACGCCAAAAAAAAAAAAAGAAGAAGAAGAAGAAATGAATTGATTAGCCCCGACAGGTTCGATAAAGAAGGTAGTGAAGACATGTCGTGAAACAGGAAATACAGAAAATGACTTATTGGGCATTAAATGTCATTTATGTTTTTAATACTGCAACAAATACCTTAAATGCTTTGAAAATATAAAAACCCAATTTTTCTAATTTACGAGGTTAACAACATCAACAAAATTACATCACTCCATTAATCTTTACTATAAAAAAAATACATAATATTAATGATTATTTTAAAATTATCGATAAAGATATATTTAGAATGAAGATAGTTTTAATCTTGTTGCTATATAATTATTAATAACGAAGATTGTGTTTATAATTGTCATTGTAAATAATTAAAAATACATCCAACATAAAATATAATAAGTTGATAATAATAAATAATTACTAATACTAAATTGTCATTATATATTACTTATTATTTCTAACGACAACTTAACATGTAATTTTTTTACAATTAAATTTTTCGTTGCTAATCCTCAAAAAGAAAAAGGAAAAAAATTCAATGCATTGAGTGGTGTGTCCATAATTTAATACATTATTGTTAATACGCTTTAGAAGAAAAATAATAATTTTTTCTAAAAAGTAGTTGAAAAAATAAAATAGGTTGCTAAAAATTACTTTTCTCCCCTTTACTATTTCTTTGTAGAAAACAATTTTTTCTTTATAATTGCAGCTTTATTGCTGTAAATCTATTACCATACATATATTATATTGTGCCCGCGTTTGTATCCTAAAATATTAAGAAGTTGTTGGTTTTCGTATTGTATCGTGTCCGTGTTGAATTTTGTGTATGTAAATTATAGTTAGACATACAATGTGATTAATTATAGAAAAAGAAGGTTATATATATATATATATATATATTATTTTCCCAAGGTAACGGATCAAGGCAAGGCAAGAAACAAAGCACGTAATAGCATTATAAAAATAATTAATTAGATAAATTCACACATGAAAGTCTAAATGTAATACGATGATGATGCACATGACATGACACCAAGAGAGAGAGAGATATAGGAGACAGAAAAACAAGAGGATCGATCCTCAGAGATAAGCCACAAACTTCAAGGCAACAAAAAACAATCAAACAACCTCTTCTAACTTGTGTTTATTAATAAATAATTACGGAAATGCTGTCCAAAATATCCATAATGTTGGTGAAGGGGACAGATTTATGAAAGAAGAGAAGTGAAGACTGTGAAGTGAAGCACATGAGGTGAGGGTGAGAGAGTGATGAATTAGCTGCTGAATATTAAAAAGAGGAAAGAACAGAGGAAAAAGAGCAGCAGAACCAATAAAAAGAAAAGGCCAAACACATGTGGATGAGTAAGTGTCAGCAGCCCCCCATGTGAGTGTGTGGACTGAAAGTGAAAGCACTGTATGTGTGTGTGTAATGGAGGTACCCATTCAACTGCTGTCAGCACCCATGTGCCTCCCCCCTCCCCCCACCCCATCTCAAAAGAAATCGAAGTATGCGACAAAGGGACTCTCCTAAAGTAGACTTTAATCATCATAGCACCATAAAACACCACCCTTTTTCTTTTCTCAAACTTCTCTTTTTCTTGTTTATACAGTGTGTGTGTGTGTAATTGCAACTTTACTTTTTACTGGTTTCGTGATGTGATATGCGATGATCATTCAGCACTCAAGGCTCTTTCACAGCATCATCCATGAAAATCCTGCTTTTTTTTTACCATCCATGCATTTCTCACCCTTTTGGGATTCTGTAACTTTTGCCTTTTGATCTTTTTTGTTGGGGGGTTGGGGGGTTGTGAAAGATAAGAAGAGAAGAGAGGTAAAATTTCTATTCTATAATAGTAAGAGTTAATATAGTAGGTTTTCTTTGTTATATGATGTTTGTGTTCTACTGTGGTCCAGCACAAATAACTACAGAGAGGGTACAAAATGAACAAAGAGAGAGAGACCCCACTCTCATAAATCAGTTCATCTGTCCTTTGCCCATGCATTATGTATTTGTTGTAACTTCTAGTAGTAGTAGTAGTAGTAGTATGGTATTGGTGATGACAATAGTCCTCATGAGATTTTTCCTTACACATCTTTTGCTTCTGTTGTTGTGGGTATGGTTTGGCTATACAGCTACATGACCTTTTTTACTTCCTTGTATATGCTAACTCAAACTTTCTGCATCAACCACAATGTAAAAGGGCAAAGCATCAAAAACCAAGAATCTTGAGCAAGAACTTTGTGATAAAAGCATTATACTCTTCAAGAAGACTAGTGGTCTTACCAAGCTATGTTAATTCCTGCTTGCTAGCCATTATCAGCTCTGACGCCCTACATTTCGATGGCTTCTTGCCCAGAAGAAAACCTGGATGTTGTCAATATATATCTAAGTTCTTTAGGTGTAACTTAGCAAAGGATATCGAGTGAAAGCAGCATTATAATACCTTGGCATTTGAACGTAACATGATTTGAGAGAAGCCATGCTGAGGGGAGAACTGCAGGGCGGCCCAGGGGTGGTGTTGTTAGAGGATTTGATTGTTACAGGTGTGCGATCATCAGCTGATGCTGAAGTTTGGGAGAAAACAGTGTGATGTTCAGCAGCTGATTTTGTAGGAGAAGCAAAGAGATTATCAGGAAGGATATGCTCCAAGCTGCTTTCATGTCCAACAGAACAAATATACAATCAGGAGGCCAGATACGGATCAAACTGGTTAAGTATAATTCAGGAAACCAGTCAAAATTCCTGGAAGAAGAGTTGTATTTTCCCTTTAGCCATTTATAGATTTTTTGGCAAGGAAATGGATAAGCAAAGTCTAGAATTTCCTCCGAAGCGTAATCCCATACCTTTCAGGGAGATCAGAGTCATCACCATGAACATTCTGCTGCTTATTCCCACCAACAACGTTGTCAGTAGAAGACTCAGTTCCTTCCGGCACCAACTTCTGATCTGCAGCAGCAACTTGAGACTTAGCTGCTTCCTGGTTACCATCAAACTCTGCAATAAAATCAGTAAAAGAAAGAATAAGAACCAAAAATGAAAGAAAGCTATTTATTGGAATTCCAATTTAAGGTATAACACTCTAGGTCTCTATGTTCTGGAAAAGTAAAGCAAAGGTGATCTTCTGAGCTAACCTTCTGAATTTTCTTGGTTAATTGCATCAGAAGCAGCAACAAAATTTTGATTCATCAATAACTGAGACTGTCTTGGGGAGGAAATTGAAATGCCCGCCCGCAAGCTTGGAAGAAAATGATGATTATTATGCTGATTTTTCAGGTCCATTAGTTGTAAATTCATCATCCTTCGACCTTGAAGTTCAATAGCATGCTGTAACTCTGCCTCCTGTTCCAATTTTCTTCTGAGCATCATCTCTTGTGTACTGAACAACATTCTAGATCCTGGATAAAAGACAAGGAGATTCAGCTAATAAACTCATAAATTCACTTGATTCTTTGAGTTAATTAAGCTTACCAAAGGGGAGATCGATGTTATGATCTCTAGAATCAATTCCCGAAGGGCTTAAGCAAGCTGAAAACTCCCCTCTCTCCAAGTGTTGTTGCTGCTGCTGTTGTTTCCTACAATAGTTCAACAACAATAGTATTGCAATTAGCAGGAGAAAAATCAGCAAACATCACAACTGACCAATATAAAGAGTGCACATAGTACTTGTCTGGGATTTTTCCTTTCTCCTTGTAAGGTTTGACAAGCACACGAGAATCACACACAAAATGAGGGTTTCCTTTTGCAAGAATCAGCTTAACAGTCTCGGCGTAGACGAATGTCACAAACCCAAACATTCGCTTCTGCTGATAAGGGATCCTAACATCTTGCACTGGTCCGAACATACTTCAAACCAGGTTAACAAAAGCATTGTCAGTGCATATCGGAGTAGCAATTTCAGTGTCGAAGTTTGAATGAACTTCTGATCAATTACCTAAAATAATTGGATACATCCTCTTCCTTGAATGTACTGTCAGCTGGAAACGTCAAGTAAATCTGTCGGGAGCTCGAATTCACACCACCCATCAAACCCATTGACGAAAAGTCACTCCTGCATGTTGATAAATTTTAAATTTGCGAAATTCATCACCCAATACCCATCATTGATACAGCAAACCTCATGATCTAAGAATGCACCAGATCGCAGATAAGATATCACATAGAACCAATCAAGACCCAATGATGCTAAGACAATCACAACCCGAGTACCAACATAATAATCGGAACGGAGAAGAAAAAACCCAATCTAAATGGTTGAAAATAACAATATACACTACCTTCCTCTGCTCATCACACGATGATATGGTGTGGATGTAAAAAAATTACAACGAACACATAAATTAAAGAACACATCGCGAATGAAGAAACATCATCACAGAATTACTGCTTCCCAACCAGCATAAATCACAAACCCATAATTGTAAACCAAGAACGACAAATAAGAGCAGAAACACGCACAAAGGTCATTTCCGTAATACAATTGCAGATAATAGTACACATGCATAATGCCACAGCTCACAAGAAACAAGAAAATTATGCAAAAACAGAAAAAAGAAAAGAAAAAGAAAAAGAAATGCCCAGAATTCCTTTTACCGAAAAGCTCTAAACTTTATATACTTCCAGGAACAGTTAAACTTTACATAAAGTAAAAAGTAAAAGGTAATTCCCCAAAAAGAATTACCTCGGATGCTCATTCAGTAAATCCATGTTCTTGTTGTAAGCAAAAGGATGGTGACCTCCGTAAGCCATAAGTGCAAACCTCTGCTGCTGAAGAGCTTTCACTCTCAACAACTCATCAAATCCAGAAGAATTCTTGCTTGGAGACCCCACCTCAACTGCTTCACCACCTCCAATTTCACTGTGCAAGAACTTGCAAGCACTCCCATTCTTGCAAAAACCCCTTGCGAAATACATGCAAGGCCTCCACCCAAATCCACTCCCATTACTACCTCCTTCCTCAAGATTAGACAGAAATGCAGCATCATTCACTGAACAGCTCCGCCTGTGAAATGGGTGGTGGGGGTGGGGGGAGGAGAGGCTGCTGTTCACATCCTCGCCATAAGGGAAAACCAGAGAATCACTTCTCCCACTTGGACTCATTATTGGATCCACCATGGAGTCATCAAAAAAGGACAGCTGATCTTGAACTTGAGGGTGCCCACCACCACGACCACCACTCAAGAACTCATTTCCAAACTCATTGCCGCCATAAAAGCTCAAGCCTGATGAACCTGAACCGTTGTTACTACTACTATTAGCACCAGCACTAGAACCATTGAGTGCAGCAGCATAAGAGAAAGGTCTCGGACTGCTTCTTTGGAAAGCAGCAGCAGGTGAAGATGGGTTGCTCAAATGGAACCCATTATTTGGTATCAAGATTCTTGGTGAACTTTGAGGAAAAGGGTTGTTTGTTCTCATGGGATTTGAGAGAGGGGTTGAAGGGTTTGAAGAAGGGCTACTCGAAGCAAGCCCCAAACAGGCCTTAGCTTGGTTGATGTAAGACAGCAAAAGGGCTTCAGGGCCAAAGGCTAACCTTATCATCTCCTTCTCCCCTTGGTCTTGTATCAGTATATAACCCATGATTTTTGAAGCGTTCTCCGGATCCAAAGCTTGGATCCTTGACATCACTGCTTTAGTAGCCTCGTATGTATCCATGGGAGACGGTTTTTCTTGGTCTTTCACTTGTAAATTTCGATGATTTTCTCAAGACGGGGTGTTGACAAGTAGAGTAGTAAAATCCAGTATGACTTCCACTGCCACGAGGGGCTCTCTTTTTCCCCTCTCACAAGTGAGAAATGAGAGAGAAACAAGAACACAGGGTGAGGGTTTTTAAGTAGTTTGTAAAAGAGTGACCTTTTGAGAGAGAGAGAGAGAGAGAGGAGATGGTGTGGTGATTCTTGGAGGGGTGTGTTAAATTTGGGGAATTATTATTAGGAAGGGAAGGTGGCTAAGATTTATCCATGTTGTAAAAGGTAATGATGAGTTGGTGCTTATATTTGGGTAATTATTACATTCCTTTGAAAATAAGGGGCGGAGGGGGAAACCAACAAATCTTTTTTATTACTATTTTTTTTTAAAATAAAATGGGTGATCTTAAATACAGTCAACATGAGTCGGGCAGGACGTTATTCGCAAAATATAGAATCCAGTCAACATGAGACACTGCTATCCGCATAATGTAAATCATAAATTACTTACTATATACAAATCACTCATTAGAACGCTCTTTATATCGCCACAAGAAATTAAATTCGTAATTATCTAATTAAAATTAGTCAACATGAATCAGACAGCACATTGTTATCCGCATAATGCACATCATAAATTGCTTGCTAGCTACTTATATAAATTACTAGTTAAAATCGTTTGTATATCAACAGAAGAAATGAACCCATAATTATCTAATGAAAAATAATCCCTTCTTATGGATTGAATCAACAAATATTGATATATATAAGAGAACAATCTGACCATTAAGCAAAGGAGGAAAAAATGGCTTTTGGATTGTGTATTTTTTTCCAGTTGTTCCAATGTCTGGCATTTCTGCTGCCCTTTTCCTTTCCCTACTTTATGAGCAGCAATAAGAGGTGGAGCAGTTCATTTTTGCAGGAGAATGGTCAAAGCCAAGAGTGCCCAACAGGGCTGCATGAGGCTGGGGGGTAGATGGGGTAGGTGGCGCTGGACGAGAACATAGTTAAAATAAAAATTAAGAAAATAATTTTATTTTCACCTCCAACCTGTGATCTATTTCACTCATATTAGGCTCGCTCCTCATATTTTGGTGATGTTAGGACGAGTAAGAAAAAAGAGGCCTCCTAACCAATAGTTGATTTATCATTATAAATTTTTTTATTATAATTTTAATTGATCGATGTCTTAATAAATAATATGTCATATATCAAAAAATAAATAAATAAATAAGCACAAGAAAGTAGCAATATGATAGCGCCTAAATAATATTACTAGTTCAACTTACAGACTTTGATAGCCTTAAGTCAAGTAGAAATAGTACCATCCAAGTAAAAGCTCCAACACCCAATATAATTGTGGTGGAGAAGAAAATCGAACCTCGAAACGCTATATAATGAACGTATGTTACCTGCAAAAAAGACAAGGTAAAAGAAAAGTTATAATTCATTTCTAACAAAAATCTCAAGAAAAGAAAAATGCAGTCAGTATATAATAATTCTTCTTCAATTTTTCCAATTCTTGTTAAAATAGGCAATGACTTTGTTCATTCTCAATTGACTTAATATGTAGCACCCTCAAACTACAATACGATATAAATAAATCATTTCAAAATTTTCATTTTTCTTTTTAATAAATATAATATTTTCAAATACAATTTTGGTGTGCATAAAAATAGGTTGGCCCAAACAGACCCAAAAGATCCAAAAAGAAGAAAGAAACAAGAGGCTCGTAACATTTTAGTCCTTGACGAGTGCCCCCTAAAAAGCAGACAAGCGTGTGGCCTTGGCAGGTGCCCCCTATAAAGCAAACAAGCGAGCGGCCTTGGCGGGTGCCCCCCAAAAAACAGATAGGTTAGTGGCCTTGGCAGGTGTCCTAGAAAACAGATTGGTAAAGGAAGGAAGTTGAAGTCATTCCCGTTTCATTTGGCCATTTATAGATCTAAAGTCCAAGTCAAGCCCACCAATCGATGATGAGAACCGCCCATTAAAAAATTATCAGGTCGGTCCAAGAGGGAAGCCCAATACATTAAAAAAAAATTATTCATACATGTAAATTAAAAATAATAATCATTTTCATAGGAAAAGTTCTGAAAAAGAAACTTAAACATGAATTCAACAATAAATCAATATACCATCTAAAATCTATAACATAAAGTTTAAAAATCGATCCAAATTTCAAATTTACTGAAATATAGAAAATTGTATACAATATACTAAAAACATTATGTATGGATAGTAACATAGTTTATCTAGCATAAATATAGTATTAATATAGATACAAATATGAATACAAAATTGTTGGATTTATACTACATAAATAATTAATATAAATATAAATATAAATACTCGCTTTCAAATTGGTGAAAAACAGATTTGTTGATGAATATGTCTAATTCCTTCATATCTGACTAAATATATGGTTGCATTTGGTGGATTTTCAATTAAAAATAATTTTAACATAAAATTCATTTAGAAACTAACATGAGAGTAATCATTACCACAAATATATATATATATATATATGCTATAATCAATTAAGGAAATTATTAATATTGCACTTACCATTAATATTTACTTATCAATTAAGTATTTCTACAATTAAATAAATTTTAAATTCTAAAAATTCACTATTTGGTCAAAACTGAAGGATTTTGGGTCAAAAAACCCCTTCAAATATATTACAACGGGCTCTTTTAATATTTGTTATAATTATAAATATATATTCATTATTTAAAATATTATAAACGCCTATGGAATTAACGGTCTTCTAACAATTATTCCCTTATAATGAGTTGTTCTATCATGAGAGGGTATTTGTTAGGCATCCATTAATTTTAAGAGATATTTATATTTTTTCAAAGAAAAAAAAGTATTTATAATTATGAAAAATTTTAGAGAAATTTATTGTAATTTACCTTATTTATTTAACTTTCTTTCTCCCCAAAAATATGAAAAGTAGTCATTAATTTCGAGCAACAAAACTCTTAAAACAAAATTGTTCTTAATTTTATACATTCTAGCCAATTAGGTTTAGCTCAATTGGTGAAATTAAGGGCACATGATCTTAGAGATCATGGATTTCAAAAAAAGAATTTATACGTTCTAGAAATAATGCAATACTAAGACCTAAAATTATATAAAATAATATATATATATATATATATTGAGGCAATCCAAATAAGCGTTCAGTAAGTGCATATTTGAATGACCTTTTTTCAGTAAAAAAGAATCTTAAATGTTAAATAAGTTTTTTTAATTGGAAGAACAACTTTAAATAAATTTACAAATGTTTATATTAATCCAAAAAACTAATTAGAATTTATTCCAATATATTATTATTTATGTTATTTAAATTTTGATAAATGTACAATAATTTATCGTGGTCCAAGAGACATATTGATTTTTTTAAAATTATTAGTAACATATTCAAATTTATTTTATATCTATTAATATTTTTTATAGTTGATTGTTATCATACTTATTTTTCAGTATTTTATCATTTTTTATACTTTGAAATTTTAATTATGTATTTTATTATTTTTTAAAATAAATAATTCCCTCGACCTAGGCACAGGTATGTATACTATATATTCTATTTTTGTAGAATTCTCTAAAAATATTTCTACAAAAAATGTATATTCTAAAATATTAAAATATTCTCTTGGCAAAAATTTCAAAATTAAATAATACCCATAATGAATTTTTGCAACTATTTTCATATATCCTTCCTATATAATTCCATCTCCAACGAAAACTATATTTCTTTCCCTCTACCTACCATACATTAAATTACTTTCATTATTGCAATATTAAATAAAATAAATAAATTAAATGTCATCTATCAATAACCATCATAAAATTGTACCTCATCCCATGATTTAATACCACTAATAGCAAATCAACTCCGTGATACATGATTCCAAATTTTATATTATTCTAAAATGCACCGCCAATTACATTGACACTTTTTTTTTTTTTAAATATAAGTTTCATTAATAAAACAAAATCGTACTGTACAACAGTACTCAATTGGTGATTTCTCCCTCGACAAGCCAAGGGATACACCATAATTTACACGAACTAACAGAACGAGATAAATTAACACTAATAATCATCTGTCTAATATCTTCCACAATAATGGTGGCTATGATGCTCGATGGTCACTCCTTATGCTCTAAGCGTCTCAAATTTCGTTCCCTCAAAATGTGGTAAATACAAGCAGCAGGGAGTGCACGATAAGCCAAGTTAATGATATGTTTTCCTCTCCATTTCCTTGCAGCCTACTCAACATCCCGTGGCCACTCTCCACTTACATTGACACTTCTTGAGATTAAGTCATAATATATGTATATTCTTAGTCTTTTATAAAATTATAAATACGCCCTTAAGGTTATAGTTGTAAATTACAAATATATCCACTATTTAGAGACGAAACTTACACAAACACCTCTCAGGGGATATAGCTGTAATTTTGTGAAAGATAGTAGATATTTGTGTATTTTACCCTAACTTTAGAAAATATCAATATAATTTATCCTATAATATGATCAAATATAAATTTTTAGAATAAAAATTCTCTCAATTCACATTCATTCTCAAACGAGAACCACAAAGGTAGGTATATGTCTTTTTTTGTAAAATATATATATATATATTAAACGCATGATTTAGGCACTTTAATCATTCAGCCATAAATGTTTAGCAAGGATCCTCGTACATGGTGAATAACCAAATTTTAATTGAAATAAAATTTTTCGTTGATTTGAAATTATTAATATACTGAATTAATATTGTAAATTTAAATATGTTAAATAATATAATGAGTCGTATTCTATAAAAAGAAAAGGAAAATAATTAGGACGTGCTTCGATGGATTTTTATATGCCTACTTGGCTTTATTTGAAAATTTCTCATCAACATCAAATTTTATCTGCCAGAGTTTAAATGAACTTGAAGAATCAATAAAGTCTTAGGATAATAAATCAATAAAAATGAATATAAAAATAAAAATAAAAATTATTGCAAAAAATCCTTCCAGACGAGCTGAGTAAACCCTGCCCGCTTTGCTTAATGGCCTATAACCCATGACCCATCTTTAGGGGTGGGGAGCCCAAATTGATGTGTCGGCGAAGGATTTTAAGTTTGTCACTTACATAGAAAGTTAACATAACTACATTGTTCTTTAATTAATCTAAAATATCTCAAGTACTAACTTCTAATTTCTAATTTCTACACAATAAATTTCGATTAAAATTTTATATTTAAATCTCGATTTGAGTTTTTATTTTTGTCGATTTTGGAATGTAGTGTAGTGTGTACTCGATCAACGTCTTATTACGCGATGTATTGTTCCCTCTGATTTTGTACAAGGCTCATAATTTTATTTTGAAAATATCCCTTACTAGCTAGAGTAGACCATAGGGTTCATAAACTACTCAAACTCCCATCTGCAAGTAATATGATACATTTGTCTACATCATTAATCCTTCAAATAATGGGATTAGGAGGGGAAAATGTTCTCAGATGTAAGGCCAAATTGTGTAGCTTGATTTGATCGGTTTATCATTGTGCGAGATATTGTCTGCTCTAGTCTCATATGAACTTCATATTTTTGTCGTAATAATGCGCATCTCTAGGAAAACGAGGTATCGGGATTTATAAACTACTCAAGTTTATTGTTTGCAACTTATATGTGATGCTTGCCTATATCATCATAGTATTCCTTAAATTAGACTCGGCCGTTAAATAACTCGAACTTTACAAAAACTTTAGTCGAGTCAAGCACACGTCAAGACTGAGCATTTTGATACTTGTCTGACATACATCAATTTTTATTAATGGAGTCGAATATTTACTGGACTTTAAATCTTAATAAATCAAAAGACAGAAATAAATTGAATTTAAGGTAAATCACAACCAACTCCCTGAAGTTTAGCTATAAAAACTTTCTCGTTATTTGTAAAATTACAAATACCCCTTTTTTCCTCCCATTTTAATAATTATCTAACAACAAGCTCATTTTATTAGTCTTTGTTAAATTTCTATCTAATTTTTATAGTGAACAAATTAAAATACCATTTTTATTTATGAATTATAATTTTATATATTTTTTAGAGATTTCTAAAATAATTTTATGGATTAATATGTTCTGCAAATTATAAATTCACCCGCAGATTTTTTTATATTTTTTCAAAATACTTTTTTGTATATAAAAAATTTAAGATTACATAACTGCATTAATTTTATAAATAATAATAAAATATTTATAAAGATACCAAATTCCAAAAAAAAAACATTAATTTACCAAAGAATTTATTATGCTCATTGAATAGAGATCAAATACTCTTTTAGAAAAAAATAAAAAACCCATAGATTAAATGATCTTTATATGTACATTTATAGGTTTTCATAAATCCATAACACTGTTGTCTTGGTTATCTGACACGTGTCGGTGTCTGTCCCTCACCGTGAACGATTGTACTATGGTCAATGCCAGACCAGACTCATACTTGCTTTCAAATCGTTTCCAGGACTGCCAAAAAAAAATCGATCTCAATCCCGTCCGACCGCCTCCGAATCATGTTAAATCATGTTTCATTTTATATTTTAATTGATATATACATACTATGTTTATAATATTTTGGGATAATTACTTCTCCCCTGATATTTGGTATATACATAAATCTTCTGTGATTTGAAAAATTATACTTATCACATTTGAAGTTTGCTTCCGACTACTAAATAAGTTTATCAATTAGTCAAAATTTACCGAACTTGCTGATATTAACAAGAATATTGAAAAAAGTTTATATTTATCTCTGATTGACTTATTATTGATATATTGTAGGTCAAATAAATATATTTATGACCAATTACCCTCACACGTCTTCACAAGTTAATGCATGTGAGGGGGTATATCTTCACCGTTATAACGGTAGTTTAATTGAAAAAGAATTATTTGATCTGCATTAAGTCAATAATAAGTTAATAGAGGGTATATATCAATTTTTATTTTTATTTTTTTTGTTAATAGCAACAAAATTAGTGAATTTTGTCTAACGAGGAATTTATTTATTAGATGGAAGCAAACCCCAATGGTGCTAGATGTAATTTCCTAAACAACATAGTATCTGCGTGTAATTACACCAAACCTCAAGAGAGGTGAGTGTAATTATCCCTAATATTTTTTGTTAAACAATATTAAAGGATAATTATATTTACCCCTCACCTATTGTCTTTTTACACAATCCACCCTTACCTTTTGTTACTAATTAGGGTAAATAACAAAAAGGCTTTATTTGTTTGAAAAATTACGAATACCTTTAAAACTAACGTCCATATCTAACAAGTACCCTTTATAATGGGTTATCACAATGAGATATTTGTTAGACGATCATTAATTTTAAAAAATTATTTACAATTTTTTAGAATATTTATAATTACAATAAATCATATGAAAACATATTGTAATTTACCTTAAGAAGTATTATCTGTTAGCATCTTAATTAGCAACAAAAGAGATTTTGAACCAAATCGAGTTTGGTTAAATCTAAACAATTATATACTAAATACAATACAATTATCTTATAATTAATATATAATTTAAAATAAATAATAAATATATCATAATTACTTCTAATTCGATCAAATTTAATTTAAATAAAAATTTTAGCCCCTCCCTACAAAAATATCCCTATATGTATACATACAAGGTACAAGGTAGTAGGCAAAAGTTGGATGAAGAGACATTA
This sequence comes from Sesamum indicum, assembly GCF_026168435.1. Taxonomy (NCBI): domain Eukaryota; kingdom Viridiplantae; phylum Streptophyta; class Magnoliopsida; order Lamiales; family Pedaliaceae; genus Sesamum; species Sesamum indicum. Next base: position 23,765,070 of record NC_142662.1, read on the forward strand.
ATGTCCATTTTAGCTGCTTCCCGAGAAGCATCGCATGAGGTCCAAATATTTCATTTCCCAACTCCTAAACTCGACAAATTGGTGTAGATTCGTGCATTGTGAACGGTGAATCTAGTTTTCATGTCTTGCTAAAAAAGTTCCTACTTACCTATGAATCCTAACTTTGCCCGTAAAATTGATATCCCACGATTACAATATTTTGATTTTAAATTCTACCAATATACGAGTGCTGGTGATATTATTTGTTTACTAAAACAAATCCCATCAATACCATGATTAATAGTAGTTGTTGGTAATTATAATTATAATCAACTGTTCTGTTTTTCACAGACGACAACGAGGAGAGAAAAAGAAAAAATGAATCCTTTATTTAGTTGGCTAGCAATGATGAACATGCAATAATAGAGCAAAAATTAATCAGGATTTTAAATTAATGATTGAGGTAGTCCGACAGGGTGGTGGATTTAAAAAAACAAAAAGGCTAGATACGACCATGTCGTGAAACAAGAAATAATAATTGTACAAGAAATGTGTAAAAATAGGTAGGAGAGAGCTAAAACAACAAGTGGGCATGTCATGCATGTGTGAATGGCCCTCTTCCCACCTTCATCTCCACCTTAAAGGGACTACAAAAATTAGACAAAAGAGTCCCTTAAAGTAGCCTTTAATGATGCCATAAAAGGAAAAAGAAAATTACATTTTTATTTTTTGGGTTCAATTTTTCACCCAAAAATAAATATCAGAATAAATTAGATTAGCACCATTTGGACTACGTCTGATTACATAAATATTTTTTGTCCTTTGTAAAAGTATAATTACATACCTTGATATTGTTATTGTATTACAAATATAATCCCTATTCAACGGAGAAATTTTATACAAACGTCTATTAACACCCCTTCAATGGATGTACCTGTAATTTTATGAAAAGTATGAGATGTTTGTGTGATTAAATTTAAGGGTAAATTACAACTACCTCCATTGAGATTTGACATAATTACAAATACTTTCTTATTGTTTGAAAAATTACAAATACCTTACTGACTTTACGTCCGTCTAACGACGAGCACATTCCGTTAGGTTTTCATCTAATTTGGATGGTGAATTGATCAAAATGTCATTTTGGATTATAAATTATAATTTTATATATATATTATAATTTTATTTTTATGAGTTAATACTCCCTCTAGATTATTTATTCTATCTGTTCTCAAATATTTTTATATTTTTTCAAATATTTTTTTTTATTTTTTTAAAAAATTCAACAAGAGTAAAATAGTAATGTTCAGTTCACCATTTAAGTGATGTACATTTATTTTTAATTTGAGGAGAGTATTCGTAATTTTTCAAACAACGAGAAAATATCTGTAATTATGCTAAATCTCAAGAGAGATAATTGTAATTTACCCTAAATATAATTCAAAGAGTGTTGATGCAATTTACCATAAATATTACTGAACTATGAACTTTTATCTGCTTTATTTGTACAGTGATGATTGAAAAGTGGTACAGTATTGAACAGAGGAAATTGAAGTTACAAAAGAGTGACAGTAAAAACTCCTGCATACACTTCTCTTTTACATTTCTTACCCTTTCAGGTTTCTGTATCAGCCTTGTTAGTTATACCACTGTTCTACCTCTTTTACCCCCCCCCCCCTCCCCCACTAGATCTCCTTTCATTTAATTAAGTACTGTACCTTTCCCTTTTCTCTCACTGTAAAAGAAAATATATATATATGTGAAATTTTGTTATGATTAATTACTACAGTTAAAACTAAAAAGAATAAATTATAATAAACTCCTTTAAAATTTGTTATAATTACAATTATACCATCATTGTTAAAAATCACGAGGGCGTATTTATTAGATAATTGTTAATACTAAAGAGTACTTATAATTTTCAAACAGAGAAAGTATTTGTATTTATGATACATTTTAAAAAATTCAACAGTAATTTACCTCATTAAAAAACTACCTTAAATAATTATTAACTACAGCTTCGTAACGTCTACCAATTGTTGTTTCAAACAAACGAGACCAAATATGAGTTATAGTTAACAATCATAATTAAGAGGGTATTTGAACAAACTTACAAGTTTTTAAGATATTGCAAAAGCGTTTGGTAAATAGTTTAAAAAAACAAAGCTCCCACTTATTTTTAAAAAATTAGCTCAATTTTTGGTCAAATTAATTAAAAATTTACCATTACTAACATAATATAAACTCCATGATCTTACTGTGTCCGAATACTTCAATAACTTCCTTTTAAAATAAAATAAAAAATCTTATAAACTCTAAAATCATATGTAACATATATGAACTTATAAAATCTTGTAAATAAGTAATCTCGAAATCATAACAAATATTAATTAACCTTCACATACTTCACCAAAACTATAGGTTTTCACATGAATTTGTTTGACTATGCTAAATAATATAGTAAGAGATAATTATATTTACACCCCTTGATTTATAGTCTGTTTACACATACCAACCCCTCATTTTAAATAATTACACATACACTCACCGAAGTATGATTATCACTTACACAAAATACTCCTTGATTTTTACAAAAATTACACACACCCCTAAAAATATTAACATCATTACACAAACTACCCATATTTTTTTAGTATCAAGGATAGTTCTTATAATTATACAAAAGAAAAGTTAATTTGTGTAAATAGATGATAGATTAAGAAATATAAAATGCAATTACGCCTAATATTAATCCGCCATAGCCTGTTTTCTTTCTAGTGTGTGTCTGAGAAAATATTGGTGTTCTAGGTTGCAAGAAAAGGCAGAAGAGAGGTGAATTTCCATTCTATGATAAGAGTAAAGAGTTAGTGCTAGCTTATGTTATATGGGCTATTGTTGAGTGTGGTCCACCCCACACAACTAACAGAGAGGGTACAAAATCAACAAATACATGTAACCCCACTCCCATCAATAACTTGCTCTGTCCTTTTTTTTGCATGCATTATGTATACTTGTATGGTGATAATGACAATAATCTCCTCCTCCATATCTTTCCTTACAGATCTTTTCTCTGCTGCTGTGGGTCTCTCCATACAGCTATTCAACCTTTTTACTTTGTATATGCTACACAGACTTTTCTGCATCAAAAGGGACACACTGAGAAGACGGCAACGAATATGGTTAGCGACACAAGTTCTTGATTCAAGAACGATGCTTCTTACCAAGCTAAGCTAAATTCCTGCTTTGCTAGCCGGGATCGGCGCTAACTGCTACATCTCGATGGCTTCTTGCCCAGATGAAAACCTGAAAGTTGATAATCGTGGTACAGGTGATTGTTTAAATGGTGAAAGTAGGAGGGAGAGGAGGGAGACGGTGACGATAGAAGGAGGATGATACCTAGGCATTTGAAAGTAACATGATTTGAGAGAGGCGATGGTGAGAGGAGAGCCAGTGGGCAGAACAGGAGTATTGTTAGAGGATGTAATTGTTACATGTGTGGTGTCGTCGGCTGGAGCTGAAGCTTGTGAGAAAACGGAATGCTTTTCAGCAGCTAGTTTCGTAGGAGAAGCGAATAGGTTATCGGGAAGGATGTGCTCCAAGCTGCTTTCATGACAAACACAACAGGCAGGCGATTAGGAGGTGAAGAGTGAGGAAAACTTAGAACTTGGAAAACAATAGAGGGACATGGTAAAAATAATTTCCATGAACTTATATTTTCAAATTAATAGTAGATAGATCGATGCACTATCGGCCAAGAAGGTATGGAGCATATAATCCACATAAACAATCAGTACCTTTCTTCGAGATCAGATTCATCAGCATTTGCTCTGTTGTTAGTGAAAGATTCGGTTCGTTCTGTCACCAACTTCTCATCAACTGCTTCATGGCAGGCATCTAACTCGGCGTCAACAAAGATAAACGGCAACTTTAGATGAAATTTGATGTTCAAGGTATAATATTCTGTCTTTTGCATAAATAAAAGTGCATACTATCTACTACTGAGCTAACCTTCCGACTCTTCTTGATTGATGGAATCCGAGGAAGTAGTGACATGTTGATTCATCAACAACCGAGACTGTCTCGGCGAGGAATACGGGATGCCTGGTTGGATGCTTTGCAGATAATGATGATTATGGTTTTGATTCTTCAAGTCCATTAGTTGTAAATTCATCATTCTTCGACCTTGAAGTTCAATGGCATGCTGCAATTCTGCCTCCTGCTCTAATTTTCTCCTCAGCATCATCTCTTGCGGACTGAACAACATTCGAGATCCTGCACGAGAAACAAAAGGAGAATCAGCTCACAATTCCCATTTTTTAACCAGAGAAAGAATAAGCCTGCAGTGATGTCAGCTCACCAAAGGGAAGATGATCAAAGGGTTCTCTAGAATCAACCCCAGACGGGCTTAAACAAGCTGAATACTCCCCCCTCTCCAAGTGCTGCTGCTGTTGTTTTCTACAAATGGTTCAGTCAAGAACCGGAGATCATTAGCAGTAGAGCACTTAACAAGGTCACGAAAGAGAATAAAATAGGGTCAAAATAGTACTTTTCTCGGACTTTGCCTTTCTCTTTGTAAGGCTTGACAAGCACACGAGAATCACACACAAAATGAGGGTTCCCTTTTGCCAAGATAAGCTTAACAGTCTCCGGGTAGACAAACGTCACAAACCCAAACATCCGCTTCTGCTGATATGGAATCCGAACATCTTGCACGGGTCCAAACATACTAAAACCCAAAGTAACAGAAGCATCATCAGTGCCAACGCCTACCAGCATTTTCGAGAATCCAACTTACAGTTCACTTTTAATCACTTACCTAAAGTAATTTGAAACATCTTCTTCCTTGAATGTACTGTCGGCCGGAAATGTCAAGTAAATTTGCCGGGAGCTAGAACTTGCACCAGCACCGTATCCCATTGGTGACAAGTCACCCCTATCAGGTTAAACAGATCAAATTAGTGGAATTTGTCGAAATTCTCAATGATTCACTGTGGAGTAAATTCAGAAATTACATAAAGATCATAAAAACGGAAGCTTTAACATTTTAGATGGAGTCGTGGACGCTATGCACATTTCCTTGATAGCATGGACAGAATCAACAATTTTCAAATTGTATTTAACTATTCAAGAAATAAAAAATGAAGGGATCGAATTTGTTCATGCTTTTCAAAGAGTCCACATGTCCAGTTTGAAATGGGGAAAGAAGAAGTCAGACGTGACCTTACCACGCCATCACGTCGAGGCCAACACCCTGCCACTGGGTCAGCATGAGGTGTGGATTAAATGCCCGCCACTCGTAATGTTTTAAGAATTCACAATGTTTCTTAAATGGCTGACTTAAATTTTCAAGGCACCATATTTCTTTATTGTTCTTTTAAATTAAAGTTGATAGAGTTAGTTTCTAATAATATTATACTGTACTATCTCAAATCAACAAAAGACCAAAACTAAATATTACATTCAAATCAAAATCAATTCTAAAATATTTTTACTATTATGTTTAAGGGGTAATTTTTTTAAGAAAGGATGAATAAGTACATTGTCAAATTCACATTCTATGGGTCTTTGAACTCAAGAAATTAAATTCAAATTCCTCCTCTGGTAATTGAAGTATTTAATCTCCATCTCTAAAAAAATTACCACAATTTAAGCATAGTATCAACAAACTTCCAGATTAATTTTGCTAATTTAAACCAGAATGGTTTAATCTAATAAGAAAATAACTTCATGAATTCAAATTTAGCCAAAAAGAAAAAAGAAATTGTTGCCTTGAAAATTAGACATAATTAAGGTAGTCTTTTAAAAAGGCAACTTTTTACTGATTTTTTTGTTATGAAAAAACCTAAGATCTGTAGATTTTCTCCACACTTCATCGAGAAAGCCAACCCAGGATCAGCCCTCAAGTGATAATTTTATTCTTATTTTTTATATTTCAAATTTCAATTTCAACCATTCATCAATTTCAATTTTTATTTCTTTAAACAAATAATAAATACAATTCAATAATCGTGGCCGCCATTCTGTGCCTGGCTATGCCTGAAATATAAATCTTTTGTTCCTGCAGGATTTCTGTAACTTTTAACTTTAATTACAATAAATAGTTTAAAAAAAAAAACTCTGAATTCATGACTCATAATCAATGCAGCAGCAGCAGCTAACCAAAGAATGCACAGTATTGCACAAAAGATCTCAATTGACTTAAAATGTTCGACGAACATGCATAAATCCTCCGTCCGTAAAATCAATATAAAAGGTTTCCTAAACTACAATGTGGATTTCTTTCATAAATCATATAGCATACTACTAGAACATAATGCAGCAAATACAAACTGAAAGACACAGTAGAAACCAAACAACATCACTAGCTACATAATTACTATAACAAAAGCTGGATAAACCAAAAAACTCATAATTTGTTAGCCAAGAATAACAAGTAAAGAGCAAAAACAAGCACAAAATAACTGTGCACAAGTACAAATGTAACTAAAACAATCAAACAAACAATGTATGAAAAAAGCAAAGCCCAGAATTTCTTTTACCAAAAAGATCGAAACTTTGTGAAAAACAAAGGTGTAAATTCCTCAAAAAATTACCTCGGATTCTCGTTCAGGATATCCATGCACTTGTTGTAAGCAAAAGGATGGTGACCTCCAGAAGCCATGAACGCGAACCTCTGGTTCTGGAGAGCCTTCATCCTCAGCAACTCATCAAACCCGGAACCAGTCTTGCTGGGGGACCCGACATCAATCGAGTCAACATCACTGTGCAAGAACTTGCAAGTACTCCCGTTCTTGCAAAACCCTCTTGCAAAGTACATGCAAGGCCGCCACAGAAACCCATTCCCTCCTCCATCTTCGAGATTAGACAGAAATGCAGCATCATTCACCGAGCAACTCCGCCTGTGAAACGGGTGGGGATGAGGAGAAGGGACACCGTTCGCATCCTCCCCGTAAGGGAAGACCAAGGAATCGCTCCTCCCACTCGGGCTCATTATCGGATCCACCACTGAGTCATCAAGAAACGGCAACTGTTCCTGAACTTGATGGTGCACCCCACCACTCAAGAACTCATCATTACCGCCGTAAAAATGCAAACTTGGCGAACCCGAACCATTGTTACTGCCATTATTAGTAACGGAACCGTCGAGGACGGCGGCATACGAAATTGGCCTGGGACTGCTTCTCTGGAAAGGGGCGGCGGGTGAAGGCGGGTTGCTTAAATGGAAGCCATTGTTGGGAATCATGATTCTTGGTGAATTTGGGGGGAAAGAACTGTTTGGCCTAATGGGGTAGGAAAGAGGAGTTGAAGGGTTGGAAGAAGGGCTACTCGAAGGAAGAAGACCCAAACCCGCCTTTGCTTGGTTGATGTAAGAGAGGAGATGGGCTTCCGGGCTAAAAGCTAATCTTATCATCTCCTTCTCCCCCTGGTCTTGTATCAGTATATAACCCATGATTCTTGAAGCGTTTTCCGGATCCAAGTTTTGGATCCTTGACATCACTATTTTGGTAGCCTCGTACGTATCCATGGGGCAAGAGCGTGCGTTTGCTTGCTACAAGAATCAAAATTCCAGCAAGATTTCTACTGCTGGAAGGGATTTTCTTTTTCCCTCTCAGAAGAGAGAAATGAGTGCTGGAGAGAGAGGGGTAGGGTTTTAAAGAGTTGCTAGAAGAAGACTGAAAAACTTTCTAGAGAGAGAAAAGTTCAGAGAGAGAGATAATTGGAGGGGATATGAATATGATACGTTGTTATGTATATATGTATGAATGATTTGAGGAACTATTAGCAAGGAGGTGGTTAAGATTCAAACCATGCTGTAAAATGACTCTGAGTTGGAACATATCTTTGGATAATTATTACAATCTTCTCATAAATCTCTCTCTCTCTATATATATATATATTTCTTGATATTTGATTAATGTATATTATTACTTAATGATTACAGTTTCTTATTGATGATATAAATAAATCTAAAGATTTCATTTTTCTCACTAAAAAATATAGAAATAAAAATGAAAAATAGCCATTGGTATGCTTTCTTTCAATATTGTTTGCATCTTTATTCAAGATTGATGGGACTTGAGAACTGAGTCATTTTTGCAGGAAGGTGGTCAAAGTTTGATGGTAGAGGAAGGTGAAGGGTAAGAACAAACTTTGCTTTGGTGGGGTCGGAGGGGGGGCTTAAAACTTGAAACCACATCTTTTGGTGGCACTGCAAACCTGCAGCCTTGGGGACAGTAAAAACTCTCTCTCTCTCTCTCTCTCTCTCTCTCTCTCTCTCTCTCTCTCTCCTTTCAAACTTTCTTTACTTTCTCTTTATATGTATCTGTTTCTCAGCGTATATATTATGGGGGGTTTGTCTTTATACAATCGGACAAAACAATGCTGAGTGGGACTTTGGATTCAGATCTGCTTCAGGAAATGTTCGTGTGTCCACTGTTTATGCTATTTCTTCCTTCACTTTTATTTTTTTACAATATATATGTGGTCCGACTCCAACTCATTCCGGGTTCTCGGGTCGGGCCGGGCACCCCCTTTTCTTAAACTTTTTGTGTTAAATATATTTTTAAATTTCAAGAAAAAAAAGAATTTACTTTGTGAGGGGAATGGATTTTAGGTTATGCTATTTAGTTATTGGATGGGTTTAAGTTGGATTATTATGTAAAAATCTTAATTTAACTTTTTCTCCTTTCCAGGGTTTCCCTTTTTTTTTTTCTTTTTACCATCTTTTTAATTCAAGATTATCAATTAGACTGACGTCATTTGACATTATATCCAGTCACATAGAGCCATTTAAAAAGTTAAATATTATAATTATAATTATAAGTATATTATTTATTCAATGACAAAAGTTTACACAAATACCCTTTAAAGTACATTATACTAACATCTCTTAAGGAGCGTATCTGTAATTTCATAAAGGACGTGAACAAAAAATACATACCCTCTCGAAAATATAGTATTTGCATAATTAAATGTAACTCTACTAAACGTGAATATAATTAGCATTTGGATATCCACTGGACATTGTTATATTGCAACACATGTCAAGCAAGCAATTTAGTGTTGATGTTTTGGGTTGGCAGGTTGATTGGCATCAAATGAAAAGAAATGAACTTTTTTCTACACGCTGTAAAATATAATTCAATAATTTCATGAATTTTATCCATATCAATTAGTTATAATTCACCATCTCTGACAAAAAGAATTTAATATGTAACTATAACCCAATTACTTTATTGTAATCTAAAATCAAATAAGCAAACTAACATTTCAAATATTTAAATAACTTTTATTTTGTATGGTATAGAAAACATACATCGGAATAAAATAATAGGAGTTACTCCGGATAAAGAATCGTAAAGCCAACAAATCTTCCTCTATTTCTATATATATATAGGGTAAATTACAATGAAAAACATCTCATGCGGTGTATATATGAAAATATGACATCACATAACCCTTGAATTTCGCATGTGATTTTTTGTCGATAAAAATTTTGATAAAAAAAGCAGTTATAAATGACAAGTGTAAAACTTTGTAAAGTTGAGATGATAAGTTGACAAAAAAAAACAACTAGAGTCAAATGAAAAATGACTAGATGCCAAAATATAAAAACGATTAGAGTCGAATGAAAAAATATAATTAATCTTATTTTATATAGAGAGAGGGGGATTGGGGGGAGGGTAGCGTAATCGGGTCAAATAGAAGCGTATGGGTTGCCCGAGTCTGAGTACAAGTTAGGCGTGGAAGCAGAGATTTTCAGTAACAGCCGCAAAATACCCATTTTCGGTGCCCTCGTGTGCCAAAATTGGTCTTTAAACAAGGGGTTCTTGTACCCCACGCGCTGAATCGAGAGTGTGATTCGTGCACGACTGGCTTTGAATGTCAAGACATTAATTATGAAATGATGCAACTGGTTTTAATTTCTGCTATTTATTTTCAAAATTTAAATATTTTCAGTTTGAATTTTCTCTGACTTGATTTTTTGTGTATAAATAAAGGTACGTACAGGTGCATTGGAAATCATGAACTAATTAGCCAAATAAATTACATTAACATCCCTAATATTAAGTTAAAATACACAGGAAATTTACTATTTTAAAAATTATAATTACACCATAAGGTTATAATCGTAATTACAACTACACATTCAATTCAAATACAAACTTCACACAAACACTTTTCAAAAAATATTACACTACCACCCTTCAAAAGGTAAATTTGTAACTTTACAAAAGATATGAGGTGTTTGTGTAATTTGCCTTAACTTTGAGGGTGTAAATATAATTTACCCTAATTAGATTAAGATTATGTTTGAGGTGTAATAGTACTTTCAATAATTATTAGCCTCATCACCTAATTTATATCAAATCTTTTTGCAACGAGCTCTCATGAGATTTGTCATAATTATAAATATTTTCTCATTGTTCGATAAATTACAAATATTTTCTTAAAATTAACAGCACCCTAATATAGTAAAAATAAAATAAAATAAAGAAGGCGAATATGAACATTTTACCATTACAATTTAATTTATCAGTCAAAGTCAACACTAGATTAAACTTAATCCCAGACGCAATCCTATATAGTAAACAGACTGCGATTAATTGTGGCTGGATGGACATACATTTTGGGGCTTTCGTATTATACTCGGATCCGTTTACTTTTCATTATTAAGTTGTATAAATAGTCCAATGCTCTCAAATGAGGTGTTCACTTTGCATTATAGAAACTCGTTTCTAATTCAAGAGCCCAATGCTAATTACTATTTAAATTGAACAACTCAGCTCACCGATCAAATAATCTAAATAAATATAATATAATTAAAATATATTTTTTATTTTATTATTCAAATAACTCATAACACAAAATAAAGTGTACATAAGGATCATGAGCTGCAATACTGCATGAATAGACCATGACCTACCCCCCCCCCCCCCCCAGCATATCTATGTCCCAAAGCAATTACTACTTGCCAATAATTGCAGCATATAAACACACATTACATGCATATATATATATATATATATATATACACACACGATCACAATTATTTTTTTGGTCAGATCCAAATTAGTCAAAAAGGGTCCCATATATACTGATATGTTAGTAATTGACGTAAATTAATTTAAAATAAAAATTCATTATTACTGTGGTTGGGATGGACGTACATTCCGACGAGGGATGAGGGAAATATTAAAAATCATTAAAAATAAAAAAAATTCTTGAATTACAACATAAGAATTTGTATTTTAAAAAAAGTCCCGTAAAAAAGGACGTGACATACACATGTAATAATTATGCAACGGAAAAAATCGTATTTTTTATTCTATACGTTATGATTTTTTTTTTTTCCAGGATAAAGTGTGCATTGTGATATTACAGATCAGTAAATTATCCCTCAATGAAAAAAATAGCAAATTATCTTTCTGTATTTTGTAAAATGTAACAATTTATCACTTTGTATTTTTTAAAATGAAGCAATTTACCTCCTTAGATAGAGAGGTAAATTGCTTTATTTTAAAAAATATAGGGAGTAAATTGTTGTTTCTTTATTATAGGTAGGTAATTTGCTCATTTCAATATCACAAGGGGGTAAATTACATTAAACCCCCTTTTTTTTATTTGTTACGATTTTTTCATATTACATTCCATAATTTTTTTTTTTTAATGTTAGTCCTAACATGCATTTTTCATCCCATAATTAACGAACAACGTAGAAAAATGCTAACGCTTCATCAATTACTAGATGAAAAATACACATAAAGACTAACTTTGAGAAAAATTTCAAATTATGAAATGTAACATGAGAAAATCGTAATAAATGAGACTAAATTAAAAAAAAAAAAAAAACACCAAACATATAAAAACTAGAAATACAATTTTTCCTTACACAACGCAACGCCATTTTTGTTTATTATTTTGATGTTTACAGTTCATATTTAATTTAGGTGAAAAAAATGAAACATATGACCCACATGCATTAAACATGGGGAACGTATTCTATTTAGGGATTAAGTTTAAAAATGTTAAAACTTATCAATTATTTATATAGTTGGATAAGATACTTTGCCCTCAAATTACGTTGTTTCTGTATTCTGCCACGTTTTTTTTTGTTGCATTTTTTCGTACACAACTACATAATTTTTGTATTTTACTATATTTATACTGAAAAGTGATCACATACACAGCATGGTATTTGACCATTTAATTAATAATAATAATTAATAGCCAAAAAATACCATTTAATTCATTTTTTTGGTCATAATAGTAACTTTAATATTTTTTAGTAATATCATAATTATAATATTATTTTTATGTCGATCTGCTACTCCATTTTTATCTTTCGCCTTACTTCTCCATGTTTCTTTTTTCTCAGATACTTTCAATAGTCTTAATAAATCTATAATTATAATTTATTTTTTCTCTTTTATCTCGTTACACGTTTTTTTCACTCAGATTTTTTTATTTCAGATCGCATCACACCACAATTATTTATTTTAATCTGATGTTATAATTATTTTATATATGCTCGCAAAAAATACGTACGACAGGACGAGTAATGAATTATTTAAATTGAAAGGGACATATTATTGAGCATGCATTGTTAGTCGATGTGGACATGAATTGGTGGGGGAGCCACCTTGATTGACTCCCAATATTTGATCCATCATGATTTATAATTGGAATTTTAGAAGCCAATAATACTTGTAGTATTTGCTCTTTTCTAACAAAATGATTGCCTTTTTGTTGAATTTTTGACAGCCAATTGATTGCATTTTCTTTTCTTTTCTTTTTGGCACGTTCAAGAGCTACTTATTCCTACTTCCAACTTTGGATCCTACGTCTTTATATTAAATTATTATTATTTAAATAAATATAATCAGTTGCATCATACAACATATTTTGAAATATTTAATTTTATTAGATACATCGATATTTTATAATAATAAATTATAAATCGCAGTATAAATAAACTAACACTCACGTACACGGGTAGAGACTAATGTAGGACTGAAATTTCATAGGGGTGGGCACACCATAAGAAATATCCCATTTAATCATGAATGCACCAAAACGCAAGTTCATAACCAAAATGAATTTTAAGGACAAACTTATACTGTGTTCGACACATTTAACACATATATATATATATATATATATATATTGGTAATGATTTAACTACACTTTAAATATATTTTATGTAACGTACAATTTAGTTTTTTTTCTAAATTTTGGTATAGATATAATTTTTTTGTATAATTTATCAACAAATTTGCACTAAATACATACATATATACGTGTGTAAATATTAATATATGATTACATTAAATATCTTGTCATATTTTAAAATTTTAAAGTATATATTCATACTCCATATTTAGATTATTCATATACATACATTTTATTCTAAAATACGACATCAAATTCTCACACCCGGCTTTAAAAGCTAGAAAAACAGTGGTGATGTGGGTTCATAGTCGCTTGCACCTGAGACATACTGAACAATGCGTCAATTCAATCCACGTATCAATATTATTAACAATAACATTATAATAATTCGTATAAAATAAAATAAATATAAACATATCTAAATGAAATTCGAACCCGTAATTTTAAATTTATCCATAAAATCTAAATTGTCGACATAACCACCGGGAGGGTCGTAGTCAGACATCATGGGACAAACCTACATTTAATTAGAAATGTCTCACTCTCATAGACAGACAACACCTCCCCAAACAAACACAACTATTCACCTGATTCTCAAAATCACGTTGATTACGAAAGCTCTCTCCCTTTAATATCTTTAGTGCCTATCAACTATTAACACGATCATCACTCCTAAACACTTCTTTGTTTAATTAGGTATGTATTTTTGTTTTTAATAGGATAATTACTAATCGATGGCTCGTCTGATCATTCTACTATTAATTGACTGAGTGCGATCAATATATTTAATTTATTCAAAAATAATAATAATAACAAATATACTCGAATGTACTGGTGGGTCCCACTATTTCTATTGGTTTTTATAATTTATTTATCAATTTAACGTGAATTTCACTAAATAAATAATTATGAGTAGTTTTATGGTTTTCTAGTTCTTGCATGGGATATGTCATGGGCCATTATAACTTGAATTTAGATAAAGTATAATATTAGTGATAAAATATCAAATAATAATTATAAAATTATTATTAAAAATATGTATCATGTGACAACAATTGTGATATTGTCAATAGATAATTAGTAACGATAAAAATTGTGTACAAAATTATTACAACATATGATTATTTGTCGTGTTTTATGCACAATTTTTCTCACTACTTATTGATAATAGCAAGTTCTACAAAAATAACAGTCGCTACTAAAATTATGAAATCATTATTGCGATAGACGAAAAATCTTGTCATTAAATATATATAGTTAATTAGTGACAAATATTAAACCTATCACTGTTTTTTTTTTTTCGTGGATGATCTATTTTGTTTAATTTTTCTTAGTGGCGTTTATTATCTTGTTTTGTTTTCTTAAATTATTAAACTAATTCTTAATTATGTCTAGGAATCTTGCTTAGCATTTATTTGTTCTATATAACAATACACTAATTATGTCTAAGAATCTAATTTGGCGTCTATTTGGTCCATTTTATTTGAAATAATTAAAGAATGATGTGTAAGAATATGAAGTCTTTCCAAGAATCAAGAAGTGTACATTGATTTTCTCTTTTTGGGGCTTCATTAATTTTGTCAAAAAGGACTACATATTATTAATAGAAAAAGTAGATGAAAAAATGCCACTTCCAAGATTTTCAAATGAACTCATAGATTCTTGTTTTTCAACATATTATTTAAATTCACGGATAAGATGGGCATAATACGTTTATATTTTTCCATCCTTATATGGGTATTTTGGTTAAAAAAGATTTATTAAATAAACAATTGGGGTAAATATGAATCTTCATTCAATATTTCTTTTGTTAGTATCAGCAAATTCGATAAATTTTGATTAATTGAGGGATCTCTATTTATTAGATAAAAATAAACATCAGAAATACTAAATGTAATTTACCAATAACTTTATGTATAATTACATCAAATCTCATGAAATGAAACCACAGTACAGTGACTTGTGAAGAAGGGGATGGGGGAAGTCCCATGTTAAAAAATAAATACACATTAATTACTACAAAACAAACAAACAATGGATTCCAATACTGTATCATGATACATGAGTAGTTGCAAGAAAGCAAAAAACCCTAGTCAAAGGAAGTAGTAAAAATGGAGTAAGAGTTTCGATCTTCCCAAGAATGTCTTCAATTGCCCCTCCTCCTCGACACTAGAATTTAAGTTCTCACCATTTCCAAACCACTACTGCAACTTTGATCCACTCACACACACACACTCTTTTACAAAGAGAAATAACAAAAATAAAGTGTTAGTGGTGGTGGGGTTCTCTTTACAGTCAGTTTTAGAGGTCACTCTTTTCAAGAGACAAAGAGAGGACCCCATCACCAATAACATCCCAATTTCATTTCTTCATCATTAATTCTTGTTCTGTTTTTATTTCATGAACACCTCTGAAATTATAAATTTAAATTTCGATCCACCTATTGATATTTATTTCACTTTACGTAAATTTTTTTAAAGATTTAATATAATTTATCTTCCTGTAAAATTATAAATGAGCAGATTACACTTATAAAAAAGAATAGTAATATATCTCTGTATTTTTTGAAATGAAGTAATTTATACCCTGTCTAGGGGGTGAAAATTGCTTCAGTTTAATTAACACAGGGTAAATTGTTAGTTTTTTTTTTTTTTTTTATAGGGGAGTAATTTCTTATTTACAATATCACAGAGAGGTTGCTTGTATTTTTTTACGTTTTTTAGTTTGTTTATAGTCAAATTGATGTATCGATTGAATCGAGATTTATTATAATATGCTGTTTAATGTTCTTCATCATTAAATCTTGTTCTGTATTTGTTTACAAGCATATTGTGTATTGATTGAATGAAAAATTCTTGCAATTTGTTGTTTACTGTTCTTGCTATATTAATGTATTGGTCAAATCGATATAATGCTTAGAAAAAAAAAAAATAAACACTTCTTCTGTAGATATCCATGATATATTAATTTATTGATTAAATATGAATTTCACGAACAAATTTGAGTCATATGAAAATGGTGGGTATTTGTCTCACTTTAACTTATTATGCCTAATTATATAAATATATTATTTAATTTATTAAAATATTGATCCAATCATAATATAATTACTACTTCATATATAATATACATATTGGATTCCTTATTCTTTCTATTTTTTTAGGAAAAAAAAGAAATATTTTGAAATAATTAGGTATGTATTGGATTCTGGTAATTCCCCACCACTCACGCTTTCAATTGTAGTTATTTTGTGGGCCTCCTCTGCTGTCCTGTGGATGAATCCAATACACACTTTTATTACCTTTTTCTTTTATTACATTGAAAGTGAGGCACGCTTTTGAACTATGTCTCTATCTTTTTTCCCGGACCCCGTTTTTTCAATCGTTTAAAATAAGTGTTTATTAATTTATTTTTAAATTATAATTTTTACTATTAATTTACTTTATTTAAGTTAATTTAAATAAAAAAGAGATAATTATACTCCCTTTTTTTTAAGTTTGTTAATTACACTTAGATTCTCCATAGTTTGGAAATTACATTTAGCACCCCTAAGGTTTGCTTTCATCTAATAAATAAGTCTCTTCGTTAGTCAAAATTTATTAAATTTCCTGATATTAACAAAAACACTAAATAAAAATTGATATTTACCATCGATTGATTTATTGTAGGTCAAATAATTTTTTTTGGACTAAACTACCCTTATAATGGTGGAAATATACTTCTGCAGATGCATTAACACGTGAAAATGTATATGGGTAATTTGATTATAAAAAGATTTATTTAACTTGCAATAAGTTAGTAGTAAGTCAATCAGGGGTTGATGTAGATTATTTTTGTTAATATCAATAAATTCGGTGAATTTTGACTATTTGAGGGATTTATTTGTTCGACGGAAACAAACCTTAATAGTGCTAGATGCAATTTTTCAAATCATAGGAGGTTTACGTATAATTACACCAAACTTAAAAAAAGAGGAGCGCAATTATCCTATAATTACACCAAACTTAAAAAAAGAGGAGCGCAATTATCCTAATAAAAAATTATAAGCAACTTCGTAGGAATAATGGAGTGGAATAGGAACACACGATACGATCATCTAGACTTGTTATTTGTTGTATGGCCCTTTTGTATTTTGAAAAATTATATATAATATTCTTAATGTCTATTTTTACTCAATAAATAAATTAGTAAAATTTACAGAATCTGCTGACTAAAAAAAAATTGAATAAAAATTCATATTTACTCAAATTGACTTATTACAGACTTATTGTATGTCAATTTATTCAATATGCTATACTATTTAACCTTGTAATTTAATTTAATCACATGTATCCTCATGTGCATTAGCTTATGAAGTTGTTCGAGAGTAATTTAATTGAAAAGAGATTTATTTAGCCTGCAACAAGTCATGTAATAAGTCAACTTGGGGGGTGAATATGAGTTTCCGTTGGACTTTTATATTGATATCAGCAAATTCTGCCAATTTTACTTATGGATGTTTGTTGGACGAAAAAAAATGTGAGAATACTAAATTTAATTTTCAAAACTAGAAAAAATATACGTATAATTACATCGAATCTCGTGAGAGTACGGTGTAGTTATCCCATGTATTTCACTTAGTATGTGTACCAACTCGATGCCTATGGTCTGATCTAATTTGAGACCAAATAGAATGTGGACTTTCACCATTTCGCTCCATCACAAAATCAATCACATGGGTTACGCTGTACCCTATTTATTTGAGGGGCTTGAATTTCGAAGCCCAATACTTAGCCCAGAACTATTATGGGCTGAAGCCCATATCCAACAACATAAAAAAAAGGAAAAAGAAAATTTTGGATTTGAGTGAAGATTTATAAACCTAATTTTAAAATATTTTTTATATTAAAAGAATTGGAATATTTTGTAATAGTTTGTTTGGGTAAATTTATTTAAAAGATTTTATAAACTCGTAAATTTTATTAGTTATTTTTAGAATTTATAAGATGTTAGATCTTATTTTATAAATAAATTTATGAAGTGTTTGGATAAAATAAAATTGAGGGGTTTTGAAAATGTTAAAAATGATAAATTTTTAATCAATTCAAGAAAATTTATTAATATCTTGAAAATAAGTCAGCAATTATTTACTTTTTATTTTTATTTTAAAGAGTTTATAAATTTATAACGTCTTACTTTTAGAGTTGATAAATTCGATTCCTACAAAATTTATCAATTACATTATAGTATCTTATAAGCATTTTATAAGATGTACCAAAAAAATTATAAGCTCGACTACCGCCTAGATATAATTCAAAATAGTATTTAATTATCTATATTTTAGTAAAGCTAAATATTTATTACTAAGAGCATAATTTCTATACTTACAAATGACAGTACGTGACAGTGCGACATCAAATTTTTTACTGTATTGATAATGCATTAAAGTCTGTTTTTTTTTTCTATGATGTATTGATTTGTATTTTATTTTTATCTATAATATATATTTTAAAATATAAAAATGTTATTAATTATGTGAACACAGAAGTTCGCCGCACCATTGTTAGAGCAAAATGACATTTTTAGAGTGATAGAATAAAAGATTTAACATTTTTAGTTTTCTACTTCACGAGATTTTCAAAGTGATCCCAAAATTGGAAAAAACTCTACACATTTAGTTTTATGCTTTATGAAATTTTCAGAAATTCGACACATTCAGTCCCATAAATCTCATAAAATAGATGGCTAAATGTATCGAATTTTTTTTAATTTTAAAATTTAGAATTATTTTAAATTTTTTCATAAAACGGAGGATTAAATTGATATATTATAAAACTAAAAGTGTAATTTTGGGGGATTGCTAGAGTTTAAAAAAGTATAGAAACGTGAAATGTGGCAAAGAAAACGAGGTCAAAGTGAAACTTGGTCAGCCTAAAAAAAATTGGGGAAAGATAAATTAGAAGCGTGGGTTCATTAACACCTCGCGCCACTGCTCACTTATAGCTGAAGTAAATCCCTAAACACTCTCTCGGCTGCGCATCAATGGCGAACGCGGAGGTAGAGGCGGTTGATTTCGAGCCTGAGGACGATGATCTCATGGATGACGACGTTGGAGATGGCTCCCCCAACAGAACCTCCGCCTCCATTCCTCGCCTCAAATCAGCCATTGCCGGTGGCGGTTCCTACTCGGAGCCAAGGAAGACCAAAGGTCGTGGATTCCGCGACGAGGCGGCTGCTAAGGCTGACCGTAATGCTCGCATGTCTGCCCGCTTTGACTCCCTCGTTACGGAGGGTGGTCCTGGCCCCGTACGATGTCAGTTTCGGAACCCTAGCCAGTTTTATCGTTGTTTGTTTTTCTTTTACTGCACTGTGTTGAGCTCTTACCTGAATTAGGCATGGCCTGTACGTTTTGCTTCGAGAAGTTTTTGCTTTGTGCTTAAGTTTTGGTTAAATTAATTAAGATTGTAGCTTGAGAAATGAACGATGTGTAAGTTGTCCGGCAGATTAGTAGAATTGTTGCACTTTTTAGGCGTTATTATGCGTGTTAGAGGTCAGGTTCAGGTTCTCTAAGGTATGCAGGAAGTGGAAGGGTTATGAGTTCTTCTCTGACTGTTATAGAAAGGATGGACATGGTAGAGGGCGAGAGGACAGTTTAAGAAATTGAGTGGTGATTTTCTCTAGTTTTAAAGGTGTGACTTCCCATGACATGGGCTTGTACGTACCAATTTCTAAGCTTACTCCAGTTTATTAGACTCTGGTTGATAAGATTTTTCTAATAAACCAGAGTAAGTAATAAACTGGAGTAAGCTTAGCAGCGAGGTAGCTTTTTTGATCACTTTAAGTGAGATTCCTCCTTGGCATCCAAAGTTCTTTTAGTAGGGTCAAGTAAAACTCAAGAAAACTGAGTTGTGGATTTGTCTTTGAGATTTTATCCTAGGGATTTGGAACTTTCACTCCTATGAGCTAATCTATTATGAGCCAATCTATCTAAGCTTTTACTACTTAGATGCTGATTTTTGCTGAAGAAAATTTTGTCATTGGCTGAATGATTAGGCATGCGAATGACAGGAAGTAAGAGAAAATTACTTCATCCCAAGATCATTTTATTGATTTCGCAAAGAATATGTTGTTATTTATAGGATTCAGTTTTGGGGTTTCTATCATCTTTGCACCTTGTTTAATGGTTTGCCTCGATGATTGAAATAGCTAGATAGAGCTATCAGGAGCATTCCTGCGTATTCATTTATAATAAAAAGCTGCATTCTTGGGAGTTAGACATTATAGAGATCCGAAACGTCCCTGTCCATTTTAAGTATACGAGTCTCCCTTTGCTATTTAGTAGGACTTACTGTGCCGAAGGTGAACATGGATGTTAGTTTGTTCTCTCTGTTCTATTTCAAGTTCTGATTATTATTGATCTTTTCTGCAGCTATTGAAGGATGGATTATTCTGGTTGCTGGAGTTCATGAAGAGGCACAAGAGGATGATTTACATAATGCATTTGGTGAGTTTGGGGAGATAAAGAATTTGCACTTGAATCTTGACCGACGCACAGGATTTGTTAAGGTATGAAAAGTTATAATTTAGGCTGTCTGACTAAAAAGTGGCCTCAAAATGGCACTAATTAGATTGAATAACTGAATAATGCAGAAATACTATTTAGATCAAACAGGAAATATATATGCTCCTTTATGTGTAGATTGCACATGGAAAGGAAACAGTTGTTGCATGTTGGGTTCACGGGTAACTCAAGCACAAGCTTGCTCTCCATGTTTTTTGCATGTGGATTATGGAGAAACAGCAGTTTGGGCCAGTCATGTTACTGGGCAATTTCTTTTTGCAGATTTGCTGTAATTTGCTTTGTGCATGTGGAATGCTTTACTTTTTATACACATGTACAGCTTGGGTCCACTATCATCTTACTTGTGGAAGGTGATATCCACTCTTAGTTCAGTTAACATTGTTACTTCCAAGTATCATTGAGAAGGAAGATAGGAAGCAGCTTCTAACTCAATCTGTCTTGCATTTTATCCAAAAAAGAACTTAACCTGTCTGTGATAACTGTATACTCAACTTTACAATTTTCATACGCTTGTTGCAGTCATTTTAGTGTAATTGTAGAGTTATGTTTCTGTGGACCATGCTGTGTCGTTCTTACAGGTGCTTTTCTACTCTTTGCTAAGAGTGTGATGCTTCCGTTTAGGGCTATGCGCTAATTGAGTTTGAGAAGTTTGATGAGGCCCAGAGAGCTATAAATGAAATGGATGGAACTGAACTGCTCACTCAGACCCTAAATGTTGATTGGGCATTCAGCAAAGGCCCATTCAGGAGGAGAAGTATGAGGAAAAGGTTTGTATTCACACCTCCTCGCCATTTTGTTAACGAATATGTTAATTGGTTAAATGTTCAAACTGGCTACAAGATCTTTTTTATGCAGTGTTCTAGAATGTAAGAGTCGGAAATATAAGTATTCATTGATTTCCTTATAGAACCTTGAGGAAAAGGTTTGATTAAATCACCATGTCTTAGTAGGATGATCTGAAACAGAAATCTGAATTTTGTTAAGATGGAAAACAATCTGAAATGTCAGGTGCACATTCTGAATATTATAAGACTATCTTAGAGATGTCTCATTCAATAGAAGAATGTATATGATATAAATAGATTTGGGGAAATAGAAGTAACACAAGGGGAGCAGATAACAAAGTTTTCATTTGTATGATGAATCTCGACCAAAGTACCTGAAGTTTTTCATCTTTGTGTTTTCCCTTTCTCTATTCTCCTATGTTGGAGTGACCTATTATTTTAGAGTTTTTTGTTGCAGTCTAATATTTTACTCCCTCTTATCATCAATTTATTAGTTCTAATCCACCAAAAAAATATTTATTTTTCTATTTCTTGTTTTAGCTGTCTTTAACTGAGTTGTTATTTCTAAAACGTAATTTGGGTAATCACTCTCTGGATTGAACTAGTGATGTGATGCCATTGATTGACAACATTTAAGGTAAATAGTGTAAGTGCGCGAAAATTTTACCTCAAGTCAATTCCATTCATCAAGTTTGACCGTACAATTAGAAGATTAACCTCTAATTAAAACCTGTGGGACAAAATGAGGACAAGAATATGAGCTTGATGTTATACTCTATTGCAGACATGGCCTCTGTCGTCACATTTGTTATATGTATTTGATTTTGTCCTTTGATTATTTCTCAGATCACCTCGTGGTCATCGTTCTAGGAGTCCAAGGAGGAGATTTTGATTTGTGCAGCAATTGGAAGACTCTTTGTGGCTTTCATTTAGGGTTAAGAGACCAATGTCAGGGATTGACGCTAACTGTAAACTCTATCTGGTTTTTATCTTTGGGAGAGATTTTCGTTTTTTTCTTCATTTACTTCCGTCCCCATTTTTGGGTACAGAGCAATCTTCTTGGGGTGCTTGTCATTTGTACACTCTGCTTATCTATTTTGTGGTGTTTTAGTGAACTCTCGGCATCGCCTTTTGCATGTTGTGCATCTTTTTTTGTGGGAAGATCAAAAGAGGGATACCCTTAAATGAAGGTCAAGAGAGGATGGTGTTGCATTATCTATCCTCCCCAGCAACTCCATTTTATATGATTTCTCTCCATTCTAGAATCCTGTAACAAGAAATGCTGATATGCTTTTAATGTTGTGTACCCTACCCATCTTATGCGGCAGCCGATCATCCAAAATGGAGCTGTATCCTGTTAATAATCTTCTCTTTTATACTACAACATTCAAATTCATATCTTACATCTCAGATCTTGAATGAGGTTGATGCAGGCTGTAGCTATGCTTTTGATGTGGTACATTTTCAGTTCCCATAAACTAACAGAGAAAAGATCAAATCTGAGTAATTTCTTGTTCGATAAAGTTTAGTGCTGAATTCAAGTTTGCTCATTACTTTGAAAATTGTCAAGTATTTTCACTTGTTACTTCAGTTCGAATTGTGTCTGTTTGGATTGAAGCTCATTCACTTCTCAAGTATTAACAGCCATATGGTACTGTACATAATTTGAAAAATCATAGATAAAAGAACTTTATACAACCTCAAAACTATTGGGAAAAATCCAGGAAGAACCTTAGAAAAAAGGTATAATGATTTAACATATATAGATCAATGTTGTGACTTTTGAATTTAGAGATGGATGAGGCAACAGTCATAAATATTTCACTTGTAAGATCTATAACAAAGGTAAGTTTGAGAAAATTAAAGTCAGTAATGAAATCAGCTTGCTTTTTATTACAATAAAAAGAATAACCAATATTAAGGACTTGAATATTCTCTTATATTGCCAATTTGAAGTTAAAGAATACATTTTGTAAGACTCATATTTACATTGTTCAAAGGAGTAACTCCTTTCAATTTGAACTTCCATAAGAACATTCATAAGACTCAAATTCACAATTTCGATATTTATTCTTATCACTTGACTAAGGCCTTTTACCGGCATTTCTCTATTGACTAATGTCCTATTTTTTTCGTTTCTATACAGGGAATGAGTTGGTATCCATATTTGTCGCAACCAAAATGAAAACGCAACCCTGCAGCCAAACAACCCAAAGGACAGAAGATACCATCAGGGCCTACCAATGCTTCGTCTTCAACAATCCTAACTGTGAGTGGTTTCTCCTCCTCATCAGAAAATCTTTTTCTGCAATCACTTTCTTTAGAATCTTGAGGTAATTGTTTTTTGCTAATAATCTTGATGTTGGATGGATGATCTTCAGGCAAATTCAACGTTTGATCATGAGCTTTTGTCTCTCTCACTTCTTTCATGGTGGAAAAACTATCACCTATAGACACTACTGTCAAATTCTCTTCCCGAGTTGCCATTATCAATTCTTGCAGTAGCAGCAGCAGCAGCACTTCACCTGCCGATCGAAACCAAACGTTTATGATGAAGAATAGATGCTGTGTGGTTGGTTGATTGATACATAGGGATATATATATATATATATATATATATATATATAAAGCCAGTTCCGAGGAAAGCATGATGATGAAATAATTCTAATTGAAGTAGAGGATGAGAATCAGTTGGTTTATGAAAGAACATTACTGAGATTTGATGGACTAGGACATGATACTAGGTTATGAAGATCCAAAGATGTAATGTAGCTTGTCCCAGACCCAACTCTCCATGTTAATCAACCTGTTAACATCACAGACGTGTATTTGTTTTATTTGAAATTACGTTCATAATTTGAAATCGATCAACATAGTATTATTATATGCAATATATTATTATTTTCAAATCAATTAATAAATTCAAAGTAAATAAAGAAATAACATACTAAACCAACTAATATATTATTATTACAATATCAATATGTACTACGCCAATATTTCTAAATCAATCAACAAATTCAAAGTAAAATACACTAACTATATTCTGAAAATTGTAATTTTTGTACTTTAGTTATAACCGAGCCAAGTAGTCTAGTCCCTTTCTGCTCATAGTAGCCTTTATTATTTATAATTGCAAATACCCCTGAAACTAGAGTTGCGAATTCGACTCTTGAAGTGAGTGACTCAAGATCTGCAAGGACTGAACCGAGCTTCCTCCTCCACCACTGGATCGAGTTCACTTATGCTTTCCCTTCTTCACTCACGTGCATCGATCGGCAGGCACGTGTGTCGCCCAGGGTATAAGGGGCACGATGACTTGACATCATCCTCATCTTCCTCTGACTTATCACCGGCAGTTTGTTCAGAATTCCAAATTCAACGATGGCAACTAAAGGAGTTGTACTTTTTGTTCTCTTAATTAATTTGGAATGAAATTGATAATTGAAAAATAATATTTTTTAAAAAGAAATTCGTATATATATCGAGGATAAATTTTGTCGGAAACTGCACAATTCGTTGGAAATTTGCATCTGGATTTCACATGACTGTTTAATTTGAAAATTTTGAGAATTTTTATTCTTTTAAGCCAACCAAAATCAAAGTAATTACTCTTTCTAAGCTAGGAATTAATAATCTCTTTTTTTTTTACAATGCATTATTATCTATATTATAAATAATCATAGGATAAAAGCTTGGCAAGTTAAATAGTACTATCATGGTCGTAAAAAACTAATGCAACATTTTTCTTGTAATTTTAATAAAAAAAATTACATGAAATTCATAGATTTGGTTGAGAAAAAGAGAAGAAATGTTTGTCCCATCATTCTCCTATGTGGGACAACTTTAGATAATGGGAGAATGATGGGAATTGATAAGTATATATAGTATTGTCGGAGTAATTATTTTACACTCATATATCTTTGTCCCACATAATAAATTTATTGATACAATAAACTCCTTATATTCAATTCACGTCGAAATTTGAGTTTAAAGTATTATGGAGATTAGAATAAACATGGGTTGTCCTATATACGCACAACCCGCTCTGAGCAATATGTGTTTGGACGAATGTTTCAATCTCGGGACACATCTTTTTGTAGCAAAAACTTTTGAATAATTTTAGATTTTTTTCAATTTTATAAAATTCGTAACAATATTCTTTTTAAAGAAAACAATTTTCAGCATCATCATTATAGTCCAGAAACCGATTTGCTGTTACACATTATTGGCTGTTAATGGCTGCAATTGCATTAAGATGTGAAGTTTGGCCATGGCTATATAATGCCATGCCATTCCTCATTTTTCAGACAACACTAACAACTCCAAACTCCAACACTAGTATTTCTCTAATACTAATGTCCTATTTTTTCCGTTTCTACATTGGGAATAAGTCGATATCCATATTTGTCGCAACCAAAATGAAAACGCAACCCTGCTGCCAAACAACCCAAAGGACAGAAAATACCATCAGGGCCTACCAGTGCTTCGTCTTCAACAATCCTAACCATGAGTGGTTTCTCCTCCTCATCAGAAAATCTTTTTCTGCAATCGCTTTCTTTAAAATCTTGAAGTAATTGCTTTGTGCTAATAATCCCGCTGTCGGATGGATGATCTTCAGGCAAATTCGACGCTGCTTTTATCTCTCTTGATTCGTTCACGGTGGAAAAACTCTTACCTGCAGACACTACTGTCAGATTCTCTTCTCGAGTTGCCATTATCAATTCTTGCTGCAACAACAACAACACTTCACTACCCCGATTCGATCGAAACCAATTACGTTAATGATGAAGAACAGATGCTGTGTGGTTGGTTGGTTGATTGATACATAGGTATATATATATAAAACCAGTTCTGAGGAAAGCATGATGATGAAATAATCCTAGTAGAAGTAGAGGATGATGATCAGTTGGTTTATGACAGAATATTACCGACTTTTGATGGGACTAGGATAGGACACTAGAACATGAAGATCCAACATGTAATGTAGTTTGTCTCGGATACAACTCTCCATGTTAATCAACCTCTTAACTTCACACACATTTATTTGTTTTATTTGAAATTCTGTTCATAATTTAAAATCAATTCACATACTATTATTATATGTAATATATTATTATTTTTAAATCAATCAACAAATTCTAAGTAAATAAAAATAATAACATACTAATGGGTGCATTATTGATTGTTAATGAGTGCATTATTGGTTAATGGCCTGGAAATTGAAAACCATTATTGGTTGTTAATGGGTGCATTACGAGGTGATCCTCTCTCTCTCTCTTTGCCTCTTTCTCAATATTTTTAAGATTTGAGCTTTGTTTTGGTAACGAGCTTTTAAATGTTTGATTGAGGTATTTTCTGATATAGTGTTAAAATCGAAAGAATTGCAACCGTTTCATCTTGATAAAAATTACATTGTACCTAATGCACTACTGATACGAGATGTATATTTTTTTCAAGGCATGCAGTGAGTTCTGTGATTCGGTTAAATTTACGATTTTTCATTTAACTGAGAATTGTTACAATACAATTCTCGTTGTAAGTTTTCGATTTAATTTTTTTTATCGTAAATATCATTTCTAATTGTTATACGTTATTTTTTCCAACATGGCTCTCGTTGCTTTGATTTTCAAATCCAGTTATTATATTTCAAAAGGTTGTTTCACAATTACACGAAACTGAAATCTTTACAATAATTTTGACCACGTGTAATCAACATGCACTATGGTTTAATTTTGGCCAAACATTTACCATAATTTTTAGATGTTACTTATGTTTCGGTCTCAACAAAAATAATAAGTACATAGTAGCCGTTGCACACATGATTAATTAATATACGCCGTGATTCCTAATTACTTGTAATTAACTAAGATAAAAATTTATATTTCTTCTTATACCTCTAGTTTTATCCACAAATAACTAAAAATTCAAATAAGAAATGTAGTAATTAATAGTTAATATGTATTATATCTTAATATACATAATATGTATTTTAAATAAACACAATATACATAAATATATAAATATTGTATATATTGATAAAAAAAAAATTATATAACCTATGTAACTAAAAACATAAAAAAAATAAACTTTTATAACAAGTTGATTAGATGCATGCTGCATTTGGTGCTATCTCCTCGTATCTAGTGTTTTCTCCACTCCAAATCAACAATAAATCTCACCAAACAATCATATTTTTAATCAAAAATTGTCCCATCTTCCTATGAAGTGTACATATACCTTTCTTTTTATCCCTTTCTGCTCACATACAATCATTAATAAATGCACCTCTCACCATATTTATTTGTATATATTGGAATTTCGATTTTGAATCTTGTTGTATATTTTATTTCATTTAAATACGTAGACGTCATTCTTATCTACAAAATATATTTATTTTTTTTAAGTATAACAGATGAAGTAACTTTTCTATACACTTAGATTCATATATTAAATGAGTAGAAGGTGAAGTTATCATAATTTGAAATAGAAAATTCAATTTAATTTGTTCGTATGTGTATGAATATAGTGTTCATTGGATTTTATAAAATTTAATATATTTTTTATTCCGTTTAATATAATATGTATTATTATATGTATAAAAATCTTACCTTAAATTTAAAAAGGAAAAATTACCCTTTTCTATTGTTTTATATAATTGCACATAAACTTTTTATGAGTTGAAAAATTACATTTAGTGTCCTTGAGGTTTGCTTCTATCTAATAAATAAGTTCCTACATTAGTCAAAATTTATCGAATTTGCTGATATTAACAAAAAAAAAGGGGAGGGATAAAAATCTATAATTACCTTCGATTGACTTATTACTGATTTAGTATAGGACAAATATTTTTTTTTATAATCAAATTACTTATGTATATCTTTATACGTTAATGGATGTGAGGAGGTACATTTTTACCGTGGTAAAAACAGTTTAGTCGAAAAAATCTATTTGACATATAATAAATCAGTAATAAGTCATAAAAAATAAATATAAATTTAAACCACATGAGGTTTAGTGTAATTAGAGCAAATATTAGGAGAAGAGGAGTATAATTATTTTTTATAAAAAAATAACATTAAATTTGTACAGGTGATATATATATTATATACATATGTGAATTAGAATAAAAAAATATAAGGGGATATGACTTTACATCTTTTGTATTTTTGGGGATATTATATAAAAATGTTGCAAAAGGTTGAATGCAACTGTAAACCATTCAGTTTGGACCCCACAGCATTAAAAATTTAAGCGTCTCCTTCGCTCTTACTGCCCACCTATCCATTAATTCTCTCGCAGAGAAACCACTAATCATGCATGCGGCCTGCCGCCCTTGCCATCTTCCTTCATGCACCGACTACTCAACCAACCCATTATCTCCAACCCTCCATACCCGTATAAATATGAAAATGGCAATTGTTATACTATGAAGAGAGAAGAGTTCAAACCAGTGTGAAGATTTATATATATATATATATATATACAGTTATTCACAGGTAGAGCAAGAAGTGCTAGGTACCCTTTGGGATTCCTGTTCAGATGGAGATAGAGGTGGCAGGTGGTGGTGGTGGTGGTCCGGCGGCTGCTAGTTATAGTGGCGGTGGCAGTAGCGTTGGTGATGTAGAGAGGGGGCTGCAGCCGCGGGAGGGTGGCGAAGCATACTTGTCTTGGGAGGATTTGACGGTGGTGCTGCCAAATTTTGGGCAGGGGCCAACGAAGAAGTTGCTTCATGGGCTTAATGGGTATGCTGAACCGGGTCGGATCATGGCTATTATGGGTCCTTCTGGCTCTGGCAAATCCACCCTTCTTGATTCCCTGGCAGGTACTTATTTTCTCTTTCTGTCAAAAATGAAACTTTCATGCATGTCTGTGTATATATTGACTGTATGTTAAGACATGTCTCTTTATTTGTATGTTTAGGCATCATAAGTGTATCATTTTGGGCTGGATAGCTGCTTTGAGATGGTGCAAATCTAATTATCGAAGTATACAATCGAACAGGGATAAAGAACTGAATCCTGTTGGACTTCTTGATTATAATTTTTGGTATAAATTGCTAGCTGGGCTTTCGGCTTCACAAATCACAAGCCTAATAGACACTATCAATCAATCAAGTTGAGAGGGGGGTTAGAGTAGAGATATGCGATTCTCACCGGTCACATTAGTGTATCATTCCAACTTGTAGCTTGATAAGATCTTTATATAGAACATGAACAACTACTGCACAAGTGATGGAGTGATGGATACGTTTCTACATTATAATACACAGATG
The DNA here is from genome assembly GCF_026168435.1 of Sesamum indicum. Lineage (NCBI taxonomy): Eukaryota > Viridiplantae > Streptophyta > Magnoliopsida > Lamiales > Pedaliaceae > Sesamum > Sesamum indicum. The sequence continues at coordinate 23,794,843 of NC_142662.1, forward strand.
AATTCTTCAGTAAGGTGTTCGTTTCATGTTGAAAAAGCTGTTCATCTCTTCTTTATTTCGATGTTCAATGATACTTTTTACTTTGGCCACAGGTAGATTAGCAAGAAATGTTGTCATGAATGGAAATATTCTTCTCAACGGGAAGAAGAGGAGACTGGACTATGGTTTGGTTGTAAGTACCTTAGCCAACATACTATGGATCAATCAAATTATGAGTCGCTAGATTTTCTCAAAACTTTGCCAAGTTTCAGATGATGGTATTAGTTAGGTGACTTCTGATTGGCAATAAAAGCAAGCATACTGCTTTCTCCATTTTTTACATTGTATGATCAAAATTTTTTGCATCAATCCAAGCCTGCACTCTCCTGTCTGAAATGGGCCATTGTTATGTCAAAAACGTTTGAGCTTTCTTAAGTTATAAGTGGAACTTCTCGTGGTGTTAACTTTACCTTCATGTAAAGAAATTTGATGGCCTCTGCACCAAAACGATATTTCTAGTGTAGAGACTTTTTCACAAACTGCACTAGCGATGATTAGCAAAATTTCTCATTTTTAGCCATCCAAGAATTCACAGAGTGTCTAGCACAAGGTGACATATAGAATTTCCATGTTTCAATTCTGAACTTGACCGTGTTATCATGATGAGATGTCCGAAATCTTGTGCACAGTGATGAAACACGCAATTCTGGTTTCTCATCTCCGGTCTTTGTAATTCTTTTTCTTTTTTTGACTGTTGCAGGCTTATGTCACACAAGAGGATGTATTGTTGGGGACTCTTACAGTCAGAGAAACTATAACTTACTCTGCTCATTTGAGGCTTCCATCCTCCATGACAAAGCAAGAGATAAGAGGCATCATAGATGGAACTATAATGGAATTGGGCCTTCAAGATTGTGCCGATCGCCAGATAGGAAATTGGCAATTAAGAGGCTTAAGTGGTGGAGAAAAGAAGAGATTGAGCATTGCCCTTGAAATTCTAACGCGGCCTCGACTACTCTTTCTGGATGAGCCTACTAGCGGCCTTGACAGCGCAGCAGCCTTTTTCGTCATCCAATCTATTAAGAATCTTGCACGAGATGGAAGAACTGTTATCTCCTCAATCCATCAGCCTAGTAGTGAAGTTTTTGCACTGTTTGATGACCTCTATTTACTGTCTAGCGGTGAAACAGTTTACTTTGGAGAAGCTAAGATGGCAGTAAAGGTATTAATTACAAGAAATACTTCTCTGAATTTCTGCTTTTGCTCAAACAGTTTTGTTTTCTGTTTTCTTGATTTATACATGTCATACTATCTGATTCTCAGTCTAAACTTGTCAGTTTTGATTTTCAGTTTTTTGCCGAAGCAGGGTTTCCCTGTCCAAGTAGGAGGAATCCCTCGGATCATTTCCTGCGCTGCATTAACTCAGACTTTGACATCGTGACAGCCACATTGAAAGGTTCACAACGACTACGTGTATGAATCCATACCACATTACTGCCTCCATTTTATTGCAATTTTCTCGCTTTCTGTTGGCTACTTGAAACTTCTATGAATCATTCTTAGCTAGATTTGAATGTGTGCAAAAATATGAAAAGAAGGTGACTGTAAAACAAAACATTAACATGGTTCACACAATTTTTCCTATGTTCACAATTATTCAAAAAGCTGTTTTGTGTGAATTACAATATGAGGTGCTATCAACTATTTATACTAGAGCGTCTGTGAAACGTTTCTTAGGGGATCATTTTAGCAGATTTGTGTGTGTATGGCATGAAATTCATATTTCATTTGATAAAATAGAATATAAAAAGTTATTGTTCTACCTTCTAATGACAGGAAGAAGACAAAACATCAGATCCTCTGATGAATTTGGCAACAGCGGATATCAAATCAGTACTTGTTGAAAAATATAAGTTCTCACAGTATGCAAGAAAGGCAAGATCAAGGATGCGAGAAATCTCCACTATCGTAAGTAGTCCTAATTCCCTTTCTATGATTTTTGTTCATGTTACTTTCTTCTGTTCTTATTCTAAATGAAGAAAGAACTATTATTTGGGACCAATTATACATAACAATTTGTGAAGCAAGATTAATAAGCTCATGAATTGCAGCAAGGCCTGGAGATTGGAACAATCAGAGGAAGCCAAGCAAGGTGGTGGAAGCAGCTTACAACATTGACACAGAGATCTTTCTTGAATATGTCTAGAGACACTGGATATTACTGGGCTCGAATAGTCACATACATTGTTGTTGCTATATGCGTTGGGACTCTGTTCTATGATGTTGGTACTGGTTACACAGCGATATTGGCTCGTGGAGCTTGTGGTGGCTTTGTGACAGGCTTTATGACTTTTATGTCCATTGGAGGATTCCCGTCCTTCATCGAAGAAATGAAGGTAAATGAGCTCATATAGATGGTTGATCTGGAAAAATTAACTCATTGAAAAATGAAATCAAGGGACAATAGTAGTCATGGATTTTTCTTGAAAAACAGGTGTTTTATCGAGAAAGGCTTAATGGTTACTACGGCAATGCTGTGTTCATACTATCGAACTTCCTCTCTTCCCTCCCGTTCTTGGTTGCAGTCTCGACTATTGCAGGGACGATAACGTTTTACATGGTGAAATTCCGGTCTGGATTTTCACATTACGTCTTCTTTTGCCTTAACCTTTTTGGATGCATTGCTATGGTAGAGAGCGTCATGATGATCGTAGCTTCGTTAGTTCCAAACTTCTTGATGGGTCTCATAACTGGGGCCGGAATTCTTGTAAGTAATCCTGCTCTAGAGCTTAAAAAATTCTTTACATTGCTTGTCAGCTCCTGCGTTTCCTCACCATTGTTCTGCACGTAGGGGATCATGATGATCACGTCTGGCTTCTTCCGGCCGGTGGTAGACCTTCCCAAACCAGTTTGGCGCTACCCAATTTCGCTCATCGGATATGGTGCATGGTCTTTGCAGGTACTAAGACAAATTCTTGAATCTTGCACTGCTGTAAGAATTTATTCCAGGATCACAAGTCATCACTTATGTTAACATGTTATCTCACCTGAGTATTGGTGCAGGGAGCATACAAGAACGATATGCTCGGAATGGTATTTGATCCTCTAGTACCTGGTGATCCAAAGATAAAGGGAGAGGATGTGCTAAGACATATGTTCCGAGTATCATTAGATCATTCCAAGTGGTGGGATTTGTTTGCGGTCTACGCCCTCATCGTATGTTACAGACTTCTCTTCTTCATCATTCTCAAGGTAAAAGAGAGATCAGCACCAATTTTCCAGTCACTCTATGCAAAGAGAGCAATGCACCAGTTCAAGAAGCGCCCTTCATTTAGGAGGAAGCCGTCGTATTCGTCCAAGCGACATCATAATCTCCATTCGTTGTCGTCTCAAGAAGGTCTAAGCTCTCCAATCCCTTAGAATTCAGCCATCAGCAGGTGCTTCTACTCTTGAATTTTAGCTGCTGTTATAGAAGAGAACTGCTCTTTTGCTACCAAATACTTTCTTTTTCCTCTACATCACAAATTTACAATTAAAGTTGTGAAACATTGTAATGTAATAAGTGTGGCTTTTTAAATGCAATAGTTCTTGTAAAAAGACTAAATGGCAAAAACTTCTCTTGAAAACGAAAGGATAGCTTCATGTCCAAATCTCAGCTAGCTTCTTTTCTAAAAATTCAGGGATCGTATTGCTATTTTATTTTGTTTGGGGGTTTTTGTGCTTATTAGAAGTTTCGCAGGGGTAAAATGCAATTCACCCAATAATTATGCTGTCTTAAAAGAAAAAAGAAATTAGAGAAAAAACATTATAAAGGTAACTATATATAATAGTTTGCTTTAGATTTTATTGTCGCGGACTTGAAAAAATACGGATAATTACATTTATACTTCCCAATTTATGATTTATTTATACAAATTATCTATGTCTTTTTCATAATTACAAAAATCGTCCATGACAGTAATATATATGTAATTTTTTAAAAAGTAGGAGTGGTTTGCATAAATATGCTGATGTTTTTTGTAGGTGTATGTGTATGTATAATTATTCAAAAAGTAGAGGTGGTTTGTATAAATAGATTATATGTCAAGGAATGTAAATGTAATTATCCAAAAAAAATTACATCCAACTACCATATTGTTGGATTTAGAACGGTGTACAATTGTATTATCTATTTATACTGAAGAGGGGTCTATTGATTTCGTGGTCTCGTGTAATTATCTTTTGTACTGTTCTACCCTTACATTCTCATGACATAATTTGATGCTTTGTTGGAATGGGGAGTTTGATTTTATATTATACTTCATCCTAAATGTGGGATTTTTAGGATTGGGAAATACAGTTTACTGCCAATGGATACTTTGGCATCACAACACAAAATACCATGAAGTAAAAAGACTGGACAACATGTACATTACAATTTCCGAATTTTAGTAATTTCTAATGTTACTACCAAAGATTGATTATTCTTTATATAATAAATTATTAAAGTTTAATTTTTTTTTATAAATTAATATTTTCTATTACGGTCAAACAATATCAATGCAAAAATTTGTTAATAAATGATCAACGTTTTGGTGTCACTTACAAAAATAATTAATAGCCATTGCACAATTATAATTTTAATTAGTATTTTGTTATGATTTTTTTATTTTTAATTATGATAATTATCGATGTGGGAGTATATCTTAAAAGGTTGTATTCAAACCTTACTGGACGGGATAATAATAATTTTTAGACAAGTTTTGGACTCGTTTTGTTAATTCAATATCTGTACGACCCAATCTTTGTGCATTCAAAATCTTAACATATATAGACTTACAGCAACCATCCGATTATTTTGGTTACTGTGGATCACGATGAAATCATATAATTGGTAAAGTTTATAAATAGACACCCTTCATGTTGCAAGAACAATTTTTTGCAACCCTCATTCATGACCTTCACTTATCTTTCTGGTATGATCTATCTTACTTAAACATCAAAGAAATATAACCAGAGCATTTGCAATAAGGTCCTAACTAGATTGACAATGGGATGGTTTGAGACAAATTGGGGTCCAATATAACCAGAGCATTTGCAATAAAGTCCTGACTAGATTGACAATGGGATGGTTTGAGATAAGTTGGGGTGGACCCGAGACTCGCCCAGTTTCATTTCAAGAACCCAACAAATTTTAGATAAAAACTCGGTCCGTTCGATTGTTGCACCTCCTCGGACCCGACCCAACTCGACGCGGTCAAATTTGTTAAACTTGTCTTTTTAAGAAGATGGGTATTTTCTTCAATCAAAATATATGATATTATTCATAAGAAATTAGGAGTGTTAATACTTGCTAATACATTAATTAAATGTGGTATTCTGTTTGTCTACCTTAATTTCTGAAAAGTTGCCTATTAGCCATGAAGATGCCATAAAGTTCATGGTACTATTTTATCAACTATTTTTAATGAATATATGTTAAGAGCTCAAAGCTCAACCAATTCAATAAAATTAATAGGGTAAATTATGTACATTTTACCATTCAAACTATGCTTGATTTTACACTCTGTCATATTTTTATCTAACTTTGCGAGATTTGTACTTTGGCATATATGACGTTTTTTTTGCCGGAAAAAGCATCACATGCAATTCACATATAAAAAAGTCACATCACATTGCCTCTAGGTAGCACATATGAAAAATCAACAGAAAAAACAATCATCTATGATAAAGTGTAAATTTTGCAAAATTAAAATTATAAGTTGCTAAAAAAGAATTTAGACGATAAAATATAAAATGGAGTAATTCGAATGACAAAATATAATTTATTCAAATAAATGTTAGTAATTAAATTACCAACATTTAATTCAAACGTCATGAGTATGAACGTTTATTTGAGAACGTAGAATTCGTAAGCAGTAATTTGTTTATAATGAATGATGCATGCACGTTTAAATGATGAAGGAAGAGAAAGCATTCAAATCTGTATTTAATTTACTCGATGCTTCAGGACTAGTACAATAAAATATAATATATATATATATATATATATATCAAATCTGTATCTAATTTACTCGATGTTTGAGGACTAGTACAATAAATATATATATAAATATATTATGGTGGTGATTTGAGCAAAGGAATGAGATTCGGTGGATATTGGCAGGAATTGATTGAAACTTTAGCATGGGCTCATGAACGCACACCTTTGGCCAATTTGATTCGATGGAGAGATAAACCTGTGGCGCTTTCCATTGTGCAAGCAAGATTGGTTGGATTAGCCCATTTTTTTGTAGGTTATATATTCACTTATGCGGCTTTCTTGATTGCCTCTACATCAGGAAAATTTGGCTAATTTTTGAATGTGTTATATCCGCGATAATCTCATTTCTTTCGATGGAGAGAAGGCCCATCTTCTTATATTTCTACATCTAGGATTCGACTTGTATCATGGATACTAATAGGACCTGAACCATTATGGCAAGGAAAAGTTTGATTCAGAGGGAGAAGAAGAGGCAAAAATTGGAACAGAAATATCATTTGATTCGTCGATCCTCAAAAAAAGAAATAATCATAAGGGTTTTTTCACTACGCGGAGTACGTATTTTCTTGCTATTGATTTGCACATTAGGGATCATCATTTTGAAGGGGCAGACAGGGGTTCTAATCGATTAAATTGGCAATTTATTTGGCATTCCAGGGTCCCCACAAAAGTTTTAAGTATTTGCATGGTGTGTTTTGTCGTAATGCATAGTGAGCTGATAGTACCTACACGGAGGGAGCTCATTACGATCTTAAAACAGCGTCAAGTGACGTGATTTCTATATACCAGTTGTTTTAATATTTATATATGTATCACGAGTATTATTTATCTTGATTTACCAAAAAGCTATGTATACTTAAACTAGAATTTTCACAATATTTATTAACTGTGAAAATCTTAAAGTAACTAATTTTGATTGCAAAAGCGTCTCGACTAAACTGTGCTCTCTCTATATATATATATTCAAAAAATGCCCTTCTCTTTAATTTCTTTTTTTTTAAAATAAATTTCTATTCGTACATATTTAAAATCAAAAGTATTTTTATTAGTTTTAATAAATTATTTATTTAAAATATTAGTTGATCAAATTTACAAAAAGAATACAATAATAACAATTATGGCACACATTAAATGTACATCAACTGTTAAATATACCTCAAATTGTCAATAAGAACACTTTCGGCACCGAACTCTGCCCATGCTGTTGAACCATCAAAATGGTGAAAAACACAGGATCAGTGGGCCCCACTCCTTAATTCCATGCATGTTAGTGAATACGACATAAAATTGGATCATTTCATACCTAAACTTTGGTTCTTAAATTATTTATAGGGTTAATTACACTAAAATTCCCTGTAAAATTGTAAGATTACACTTTTATCCCAAAAAAAAATAAAATTACACTTACACTCCCTTCAAAGTTTCTTCCTTTACACCTGACACCCTTCAAATAGAATTTAGACGAAAAATATTAACACTAAAAAAACAAGTACATAAATTTTCAATTTTGTGCATCATTTGACGTTTTTATGTATATTTTTTGTACTTATAAAGAGATAATTAATGATATATATATAGTTAATAAATAAATTATCATTCTATAAAAAAAAAATAGCAATTTACCTTCTGTGTTTTTTAACATATAACGATTTATTTCTCTATATTTTTTAAAATGAAACAATTTACCTCCTTAAATTAAATTACTATTTTTTTCATAAAAAAATTAATTTACTCATTTGTAATATCACATAACATAAAATTGATATAATGTAATTAATCATGTAAAATTGAATGAGTTATTTAAGTAGTGATAAGCGTTGAAACGTCAAAATCATGTGATAGTTGGAAATGGTGGAAGACAAATGAAATTTCCTGGTTTCTTGAAATATATATATATATATATATATACATATATATATATTATCCTGAAATGGGCAGCACGTCAAGAACACCATACCTTATTAATTATGGTGATAAGATGAAAGCTGACGAACTCATTCATTATTAATCAATCGTGGAAATAAAGATAATTAAGTAGGGACTCATTATTAATTATAATTAAAGGCAAATTAATTATATTTATACTGTTAATTAAGTGGGAAATCAAGCTCGTGTCAATTAAGTTTGGTAGCTAAAATATGGGGCAAAATGTTTTTTAGTCCTATAAAATAAGAGCAGATTTGTTTTGATATCATAATTATGGTAGGTGACGCTTTTAATCACATAAAACTCAAAATCACGTTATTTTAGTCCTAAAATTACAGTGTCTTTTTAGTTCCAAACAACGATTTTTTACTCCCAAAACCACAACGCACATAACTTTTAGTAATGATCAATTTTTAATTTGATAATTATATTTAGACTATATTTAAAAATGTGAAATTATACTTTTTCAAAAAAGTTTTAAAATTATACTTACACCTCTCAGAAAAATTCGCCATTTACAACAGATCCACTCCACTAGCGTTTGAACGAAAAATGCTGACGCCAACAAAAATAATTACACAAACTTTCAATTTTAGTCTTCATTAAACATTCCTTTAATGATAGTTTTTTTATACTTGTAAGAAAGTAAATGTAATATATAAAGTCAAAAGGGTGTAACTGTAATAAAATACTATTCTTGAACATAGCTATTGGATAGAATTAAAGTAGCCGTTGATGAAAGGAAAACTAGTAATCTTTTGGTCCGGCAATGGCCTTTGGAAAATCACCTTAAACGTTTTTCACTTGATTTTAAGTGCATCAAAAACACGATAAATGAATACAAAGTCTGTCATATATATGACTTTGGTTATATTTAATATAGTCCTTCAAGTTATGTTTTTTATGAAAATTGGGATAAAAATTGTCAGCATGTAGTACAAGTTTCTAAACAAATTACTGGTGAAGGGGATTTTTTTAAAAAAAATTTACCAACTCCAAATATCATATATAATTAAAGAATTTAATTTAAACATAACATTTTAATAGTATAATATTATTGTAAATCTGAAGTTATCAAAATTAACACTGTAGTTTGGCAATTTATTTAAATAAATTTTAAAAATAGATATAAATACAAAAAATCTCAAAATTTTATTACAACCGTAAGCATGCACGTGGAAAAAATTACATAGAAAAATTAAAATAAAGATTATCTTAAATTAGTATTTTGGCAAACTAATAATTTAGAGGGCTTAACTGTATTTTTATCCTATAACTTAGGTCATTTGATGTTTTTGATCTTTAACATTTTAGGGTAACATTTTGGTCTTATATCTTTTTAATTTTCATAGTTCTTTATCCACCGGAGTTCATCCTTCTCGCCGTAACAATGCATGTCCATCTCACATGACCTTTTAAAATTGAGATTACTGTTTCTATAATTGACTTATTTTTGTCCTTTAATTATTTAATGTAATATTTTGGTTCTGTATTTTTTTAATTTTTTCAATTTCAATCCTTTTTCTTATTGGAGTTGATCCTTCTTGCAGTTGGAGGTGAACTCCTACGAAAAAGAACCGAAATCAAGAAAATTATAAAAATACAAGATTAAAATGTTATTATAAAAAGTTAAAGAACGAAAACACCAAATGATATATTTAAATTACGACACCAAAAATATATTTATTCCAATTTAGAGGATAAAGCTTTTGTAAACCTAAAAAATTGTTTAATATGAGCTTCTCAGTGAAATTTATTGATCATCGCTAAATATTCAGAATGTAATTTACTGTAAAATAAACTGACAGCTGAAAAGTGCTAATATAATCATGACATATATATATACTTTATTATTTACAACATTTTCTTCACTACTATATCTGCAATAGATGGTTTTTTAAGTTTTAAATTAGATCGAAGACTACTGAAGTTAAACCTAATCTAAAAAATTAGAAACCATGAAGCCACAAATTATGTATCAAAACCTTAAAAAATATGATTAATTACATTTAGATCTCCTAAAATTATGAAATTACACTTTATTCCGAAAGAAGTTTTGAAACTACACTTATATTTTTTTAAATATAAAAATAAAATTATTATATGAGAATGTTAAATGGGGGGTGAAATTAAAAATTTATGTAACTTTTTTTTTTGTTAACATAGCATTTTCTATTCAAATCTTAATGAGAGAGAGTCGATAAGTGTAAACAATAAATTTTCGAAGGGGTTGTATAATTTTGTATTTTCAAAAAAAATATAAGTGTAATCAGTCCTAAAAAATAACACAAAGCTTAAACCTTCACCAAAGTTGACATACATTTAGATAAAAGATATTAAAAGTCTATCAAAGCTGGTTTCTCAACTTTGTATCTACTTCGTACCAAAAGGAAAAAAGAACCAAATATCTACTCTTAGTAAAGGCACCCCATCAATATCTAAACAAACCCTACATTTACAGTGTCCTAAAAACTTTAGGGGGGGGGGGGGGGTGTTGTCTTGTCTGCAAAACTGGTATAATATGAAATGGCTCCTGTGTTCTCAACTTCCTCCTGCAACGCCATTCATGGCAGCATTCAAGTGTATCTGATAACATCACTATTTAATTATTATTATATATATGTATATATATATATATAGAGAGAGAGAGAGAGAGTGGGGGGAGAGATAGAACAAGTCCCAACTTGAGATCTTCAACATTTACCCTACATGTTTACTTATTAATAGCAGGGTTTTTGTGCTCTCTTCTTGTTGCTGATCATCAGTAGACCATGGAGATAGAAATCATGGCGGGTTCTGATCATCAGCCCCACAGTATCAGCGGCGGCGCTCATGATACTGACGGTGGGGAAGCATGTTTGGCGTGGGAGGAGTTGACGGCGGTGCTCCCTAACTTCGGGAATGGGCCTACGAGAAGGTTGATAAATGGGGTGTCGGGTTATGCTCTTCCGGGTAGGATCATGGCTGTTATGGGTCCTTCTGGCTCCGGCAAGTCCACTTTTCTAGATTCTTTAGCAGGTTCCTTCTCTCTCTCTCTCTCTGTATTACACCAACATAACATTTTCGAGTTAATGGTAAACATTAATAATTATTATTATAATCAATTTCTCTATTTAGTTAAACCTATATCTAATCGATTTATTTATTAATAATCAAGCCTCTATAATTTAAATTTAGTTGAAAAAACGTGTATTTAATTACATAAATACGCATTTTTATCCTAAAAAATAAATAAAACTTATAATTAGAAGGGAGTTAAGTGGAGAGTTTGTTCCCCTAACTATACATCTTATATTTATTTATATTTTTATTCATTAATTCTAAAATATAATTAATTAATTTCAATTACATATTTTTGAAAATTTAATTTTCATCATCAGATTGCGATAAATGGCATAAACTCTTTCTTTTTTCTTTTTCATTATCATGCACATGCATTGAGTTTGCATCAATGACCAGTTTTTATTAACTAATATTTATTAATATTGTAAGAAATCTAATTCGAGAAGAAGTAAAGCTTTTCTTTTCTTTTCCTTTTGTTAATTGTAATAAATAAGAAATGGTCGTAGATTAATGAAGAGCAACTGTCCGTGGGACAGTACACTATCCAAAAATTAATTAAGTACATTTACAAGTAATTTTAGTCGTTAATTCCCTTATTTATTTCGTTCCCAATTTGTTGGGAAGGGTGTGAATGTCTTTTCACTTCTTTTTACCCCTATTACAATATTAAACTTGAAACCATCTTTTTTTGTTTTTTTTTTAAATATGATCTTTTATTATAGTTAATTATCTTGGTAAAAAAGAAAAAATATAGCAAATACTAATTGATCAAAGCTGCACTAACTGTTGTTTTTGCAAGTAAAGTCAAAACATAATTACAATCGAAACTCATCATAAATATTTTGATTATAGTAATGCTGAAAAATATTGAATAAATGATCAAAATTAGTATCATTGTGAGGATTATCTATCCATATATATATAAACTAGAGCATTTTTCTATATATACATATCATTTAATTATACTAAAAAATATTTTATACATATGATGTGTATATATATTAAATACAATATGAATATACAACAAAAAAATTTATAATTTTTAAAATTATAAGAGATTTCATATAATAATTATATCAATATCAAGGAAGATGGTGCAATTATCCCTGAGTTTTATCTCGTGTCTTGTGTACTTATTGAGGGGTAAGTAGTAGGCAGCTGCAAAACACTAATTATGACATCTACCAACGTTATTTATGAAGCATTTAATTTGGTAGTTTAAGAGATGGGATATAAATTAATTATACTTAGAGTGTGTTTGATAGGGCTAAAAAATGGAGGAATCCTAGAAGTGGAAGTGAAAATGAATGTATAAGAAATGATCTTGTGTTTGATTAGAAAAAAGATATAGAGGTGAAGTAAAACTCGATGTATATGAGACTTCAATTTTGTTTTTGTTCAAAATTGGGCAGAAAAGTGGAAGTATAATGCTGAAAAGATAAAAAAGTACAGTTTTTATTTTTATTTACTCTATTACCCGTATATTTCTATATATATATATATTACTCAAATTCTTTTCTCCTACTCGCTGATAATACCGTACATAATTGTCAAAAAAAAAAAAATCTCTTAAAAAACTACTGCATTGAAGTCAATTATCAAGTAAGCAATCTTGTTAGTATTTTTTATTTATTTAAATAAATAATTTAAAATAAATGAACAATACTCATTTTGATGAATATTTTTATTAATAAAAAATATTCTTAGTCTTATTTGATAAATATTTTTATTAATAAGATTTTTAAATTTCTAAAATTATATTAGTATAGTATTAGTCTATTTATTTTCTGATACAAAGTGAAGAGAAGGGTAATTTAATAAAATTATAAAAGTTAGTGTTTTCTTCTCAATCTGTTTTCCTTGTACCAAACAAGAGGAAGCATTTGTGATTTACTCTGTTTCTAATTATACCAAACAACTTAAAGGAAAACTATTATTCTTTTCTTCCTCCTCCCCCTTTCACTTTTCCTCCTTCTTCCACTTCCATTTTCTTCTCACTTGAATCAAATGAACCCTTAATTTCTATCACTTCTTAATTTAGAAAATAAAAATAAAAACAATAAGTATATAAAGTGGGAAAAAAAAGTGGGAGACTTTAAAATATATCCTTGTCCATTGGATCTTTAGGGATTAATTACTCTATAGTATAATCAAACTGTATATATATAGTCGGGTCAATAGTAAAAATCTCATCTCATATTTTTACGTCTCAGTACTGAGTAATTGACACGTATTCTTTCGACAAATTAATTGAATAATAATTCAAATATGAAAATATATACTATATAAAGAAAATGAGATCGAAGATCCTTCACCCGAGTTTAAACAATATAAAAGGCATGAATTATTTAAGAAATGAAGACGTGTCTTGACAAAATAATTGAACATACAAGGTACATACATAAATGTAATTTTTCTTGGCGACCAAAAGAGCAAGAAGTAATAAATTAGGATAATAATTCACATGAGCAGTCCTTACAGTACTATAGTATATATATATATTCACTGATCAGCATCAGCAAAAGCAAAAGCGCATTTTGCCAAACGATGGCGCGTCCTTTAATACTTGAATGTTCACTTTTTGCCACGTGGGTTTTGGTGGTTGTGGAGTTAATACATAGAAGTTATTACTGACTGGCGGCTGGGCGCATTCGCAGGTAGGCTGTCGGGAAACGTAGTCCTCTCCGGTAATGTTCTCATTAATGGGACGAAAAGGAGGCTCCGCTCCGGTCTCGTTGTAAGTATATATATTTTTGTACCATTGCTGCAAAGTTGCCACTCTCGTTTTAGAAATTTTTATAATTCACTCACATTTGATAAATAACGAGCAGTCGAGCACACTTGATGCATGTACTATGAATCGTTGCCCGCCCCAAAATTGCCCGGAAATTTCTTTAGGGAAAGAAGCAAAGGTAGAAGAAAAATGTTAGAAAGAATTCAGTGCAAATGAAGGTGAACATGTTGCAATAAATGAGATGGCCAATTAATGTTATCTGTGGGTGGTTGAACTATCACAGATCGTTTTAACATCTTTGACGGATACCTTTCATGTTTATGTAATTGTGTTTCTATTTCCTTTGAGGTGGATGCATGTGTTCATGTTTCCTAGTGTACGAGGTTGATTACTTAAATATCCACTCTAGACATTTAGATTTTGGACAAAACATTGTGTCATTTTTTATGAAATAATTTTGGCTAGTATTT